>NC_133108.1:20799238-21399238 GCF_022965805.1 Primulina eburnea | reverse complement strand
ATACCTTTGTCTTCCCGGTCTGACGAAGACGAAGTCTTGTATTCTGATCTGTCCATACCCAGTCTGGCAATGACAATCGTATAATTACAATATCAGTAAATAACTCAATTCAACACCTGTTCTGATCAATACTCAAATCAGTATATAATCTGATCCATATCTGAACAAGGTACAATCTAATTCATATCAACGATATCACGATAAAATCGAGATCATTACTGAATTTGATCAATCTAAATCAACTGATATTTTGACGGCATAATAATACAGTCTTGATAAACCCGTCAATCTCAACATCTCAGCTATAATACCAGAACTCAAAATCAATACCGGTATAATTCAAAATTCAACGATAATACAAATCTGTTATCGAATCTCAGTTAAATAGATTCCAGAAATCATAACAATTACATAAACAGTCTGTTCTTCGATCTGACTTCAATTATACGATGTCTAGTATTCCTAGAACACATAATAACGATCAAATAATAATTCTTCCAATATCAGAATTTCAAATGATAACAGAACTCAATAAAACTTACGTCCAGTTGTAGCTCGTGTCGAGAGGAGTACGGTACCGTGTCCGGATTTAAATTCTGATAGACGGTTCACACGGAATCACAAATCAAAGCAAACTAAAGTTGAAGGGATTTCTGGATGAACTTTCGGCTTTCTTGTTCTGATTCTATCCAGGAAGACTACTATATATATATATATATATATATATATATATATATATATATATATATATATATATATATATATATATATATCAATTGCGTGGTTAAAGGACAAGTGTCCCACTCAAGTGCTAATTGTACTTTAGTCCCTCAAATTTGCACTATTTGCAAATCGGCCCCCGCTCAATCTTTTAATTTAATTTCAATCCTAATTAATTACAAAAACCGTGGAATCTAATTCATCATTCCAAAATTCAAAAATTAAATAATCTCGGATTAAAGTGATATAATGTCGGGCCTTACAATTCTCCCCATCTTATATAGGAGTTCGTCCTCGAACTCGAACTTAATTAATCATGCATGAAGAAGAGAAGCAATAAAATCCAAACTGAAGAAATACTCACATCATATGAATAACTCGGAATATCTTTGTCGCATCTCTGACTCTGTCTCCCAAGTCGCTTCCTCGGTGCCATGACGACTCCACTGAACTTTCACTAGCGGAATAGCCTTCATTCGGATCTGTTTCTCTTTCCGATTAAGAATCTATATCGGTTGCTTAACATAGCTCAGAGGCTGATCTAGCTCGGCTTCGTCAGGCTGAATGACATGAGAACTATCTGGCATATATCTACGCAGCATCGATAAATGAAATACGTCATGTATCCCAGACAAAGAAGAAGGAAGAGCATGTCGATATGCTCGATCGCCAATCTTCTCTAGAATCTCATACGGACCGACGTATCGAGGAGACAACTTTCCACGCTTGCCAAATCTGACAACTCCTCTGAAAGGAGAAATCTTCAAAAATACTCCGTCTCCCTGCTCAAATACCAACGG
This sequence comes from Primulina eburnea, assembly GCF_022965805.1. Lineage (NCBI taxonomy): Eukaryota > Viridiplantae > Streptophyta > Magnoliopsida > Lamiales > Gesneriaceae > Primulina > Primulina eburnea. The sequence continues at coordinate 21,397,718 of NC_133108.1, read as the reverse complement.
TCTTCGTCTGATATTGGCGTACTTGGCTTGTCTGTCCTGCGCTGTCTTCATTCTCTTCTGAATGATTTTCACTTTCTCAGTCATTTCTCGAATCATATCAGGCCCAAGTTCTGGTACCTCAGATATCTCATCCCAGTACAACGGAGATCTGCACTTCTTGCCATACAAAGCTTCGAACGGTTCCATCTCAATACTAGTCTGATAACTGTTGTTGTACGAGAATTAACAAAGTGATAGTGAATCTTGCCAACTAGTGCCAAAGTCTAGTACTACAGCTCTCAACATGTCTTTTAATGTCTGGATAGTACACTCTGACTATCTGTCAATCGGTGAATAATATGTGAGAGAGTTTATGGTATATTCTGCCACAAGTAAAAAATCAATCAAAAATCACAATCTGATATAACCTACTTCAACATTCTGTTCAATCTGACCATTTCTCTGACATCGATCTTTGTCATCTGGTCCTGTTTGTACGTCATCCTATACAAACTAATAGATACAGATTGAACAATCTGTCAATCACAATCATATCATATCACAATCTGGAAAGTATTACAGTAATCTCATTACGAATTTCATCGAAATATACTCCCCATGTCTAGTCAGAAAATATACAAATTCGGTAATAAATCTTCTGATCTCTATCTTTCTATTTTCATTTATTGGCAATTCATACATTTCAGTACAAATTCTGCCAAAATTTCAGTATAAATTCGGTCATAACTGATTTAATATGTCTATATCAAACTGTCTGTCCGAATATTATACATTCTCAGTCACCAAAATTAAAACTGAATCCACTACTGTGTGTTTCTGACACTATCTATAATTTCAGATTCGAACTATTTGATACAAACAATTCAGTTAATAACATACATTAAAGAAAAATACCTACCTGGTATTCGGTTCTGACTATCGATATCAAATTCTGTTGTACAATTCTGAAACATTTGACATCATAAGATAATCATTCTCATAATGTAAAAATCACATATCTGTCACTCTGATCGATGCTCGGTTCTGATTATCGAAATTAAGTTCTGAACATTCTGGTTAAATCTCTGAACTGCCGTAATTCTCGAGTTTCGCGCTGATTCGATTTGAATAGTCTGTATCAAACACTGAACCAGAATAACAGTACTATCAAATCAGATTCACAATATCAATAATCTATACTGAAACGGCAATTTCTGGCAATATTGTCAATTCTGACTAATCAATCACGTCTTCATGTCGTTCTGATCAACTGCTATGTATCAATTGTAAAAATAATATGCCCCCAAACAATATAAGTTGTCTCAATATGGTTTAAGAACAACAATAATAATACTCAAGCAGTTCAAAACAACAATCGAATAAAATAATCTGCTAAATTCAGGAAAAATAAATTTCTGACATTTTTGACATCTATTAAATTTCTGATTTTTCTGATCTTTCTGATATCGATATCATTCTTAGCCACTGATCGCAATCTCAACTGTGTCAAAATCAATCATTATACTAACTTCAGATATCGCATACTATGAATACAATCTGTTTCAAGCAGGATTCATAATTGAATAATTTATGTATACAATAATCACAGTTATCAGAGTATTCAATACAATCTTTAGATATTCGATTCAATCAATCAGATGCTGCAAATATATCAAAATATCATAGATACAATGAGCATGAAATCCTCAAAATATCTCTGAAATTACTGGAACATGCCAAAGAGAAACATTAAATCATATGTAACTCCTGGTCGGTACTCTTCTACTGATCTTTCCATTCTTTCAATTCATTCAGTATCATTCTGTACATTTAATGTCATTCTATGCTAAATTCTAAAGCACAAACAGTACCTGATCTCAATTCAATTCTGAAATCTATCTTTCTGATATAAAGCAAATCTGAAATCTTATCTGGGAAACATTAGCCAATTCGTACATCATTGGCAAATCTGCCAATGATTAGCTCGATTTCAGTACATCTACTGAATACATAAGGATACCATCTGTTCCTTTCTGTAACAATCGAGTCATAGACAACACAGATATCAAAGGAATTTTGAATCTAGAATCCTTACCGTGGAACCTCCACTCAGCAATATCTGGTCTGAATCTCATATTCTCTTGAAATAAATCTATAATATTTCTGTACTTGTTCAGCATATTAATATCAATAATGCGGTCGAATCTGAAAACACAAGTACATCATAATCTAACTCTATTGCCTTCTCATCCTACTATAGTTTACGATATTTCACAGAAATCTCTAATATCAATAATTCCCCCAAAGGTAAGGAAATTTATACTACAGTACAACCAAACCCAACAGATACAGCATATCTCAATGTAACTCAGTCAAAGATAATCGTAGGGAGTGCATTAGTATATATCAATACATATGCAATATAATCATAAAAGAACAGTACCTGCCACTATATCATCAGGTGCCTCTTGGGTCTGTTCCTCGGTCACTACCACCAGATGGTCCTGATCCCTGAAATCTTCGGGAATCTCTCTGTGGACAAACTCTAGCAAAGTGTCCCCGCTGTTTGCATATATTGCAAATACCAGTCACTCCCTGGCATTGCTCTGTGGGATGTCTCCCTCCACAAGTTTTGCAATATACTCTAGTATAACTCGGGCTGGAAACATTGGAGCTAGATGAACCACTCGGTTCACTTCCCAACTTCTTAGACTGTTTCTTCCGAATTTCCAGCTGTCCTTTCATTTCACTACTGCTGCTGCCAATCTCAACTCTGGAAGGCAGTTGCTGTGAACTCAGGGTTGGAAGATCATATGATGCAACCTTTTGTCCCATTAGAACCATTTATGCTCTTTTGGCTCTATTTAATGTATCAGCAAAATTGATCGGTCGTTTCACATTCACCAGTGTACGTATCTCTGGATTCAATCCCTGAATGAACTGACTAGATATAGCTTCATCATTTCTAGCCACGTGAGGGGCAAAACGTAGCAAGGTAAAGAACTGAGCCAAATACTCATCAATACTCAAGTGACCCTGTCTCAAATCAGAAAACTCTGCACTTTTGTCTTGTATGTATGACAAGGGGAAAAATCTTTGATAGAATTCAACCTTAAAAATTTTCCACGTAATTAGTGAACTGCGCTGTTCTAGGGCTTCTTTGGTTACCAGCCACCAACTTCTTGCAGCTTCCTGTAACTGATGCCCAATCAACTTAACTCTACAATTATCTGTGAAATCAAGAAATTCGAATAACATTTCCATGTCTTCAAGCCAATTCTCACAATCTACCGGCGTCTCAGTACCCTGCAGAATCGACGGTTGAAATGACTGAAACCTCTTCCACTGTATTTCCATCTGAGTCTCTGATATATCTATCTGTTCAGTCGAAGTATTACCCCTTTCTGGAATTATCCGTGGAGGTATATCTGATTACCAAAAAATTAGTGACCCAATACTAAAAATCTGTTCCAATATTTCTTTGATCATCTTACTGCTGATCAAGAATCAAATCTGATTCATACTCAATAATACATATTACCAATTTAAATCAGATAATCAGATAACATGTATTTTAAAGCAGTAAAACAGAATCTCATGCTAGCATACACAATGTCAATCAACATTAAAATAATTCTCATGCTAGCAGTCACATGCAAGGAAAGAAAAAACTCAATCTACCCCGCTCATTCTCTTCTATCTCAGTCTAAAGGATCTATCTCTCTGATACCACCTGTTGTGGGGACCCTCACGCTAATCATCTTCTTAATCATATTTGGGATTTAATTATCAATTAAGATAAACAGGGTCTAAAAATTTTTCTTTTTAAAACGCAAGTGCGGAACGTAATGGAGTTTAACTAATATACATTTCCGTATAAAAGTACAATAATGTACAACAATTATTCAACTAACCTAAGGTTCAACTACTAAATTTCAAGTGTTAAACCAAGTCTACAATAAGTCCGGAACCACCACTCTAAACTCGTCTTCTCTCATCATCTTCTTGACCCTGATCCTGTCCCACCTGTTGTCATGCACACATACAAACAAGACAACAGCCGGATAACTCCGGTGAGATATAATTATCCCAGTATAAACAATGTATACATGCAATCATATAGAACATATATAAAAGCATAACCAAACATCAAAACTTGTATCTAATCTGACTACATGAATCAATGACTCGTTATCTGATCTTATCTTATTTCTAATCTAGGAATCCCGATCTAATTTAGACTTTGGTATGCTGTATCGAGTGTCTACAATAGACGTCGATCTACATCTAAGCTCATCGATACACCGTAAGTCTAGGGTCTTAGCAGTTCTGACAAAGACTTAGACTTGGGCATGCTATATCGAGTGTCTACAATAGACGTCGATCTACATCTAAGCTCATCGATATACCACAAGTCTAGGGTCTTAGCAGTTCTGTCCAAGACTTGGCGGTTCTCCCCTAGCTAGACTGATCTGTCCTAGACTCAAACTCTGGCTCTGCTATCATTCAACAGACTAAATATATCAATCTTATAATCTGCAAATATCAATGCAATAAAATATAGTATGTGATTTTGGGAAACACAAGTCAAACCTAACTCGAGTTGTGCAATCCCGAATCAAAATTTATTTATACCTTTGTCTTCCCGGTCCGAAGACAAAGTCTTGTATTATGATCTGTCCATACCCAGTCTGGCAATGACAATCATATAATTACAATATCAGTAAATAACTCAATTCAAAACCTGTTCTGATCAATACTCAAATCAGTATATAATCTGATCCATATCTGAACAAGATACAATCTAATTCATGTCAACGATATCACGATAAAATCGAGATCATTACTAAATTTGATCAATCTAAATCAACTGATATTTTGACGGCATAATAATACAGTCTTGATAACTCCGTCAATCTCAACATCTCAGCTATAATACCAGAACTCATAATCAATACCGGTATAATTCATAATTCAACGATAATACAAATCTGTTATCGAATCTTAGTTAAATAGATTCCGGAAATCATAACAATTACAGAAACAGTATGTTCTTCGATCTGACTTCAATTATACGATGTCTAGTATTCCTAGAACACATAATAACGATCAAATAATAATTCTTCCAATATCAGAATTTCAAATGATAACAGAAATCAATAAAACTTACGTCCAGTTGTAGCTCGTGTCGAGAGGAGTACGGTACCATGTCCGGATTTAAATTCTGATAGACGGTTCACACGGAATCACAAATCAAAGCAAACTAAAATTGAAGGGATTTCTGGATGAACTTTCGGCTTTCTTCTTCTGATTCTGTCGGGGAAGACTACTATATATATATATATCAATTGCATGGTTAAAGGACAAGTGTCCCACTCAAGTGCTAATTGTACTTTAGTCCCTCAACTTTTCACTATTTGCAAATCGGCCCCCGCTCAATCTTTTAATTTAATTTCAATCCTAATTAATTACAAAAACCGTGGAATCTAATTCATCATTCAAAAATTCAAAAATTAAACAATCTCGGATTAAAGTGATATAATCTCGGGCCTTACATCAGCCATTAGAGGATTCTTATCTTTTGCAATAAGGACAAGCATGGTGCTAGCAACAAGAGAAACCCCACTGTTTTGACAAACTCTCTCATCCCGCGCCTTTGTTTGGTATAAATTACCATTTATGACATAACTACTATAATTAATGACGTGTGCACGTGGTTCATGAGCCAGCCATGTCAATCTCAATTTTGTTCCACCATTGCATCTATCTATTTCACCAGCCACTTGACATGCATTCGATTTGAATAGGGTGACTAAAATAATAGTTACAACTTGTTCAATGCGAAATGCATGAAAGATATTTTTGCATCCACCTAACCTTTGCACGAAACCAATCAATGAATCTCTTATTGTGAGAATATTGTATCCACCTTTCATCTGTGTTTTTTTTTTCGGAAACATTGACTTCAAGAATTTTTTATCTTCACTATGGAAATATTTATATATAAATTTGTGTCAGACAATAGATATTGGAATTCACAGTGTAACGTCCGAAAAACCACATGCATGCTAAAAAATTTTAATTGCTTAATTGTTTTATCTAATTGATTTTAAATGCTAGCATGATATTTATTATATGATTTTAATGTATGATTGCATGATTAAATGATAATATGACATGATTACATGAAATTTAAGGATTTTACCCGAATATTCGATGATATCAGGGGAAAGGAGACCGAGGACGACCAAGACAAGAATATGTATTTTTATTTAAATATGTGCTATGCTGCTAATATGATTAAAAATAATTTAATTTTCTTAAAAATGTTAGCGTTCAAATTTATTTTACAAGTCTAGCTCGATTTTTCCCAGGAGGCTGATTTTGGACAAACAAAGAGTTTTAAAAGATCAAAAATAGTATTTTGAGAAATTATTTTTAAAAACTTTTATGTTATAATTAAATAAGTGTTATTGGGCCCAATTTAATTATTTAATGAAGGCCAAATTACCCTTAAACTTGCAAGCTCAAAACTCAAGCCCATTTCCATTTGATTAAAATTATAAATAGGACTCCTAGGCTTTCATAACCTCACAAATCAGCCTCCAAGCAGTCGAAAACACACCCACACACCACATAATTTCGAAAATATCAAGGAAAAGAAAAGCTCGTGTTTTTCGTCGTCCAGATGTCCAACTTCGCACCCTCGCCAACGATTGTATATTTGAGCGTTATAAATGCAAAGGCACCTATTTCTAAACTCTTTAAAAACATCATACAAATCCTAATATTCATGATTTATTTATTTAAGCATGAAAAATATGATTGTGGGATTATTTTTACATTAGATCGTATATTTTCAAAAACACGATGATCTTACGTTTATATGAAAAATGTTATGATTCCCAACGAGTACGCTGCCAATACGTGATGAAATATGAACAAAGAATGATAAATTTAACGGTAAAGCAAGGGTGGAATCATCACATATCATGGGTTAGGATTCCTAGGAATTTTCTAGAAAAATTCTCATGCATGGCATTAAGGGGTGGCTCGATAGTTTTCATGGGGGCAATTGGGCTCGGCTAGGGCTGGCTGGGGCTCGAGGGGGTCATGGGTGAGGGCTAGGTAGAGTCCTATCATGGTTAGGACTCGGGTACCACGATTGGGGAAGAGTCCACGGAACTTAGGACTCTCCCCAAGCAACTCCCGATCAGCTGCTGCAAGGGGGTTGCGGCTCGGTAGGGGCATGGGCTAGGTAGTCTGGTCGGTACCTTAGGATGGTTCAGAGAAGGGTAAGAAGGGACAGGGCTTATGGTGGCTCAAGCAAGAGCCCACGCGAAGGAAACTAAACGACGCAACAGGGGGGCTCGCACAACGTTGCTCGTGGTGGCATCTTGCTATGTGGCTCAGGGGCTCATGCTGGGGGTTGCTCGGGTCTGGGACTGGTCTAGGGTCAGTAAGGGTCATGGGTGGTCTGTGGTTAGAGGGCTGGAGGAGTCCTAGAGTAAATAGGAGTCTTGGGCGAGAAGGGAACCATGTGCGCAGCTTTGGGGTCTGGTTCCAGGAGTTTTTTTAGCAAACTAGGGTCTGGTTCTATAGGTTGGGCTTGGTCAGTAGGGTGCCTAGGTGGGTTGGATCGGGTTTGTCTTGAGGTGGCTAGACCATGGCTCGAGCAATTTGGGAGGTGGCTCGGGTTGTTCACATAAGGGTCAAAAACATGATTAATAAGAATAAATTTGGAACCATGGGTCCACGGGTGCGATTCATGGCTCACAAAGGTAGATTAGGTGATAAAAAGGTTATGTTTAAAATTTGGAAAGAAAATAATGAGTTTTGTATTTATTCGGGAATTAAACGCATCACGAATCGTTAATTAAAGAATTAATTAGAAAGACTTGAATTAAGTTGAATAAAATTAAGAAATATTATGTTTAAGCTTAAATAAATATTTGGAATAATCCCGTGTCCTTAAAAGTAATAGAAAGATAAAATCGAGAAATTTTACGTCTAGGGATAAAACGGTCATTTGACACTTGGAAAAATATGTAAAAGCTTGGCAGCGTCTTGAAGGATCATAATGCATGTTAAATGATATTTTATGATTTAAAATGATGATTTTGATGAAAATGTGATATTTTATGATTTATGATGAAGTTGCGCAATTTATATTGTTTAAAATACTATTTTTGGAAAGTTACGATATTCTATGCTTTTAAAAGAAAATGAAAAATGCTTTGAGGGATGTGAATTGACCGTGACAAATGATATATGATTTTGTGAGAATGTCGTGAGGGGAGAAGGTCCCAGAGGGAGCCCATTTATAGGAAAAGGCCCTAGAGAGAGTCCATCTATGTGAGAATGCCCCCGAGGGAGCCCCGATGATCGTATTTCCATGGTGGAGACGTGACCACCCGCTTGGAACATGTGGAGATGAAGACTGATTAGTCGACCAAAAGATAAATGCTAGTCATTTTGAAGGTTCAAATTCTCTTAAAATGATAAAGGATTGAAAGCTTTACGATTTAAATGATTTATGATATATGATTATGCTTAAAGTATTTTAAATAATTTTACGATTTATGCTTTAATTATGCTTAAGGAATTTTTTAAATGATTTATTTATGCTTAAATGATTTTTAAATGATTTATTTATGTTTAAAAGATTATTTTAAGTAAAAGTATGATTTTTAAAGGGAACATTGGTTTTAAATCCCCAAACTCAAACTCAACTTTATCCTAACTCCCTGCCCCTCAAAAACTTTGCCCAAACTCCCTAAAAACCCAAAATGTGACAAAAACACACTCATATTCAAGTGATTGATTTTTTGGGCCCAAAATGGTATCAGAGCCGAGGTAAAAATTATTTCAAACATACAAATTTATTATTTTAGTAATTAAATTGTTGAGGAGGAGAATTTTCTCAATTAACATGAATCCAAACCCAGGTTTGAGATTATTTATTTACATGCAGGCACGGAGAATTATTCATAAGGTATGTAAGGCTTTCTTGTCCAGCATTATTTCCGCACATGATTTACCCACTCCGTCGTTATCTGATGTACCAGTGGTCAGAGATTCTCCTGACGTTTTTCCTGATGACGTCACATGCCTTCCACCAGAGAGAGAGGTGGAGTTTTCCATTGATCTCATGCCAGGCACCATGCCAATATCTAAGACACCGTACCATTTAGCTCCAACTGAGATATTAGAGCTCAAACAACAGATTCTGGAGCTCCTAGAAAAAGAATTCATCCGCCCTTAGTTTCTCACCATGGAGGGCACCAGTTCTCTTTGTAAAGAAGAAAGATAGGAGCATGAGGATGTGTATCGATTACCGAGAGTTGAACAAGGTGAAAATCAAGAATAAATACCCACTTCCAAGGATCGAGGACTTTTTCAATCAGTTGCAGGGAGCTACAATGTTCTCTAAGATAGATCTACGATTAGGGTATCATCAGCTGAAAGTAAAAGATGCAGATGTTCATAAGACAGCCGTCAGAACCAAATATGGGCACTACAAGTTCTTAGTGATGTCGTTTGGACTGACGAATGCTCTAGCGGTTTTTATGGACCTCATGAATCAGGTATTTCAGCCCTACTTAAATCAGTTCGTCATAGTGTTCATTTGTAACGAACCGTACTTTTTACTACTTAAAATTTGCGGAAAAATTAAAAATTTTTTTGAATACGAAAATAAAATCAATACGGTCGTCACTACATCATCCATTCACCAATAAAAATCTTGTTAAAAGAAAAGTTTGCTCAATGCATCTCGCATCAAACATAAAATCAGAGTATTTTAAACTTGCATAAAAACATTAAAATAACGTGGGCGGTCCTCGGGTCTAGCCTCCCGCTCAGTCCAAGCCTGCTCCTTGGTCCCTACCTCCTGTCTCCTCATAGACATCCTCACCTGCATCGATCAAGTCTAGTGAGTCTAAAGACTCAACACGTATAAACTGCGAATAGCGAGTAATACATAATAAAATCGCATGCAACTTTAAAATATAACATACATACTTGAAGCTTGAATTTGAAATGAACTTGAACTTGCATACATACATAGACGTGCCATAACTTAAAAGCTTTCATAAACATGCTTGCATACTTGATCATACTTAAACATACATGACTTCATTTTGCATAGAGGCATGTTTCAAATCAAGTGACCCATACATAATAAATGTCTGATCAGACAAACCACAGTACTGGGCTGATAGGGACGTATCCACTGCTACATACATGAGATCTTCGTTCATAATTTAAAGGACTGGTTGGTCCCCGTTCATAATTTAACGCTTTCCAACCACGATCTAACCCGTTCATAATTTAACGGGGTGGAGAGGTCCTCGGCCATGTTCACCGACTTCCAAACTCATTCATTATTTGGTCACAAGACATTTAGCATACCTCAAAAATAAAAATATTTTCTTGCACGTCAACATACTTACTTGGCGTTGAGGGATTCGTTGGATTTCATTTGGGGCCGCTGCTGCACACTAACATGAATTTCAACACTTAACTTGCATAACTTAGACGTAGGTACTCGAGCTCACCACCGAAGTGCATAAATATCTTATGACATTCTAGATCACTCGGGACTTGACCTCGTTTAATCATACTAACCAGGACATCAAACCCCGAAACAAACTCTAAGATGCCGTGCGAACATTTATCAACCATAAAAGACGTGAACTCACTATTAGAACTTGAAGAGAAGAAAGAAAAGATTATTTGGACAGAAGGGGTGGCGCTCGGGCGGCAGAAAGTTACCGCTCGGGCGTCGAGTAAACTGGACTCCGCGAATTAAAAGCTTATACATTTTGAATTCGATTACACAAATGGTGAACAACGCCTCGAGACCCATCCTAGGACACTATGGTACTGAATCGACTACACAAATGTCCCAAACATCTCCAAGGGACGACACACCCCACGCCACACCATAAACTCATAACTTAAATCTTGACACAACAAAAGAGTTTTACGACTATTCGATCTCTAATGTGCCTAACGACGCGAAACATAACGTCAAAGACCATCCCAACATCATTATCAATATACCTATACGCAGCAACGATCACCCGTCGATCCCCAATGAAGCCTGCAACAACTAAATCTCGAGAACATATCAATACATAATTTTCTGAAAACGCAGTTTGCGCAGTCCCACAAAAAGCGTCATAACTCACTCAATTTTCGTCCAAAACTTTCGAATTTTATATTAAATCGAAGGTATCGAAAAGTTCTACATTTTTTATGTTGAACGTTTTCTCAGATTCGCGACCGAAAATTCGCAGTTTTAAGAAGAACAGTAAAAACGTGATTTAGATCTAAAAATTTTCCTTCAAAATCGATCCAAACGATTAACCGCTCAAACTATGAACATCATACATAAATTTTTACACATAAAACAACGCAACACATAATATGACATGATCGACTCATCAAAAGTGAGATTATACGTAACTTTTGATGATAAACTTTACCGAAACTACGATACCGATGCGGGAACGGAGCGAGGCTTGATTCGGGACGAACGTGGTACTAAAATCCTCAAAGAAACACACGAAAAGTTGCTGGAAATCGAAGAGGGAAGGGGTCGGCTGCTCTAGCTTGAGGAACCATAGGTTTTCTCTCTCAAAAATAATAAAATCTGAATGTGAAGTGAGTGTGTGTCTTTGGTCGTGTACAGGTGTGTGTAAAAGTGTGTGTGCGCGTGTGTTTTAGTAATTAGGGAGTAAATTATGCTTAATTAAATAATTAACAACTAATTAAAATACTAACATTCTTTAAACTTTAATAAAATCTCTCAATTAAAATAACGCACACCAAAAATGTTAATTTTAAAAGTTTTAATTTGCCAAGAATCGTCCCCGGTCTTTTCCTCGATCCCGCCTCGAATAATCGCTTTAAACATGAAACTCGAAAAATATTTTAATGTGCATCACATAAACATAATTAATTTAAAATAATACATTTAAATAAATCATGTACTACTAAGACTCATTTGAAAATTTAATAAATACTTTAATGATTAATTAAATGCATGGGTTATACGTGTACTGAATTTGAGCACTACATCATTGACGACATTCTTATCTACTCGAAGAGCCATGAGGACCACAGTCAGTATTTGGGTAAATTTTTTCAGGTCTTGCAGAGCCGCAAGTTGTTTGAAAAATTCAGTAAGTGTGAATTCTGGTTGGAGAAAGTAGCGTTTTTGGGTCACATTATATCTACCAGCGGTATTGAGGTGGATCCAGTTAAAGCGGCAGCAGTTTCCTAGGCTTAGTAGGCTACTACCGGAAATTTATTCAGGGATTTTCTTCGATAGCAGCGCCACTCACTTCATTGACTAAGAAGAATGCTAAATTCTTATGGATTGAAGAATGTCATAAGTGCTTCGATAATTTGAAACAAGCTCTTATCACAATGCCAGTGTTAGCCATGCCATCCAGGAAATGTAATTTTGTGTCATACACCTATGCTTCTAAGCTCTGGCTAGGCGCAGTATTAATGCAGCATGGTCGGGTTATAGCTTATGCCTCTAGACAATTGAAATTGCATGAGAAGAATTATCCGACTCATGATCTTGAGATAGCTATCGTTGCCTTTGTGTTGAAGATATGGAGACATTATTTGTACGACGATAAATGCCAGATATTTACTGATCACAAGAGTTTCAAGTATTTCTTCACACAGAAAGAGCTGAACATGAGACAAAGACGGTGGTTGGAGTTAGTGAAAGACTACGATTGTGAAATTATCTACCATCCAGGAAAAGCTAATGTTGTCGGAGATGCTTTCAGCAGAAAAGTTGCAGTCGTAGCACATTTATCATTGCAAATATACCTTCAGTCAGAAATTTAGAGATTTGGTTTAGAGGTTTTGAAACAACCCACTCCCATGACATTTAAATTTAAAGAGATAACATATGCGGGAGCCTTTCATTGTAAAGGGGAAAAAACAAATGCTATTTACATAAAAAGATTTTCAAACTTTTCACATAACAATTCCCAAAATATCATCACCATATAACCAAAAGTCACCACCAAAATGTGATACATTTTCTACAAAATACATGATACCCATGACTATCAATGTTCATCACCCCGAAAATAAGTGATACTGTGGGGACCCGGGCTCTAACTCAATTCTTTTGGGATTTAATTGGATCTTTGTTCGAAAATGTGGGTCAAAAATTTGCTTTTAACATTAATTCTAATGTATAGATAAAGCATAACATATCGTTAACTGAAATAAACAACATAATGTACATACATATCTGTCTGGTACAATCATACACTAGTGTTCGAATCTCAAATACAAACATAAGTAGTACAAGTTTCATAAGGAAACACTAGTAATCTGCAATGCCCGAGATCTCCACGCTATCATCATCTCTCATCTAGCTCGTGACCCCGATCCTGCCCCACCTGTTGCCATGCACACATACAGACACGACAACAGCCGGATAACTCCGGTGAGAACATATCCCAGTATAAAACATGGATGCATGCAATGTCATAATCATGTACAATGCATAACATAAATCAAGTAACATGAATATACATCTAAACATGTAGTAGAATACAAATCTGTATTCTACAATTCACATCTTGACTCGACTCTTTTCTAATCTAGGGATCCCGGTGTGAATAAGACGGTCTGTTACCTACCCAACCACTCGGGGCAACGGTACGTCTTATTCCTAGACTTCGGTCAACTCTGTATCGAGGGTCTACACATAGAGCAAATCTACTACTATGCGACGATACACCGAAACGTCTAGTTTTGGCAAGTCTGCCAATCTCTCCTATCTCAGGACTCGAATATAAATCAATAAACAAGGCATTACATAATCAATGTAATAACAATCTAGTATGTGATTTAGGGAAACTCGTATCAAATCTGAATCGAGTTGTGCAATCCCGTGACCACATGAATTATACCTTTCTTGTCGAATCGTCGGTCAAAGTCTCGAAGTCGGAATGTCACTCTGTCAAAACTAATCTGAAATGACAATATAACAATGTGCACTTCAGTCATATATATATCTCAATCAACTCAAGGTACAAAGCTGAAGTCGATTTCAAATTAATTCGACGGCGTAACGACGTAGTTCTTCGATACCGGTAACTCCACCATAACATGCTCAATCATAATCAACTCATAAACTCATCAACCTCAATACATAAGCTGAAATCTGTACCATTTTAACGTAATACATGCTAGAAACTAACAATCGTAGCAAATAACATCCGTTTCTTGATGCGGTTACGCATATACCATGCTCAATACCTCAAGAACACAATCTAATTACCATATTACAATTTCTCCAACATCTATATTTCGAAATAGGTTGGAATGGAACAATACTTACATCCTTTGATAGCCCTTGACGAGGTGAGTTCAAAACCGAAGTCGGATCTAAAATCGGATAACCGGAAATAGCAAAATCTCAAGTGCAAAGATCAAAAGAATGAAAGCTCCTCCCAACCCTTCTCTCGGCTCTTGTTCTGAATCATTTACTGAAATGAAGACACATATCATATATTGCATGCAAAAGGGACAAGTGTTCACGTTTTTCAAACGACACGCACTACCGCGGGTGCGGTAACATAAGGGCGCGGGTGCGCTGTGCTCTCGGCAGCAATATTATTTTCTGGAATTCTGAGACCGCGGGTGCGGTCCTTACATGACCGCGGGTGCGGTCTCACACCGCGGGTGCGGTCTTGCTAGCAGCGCGGGTGCGGTGTCTGTTCGCACAAATTCACCAATTTCTGTCACCTACACCGCGGGTGCGGTAGTCTTAGCACCGCGGGGGCGGTGTGGCTTCGGCCATGCCTTCAAAAATCTCATTTAAATGTCATGTATTCTTACCTCTATGAGTCTAGCATCAATGGAAACTGATAATTCTCGAGCCTTACATTTCTCCCCCTCTTAGACAGGAGTTCGTCCTCGAACTCATAAGCAATTAATCATGCTAATATATATACAAATCGGTAAAGTCAAAGTGGGAAGAAAGACTCACATCATCAAAATAGCTCGGGATGCCTCTGTCTCATCTCAGACTCGGTCTCCCAAGTTGCTTCCTCGATGCCATGACGACTCCATTGCACCTTCACAAGTGGAATGGTCTTGGTTCTAAGCCGTTTCTCTTTCCGATCAAGAATCTGCATCGGTCTTTCAATATAGCTCAAAGTCTGATCTAACTCGGCTTCTTCAGGTTGAATGACATGAGAATCATCCGGCATATATTTGCGTAACATCGACACGTGAAACACATCGTGAATGCCAGATAGTGAAGGAGGAAGAGCAAGTCTGTAAGCTCGATCGCCAATCTTCTCAAGGATCTCATACGGACCGACGTATCTAGGAGACAACTTTCCTCGCTTGCCAAATCTGACAACGCCTCTGAAAGGTGAAATCTTCAAAAATACTCTGTCTCCCTGTTCGAATACTAACGGTCTGCGTCTGATATTGGCGTACTTCGCTTGCCTATCCTGTGCCGTCTTCATTCGTTTCTGAATGCTCTTCACTTTTTCTGTCATCTCACGAATCATATCAGGCCCCAATTCTGGTACCTCAGAAATATCATCCCAGTACAACGGAGATCTGCACTTCTTCCCGTATAAAGCTTCGAACGGTGCCATCTCTATGCTCGTCTGATAGCTGTTGTTGTATGAAAACTCACACAACGGCAATGAATCTTGCCAACTAGTACCAAAATCTAGTACTACCGCTCTCAGCATATCCTCTAAAGTCTGGATAGTCCGTTCTGACTGTCCGTCTGTCTGGGGATGATAAGCAGTGCTCAGGTGTAAAGTCGTACCCAAAGCCTGCTGCAAGCTGTGCCAAAAGTGAGAAGTGAATCGTGGATCACGATCTGATACGATCGACTTCGGCACACCATGCAATCTGACGACCTCTCTGACATACAACTCTGCCATCTGATCGTGTCGATAGGTCATCCTGTACGGAATGAAGCAAGCTGATTTGGTCAGTCTGTCAATGATAACCCAAATCGAGTCACAGCCCCGGGATGATCGAGGTAACTTCGTCACAAAATCCATGGAAATGTGGTCCCATTTCCATTCAGGAATAGACAAACTCTGAAGTAAACCTCCGGGTTTCTTCCTTTCTGCCTTCACCTGTTGGCAATTCAGACATCTAGACACAAATTCTGCAATATCTGTCTTCATTTGCTTCCACCAGAATTGTGTCTTCAAATCATTGTACATCTTTCTGCCACCAGGATGAATGCTGAACCGACTACAGTGTGCCTCTGACATGATCTGTTGTCTCAAATCTGAAACATCGGGCACCACAAGACGGTTATGCACATACAGAACAGAATCTCTGACCTGATATTCTGAGATATGACCAGCTCTGACCATATCCATCGATTTCTGCACACTCGGATCAGTTCTCTGTGCTTCTTTGATCCTCGAAATCAAGTCTGGCTCAATCTGAATCGCAGCAAGTCGCAACGGTCTACTCTCTGTATTAAATGTCAATCCAGACAAGCAACAATCTTCTACTAAACTCAATACACCTATAGTCGACAAGGACAAAGAACATACCTTTCGACTCAAGGCGTCTGCCGCTGCATTCGACTTCCCTGGATGGTACTTGATCTCGCAATCAAAATCTTTCAGCAGATCAAGCCATCGTCGCTGCCTCATGTTCAACTCTGACTGAGAAAAGAGATACTTCAAGCTCTTATGATCGGAATAGATCTCAAATTTCTCGCCATACAGATAATGACGCCAGATCTTAAGTGCAAACACAATCGCCGCCAATTCAAGATCATGAATCGGATAACGAGTCTCGTGCGGCTTCAGCTGTCTAGAGGCGTATGCTATCACGTGCCCTCGCTGCATAAGAACACATCCAAGCCCTCTGTGAGATGCATCACAATATACAACGAACTCACCTGTACCTGATGGAATTGTCAAGACAGGCGCACTAGTCAGCCTCTTCTTCAGCTCAACAAAACTGCTCTCACACTCTTCTGACCACACAAATGGCATGTTCTTCTGTGTCAACTGGGTAATCGGATTCGCGATACTGGAGAAGTCTCGAATAAAACGTCGATAATACCCGGCTAGACCCATGAAACTGCGTATCTCTGGCACAGAAGTCGGTCTCGGCCAACTGACCACAGCCTCAACTTTACTCGGATCTACCGCAATACCCTCTCCAGATATAATATGCCCCAAGAAGACAACCTGTCGCAACCAGAATTCACACTTGGACAGTTTAGCATACAACTGCTCTGTTCTCAAAGTCTTCAGTACGATTCTCAGATGATCTGCATGCTCAGTCAAACTCTTCGAATATACCAAAATATCATCAATGAACACAATCACAAAATCATCTAAATATCTCTGAAAAATGCGGTTCATCAAACTCATAAACACCGCAGGTGCATTCGTCAAACCGAAAGGCATAACAACAAACTCGTAGTGTCCATACCTGGTTCGGAATGCAGTCTTCGGAATATCAACGTCTCTAACTCGGAGTTGATGATATCCTGATCTCAAATCAATCTTCGAGTATACCGAAGATCCCTGTAACTGGTCAAACAAATCGTCGATGCGAGGCAACGGATACTTGTTCTTCACGGTCGCCTTGTTCAACTGCCTATAATCAATACACAGTCGCATCGAACCATCTTTCTTTCTAACAAAAAGCACTGGAGCACCCCAAGGTGATACACTGGGTCTGATATATCCCTTGGACAGAAGATCCTCCAACTGTGCTTTCAACTCTTTCAGCTCTATCGGTGCCATCCTATATGGAGCTCTCGAAATAGGAACAGAACCGGGCATAAGATCTATGCTGAAATCAACCTCTCGAATCGGAGGCAACCCTGGGATCTCATCAGGAAAAATATCTGCAAACTCGCAAACCACTGGCAGATCTGCCAATGCTGGGCTCGACTTCAGTAAATCTACTGAATATACAAGAAAGCCCTCTGCTCCTCTCTGAAGCAATCTACTCATAGTCAGAGCAGATACTAAGGGAATCCGAGATCTGGAACCCTTGCCGTAAAATTTCCACTCGTCTGTCATTTCGGGTCTAAATCTGACAATCTTGTGGAAACAATCTACCGTGGCCCTGTACTTGGTTAACATATCTATGCCAACTATACAGTCAAAATCAGCTAAACCAAGTACTACACAATCAAGATCAATCTCATGCCCCTCAAACTGAAGCATACAATGTCTAACAGTAGTCACAGATATCAAACCACTTCCCAACGGAGAAGCTATAGACACTACTGTCGACAACGACTCAACAGGCAATGCATGTCTCAATGCAAAATGTTCAGATATGAATGTATGCGATGCCCCTGTGTCTATCAACACATATGCAGGATAACCACAAAGGAAACAATTACCTGCAATGACATCATCTGGCGCCTCCTGCGCCTGCTCCTCTGTCAGGGCAAAAACACGTGCCTGCTGTCGAGGAGGCTGACTCACCGTCTGACTACCTCCTGGCCTCTGCTGTGTCTGTGTGGAGGGTGGCTGAAAGGAGTGTACAGAGGATGCCTGTCTCTCCATCTGTGGCGCTGGTGCTGATGATCCTGTGCTCTGGAATCGTTGTGCACCTCTCTGGGGACAAACTCTGGCAAAATGTCCCTGTTGTCTACAGATGTTACAGCGTCCCAGAACTCCTTGACACTGCTCCGTCGCATGTCGCCCTCCGCATGAACCACAGTATGCACCACTATACTCTGACCCCTGACCTCTCTGTCGAGATCCACTCGAACTCGATGAACTACTCCCAGATTTCTTAAATTGTTTGCCTTTAGCCTTTAGAAATTCCTTCTTGCCACTACCACTAGCTCCACTGTCAAAACGAGGAGGAGGGGGTGGAAACTGAACGGTGGTAGGCTGTGGCGGTCTCTGCCCCTGAACACCGTAGGAAGCTCCTCGCTGCCTGATCAAGCCAGCCTCTGCTCCCTTCGCTCGGTTCAGTGCCTCGGAAAAAGTGTTAGGCCGTCCCGTGTTCACCAAAGTAAAAACATCCGGATTCAGCCCGTTGATGAACTGATCGGCCACTGCCTCGTCGTTCCCGGCCACATGCGGTGCAAATCGTAGCAATGCAGAAAATTTAGCAACA
Source organism: Primulina eburnea (assembly GCF_022965805.1). Taxonomy (NCBI): domain Eukaryota; kingdom Viridiplantae; phylum Streptophyta; class Magnoliopsida; order Lamiales; family Gesneriaceae; genus Primulina; species Primulina eburnea. The sequence goes on along the minus strand of NC_133108.1, from coordinate 21,378,596 downwards.
TACTCCTCGATGTTCCACTGTCCCTGCTTCAGATTCGCAAATTCAGCTCCCTTGTCTTTCCGGTACGAAACGGGAAAGAAGCGCTGATAGAACTCATCTTTGAAGACTTTCCACGTGATATCAATGCCTCGGTGCTCCAAGGCTCTCTTCGTAGTCAACCACCAGCTCTTGGCAACCTCCTGCATCTGATGCCCTATCAGCTTCACACGTCGTTCGTCAGTGTAAGCCAAAGACTCAAACAACATCTCGATATCATCGAGCCAGCTCTCGCACTCTACTGCACTCTCGGTGCCCTTCAGGGTAGGCGGATGGAAAGACTGGAATCTCTTCAATAAAGTCTCCATCGGTGTAGCGGTAACATCCATCTGTACACCGGACGTGCTACCCTGCTCTGGCTGTGGCACTCGTCTAGGCGGCATAAATCTGATCATCAAACTGATTAGTACATAATCAATATCATCTGTCTCAGCCCTCCTCTGATCATAACCTCTGATCGAGAATCGGTTCTGATTCAGGCTTGAAATGCTGTAAATCAATTCAGATACAATACAACATATAATAGGAAAAGCAATAAACCATGCTAGCATCTCAAAAGCAAGGAAGATGACTCGATCTACCCCGCTCATTCTATTCTATCTCAGTCTACAGAACCTACGGCTCTGATACCACCTGTTGTGGGGACCCGGGCTCTAACTCAATTCTTTTGGGATTTAATTGGATCTTTGTTCGAAAATGTGGGTCAAAAATTTGCTTTTAACATTAATTCTAATGTATAGATAAAGCATAACATATCGTTAACTGAAATAAACAACATAATGTACATACATATCTGTCTGGTACAATCATACACTAGTGTTCGAATCTCAAATACAAACATAAGTAGTACAAGTTTCATAAGGAAACACTAGTAATCTGCAATGCCCGAGATCTCCACGCTATCATCATCTCTCATCTAGCTCGTGACCCCGATCCTGCCCCACCTGTTGCCATGCACACATACAGACACGACAACAGCCGGATAACTCCGGTGAGAACATATCCCAGTATAAAACATGGATGCATGCAATGTCATAATCATGTACAATGCATAACATAAATCAAGTAACATGAATATACATCTAAACATGTAGTAGAATACAAATCTGTATTCTACAATTCACATCTTGACTCGACTCTTTTCTAATCTAGGGATCCCGGTGTGAATAAGACGGTCTGTTACCTACCCAACCACTCGGGGCAACGGTACGTCTTATTCCTAGACTTCGGTCAACTCTGTATCGAGGGTCTACACATAGAGCAAATCTACTACTATGCGACGATACACCGAAACGTCTAGTTTTGGCAAGTCTGCCAATCTCTCCTATCTCAGGACTCGAATATAAATCAATAAACAAGGCATTACATAATCAATGTAATAACAATCTAGTATGTGATTTAGGGAAACTCGTATCAAATCTGAATCGAGTTGTGCAATCCCGTGACCACATGAATTATACCTTTCTTGTCGAATCGTCGGTCAAAGTCTCGAAGTCGGAATGTCACTCTGTCAAAACTAATCTGAAATGACAATATAACAATGTGCACTTCAGTCATATATATATCTCAATCAACTCAAGGTACAAAGCTGAAGTCGATTTCAAATTAATTCGACGGCGTAACGACGTAGTTCTTCGATACCGGTAACTCCACCATAACATGCTCAATCATAATCAACTCATAAACTCATCAACCTCAATACATAAGCTGAAATCTGTACCATTTTAACGTAATACATGCTAGAAACTAACAATCGTAGCAAATAACATCCGTTTCTTGATGCGGTTACGCATATACCATGCTCAATACCTCAAGAACACAATCTAATTACCATATTACAATTTCTCCAACATCTATATTTCGAAATAGGTTGGAATGGAACAATACTTACATCCTTTGATAGCCCTTGACGAGGTGAGTTCAAAACCGAAGTCGGATCTAAAATCGGATAACCGGAAATAGCAAAATCTCAAGTGCAAAGATCAAAAGAATGAAAGCTCCTCCCAACCCTTCTCTCGGCTCTTGTTCTGAATCATTTACTGAAATGAAGACACATATCATATATTGCATGCAAAAGGGACAAGTGTTCACGTTTTTCAAACGACACGCACTACCGCGGGTGCGGTAACATAAGGGCGCGGGTGCGCTGTGCTCTCGGCAGCAATATTATTTTCTGGAATTCTGAGACCGCGGGTGCGGTCCTTACATGACCGCGGGTGCGGTCTCACACCGCGGGTGCGGTCTTGCTAGCAGCGCGGGTGCGGTGTCTGTTCGCACAAATTCACCAATTTCTGTCACCTACACCGCGGGTGCGGTAGTCTTAGCACCGCGGGGGCGGTGTGGCTTCGGCCATGCCTTCAAAAATCTCATTTAAATGTCATGTATTCTTACCTCTATGAGTCTAGCATCAATGGAAACTGATAATTCTCGAGCCTTACAGATACAATTCCCCTTATCATGCTATATGACTTCTCCTGCCTCGGACAATCCGTTTCATTCCTTCTTGTCACCTGCATCACATGACATTAACTGGAATGAGATAAAACTCAGTAAGTAGAAAGCTATAATAACAAGTACATATACATGGCTTGGCTTGAAACATGGTTATAGAAATGGCAATGAACAATGAATAATATTATCTTCAATGAACAATAGATAATAAAGCAATATAGATGGTATTTCATGGCATGAATTAAAAGAAAGGAAATGATAATTCTGTGACCTGTGGATAGTATCTCTTTGATATAAATATATATATATATATATAAATATATATATATATATATATATATATATAAATATATATATATATATATATATCAAAACTGTGAGAGATACTAATAATCATGAAATTGGCCAATGACATGCATGAATTAACTATTATTTCCTTGTCTTTGATCATGGGAATTTCATTGAGGCAATTCAACAAATACTTGGTAGGTAAACTTAGAATACTAGTTCCTTATCAATGAATTCGATGATACTCTTGAATCAATGAACAAATAACAATACATACATCACTAATATAAAAATTGAAGGAGCTAGACATCAATAAACATGGCTTATATACATATTGTAGAACCCGTAAATTAGACTGCGTATAAGCCATGCATAATTCTAGTAATTAAAATTTAAAATGAGTTTTATTGTATGAGTATTTAAATTCTTTTCTTTAAATTTATTTATTTTACGCAGTAGTTTAATTGTTATCTTTTCAGTTAAAAAAGTGAGGCCGGACTGGAGATGGAGTATTGAGATAAGTTAATAAAGGCTTATTTAAGAAGTGGTAATTTAGCATGTTAGTAAATATAATTTAAAAAGTTGGCATGCATGCAAGTTATTAAATTTCTTCAGTATTTTATTAAATTCTTTTGAATCATTAAATGCATGGTTATTTCATTAATTTATGTTTAATTATTTTTATCCATTTTATGCATAATTCATGCATGAGATTTATTTCATGAAATTTTATAAGTTCATGCATTAGTGTTTCTAGACGCATTTCACGCTCGAACGAGTAGAAATTTTCAAGAAAATTATTTTAATTGCACGATTAATTTTTATTAATTAATATAAGATTATTTTAAAAGTATTTTTCAAGAATGGGAATTTATTGGGTATTTTTACCTGTATGATTTTATTTTTAACGGTACGCAAATTTTATCGAATCGGGAGACTTTTTGAGGGTTCGGCTAATATTTTCAAAATCGTTTCAACACGAAATAATTTTCGAGAGTGCGTTTGGATTTAATGGGCCCACTTTTGGACTTATTGGACTTAAAACTCATTTAAAAATCTTTAAAGTACAATTGTGGCCCATTAACTTAGTATTACCTATATAATTAGCACTTAATCACCAATTACCCTAAACCTAAACTTGTATCAGCCGACACTCACCCCCACTCTGATTCCCTCCCCTCGGTTCCAACACCCAGCAGCTGAAAGCTTCGGCTTTTGGCTTGATTTTTTTTGCAAGAAAAGTTCATCCGGGTTCCATTGTCTCGATCTTTCTCTTCAAATCATCAAGGCATGCTATTTACCATCTGTTCTCGCATCATACACGTTCATATGCTGTTGATTGGGTTCATGTTTGAAAATTTTCGATCTAAGCCTTTACATGAAAGATTTTCGGTTTTCATGTGTTTTCATGCATCATAAGATTGTTGCTCACGTTTTCTGAAATTTTTGCGCAAGGGGCTGTCAAGTTAGTAATGTTAGAGGGCTGTGCAGGCTGTGTTTAATGATGTTTAAGTGCTGGAGATTCGGGTTGCCCAGCTCGAGGGGAATTGGTTCGGTCAAGCGCATGTGAGGGTGTTTGAGTTCTAGATCGAGAGATTCGGTTGTCAGCTGTGCATGGCTCAGTACTGGTCTTGTAGCCGACCCTCTTGGGTTAGTGATAGGGCTGGGAGGAGGCTGGAACATCTGGTCTCGGTCCAGGAGCAGATCAAAGGGGGGTTTAGTTGAAGAGGGATCGGGTAGTGTTCTTTGAGAGGCTCGAACATTTTCTGCATTTGGTCGCACAGAATCTTTAAGCTTCGTTTAGGCTTGGTTTAGGAGTTCATTAAGGTGTTAACGGTGACCCTTTATGGCTGGACACGTAAGGATAGAAGTGGACCGAAGGGATTTTGAGTTGGGGGACATGTGTTGTAATGGGGTTGTAGGAAAGTGGTTGGCCGAGAGGTTGTGAATTCCTGGAAGTTTTAGCCGTGGGTTAGGGCTTGGTTATGTTGTTTTAGGAGCTTTGAGTGTTTGTAAGATATGAAAAAAAAAAATTGGGAAAAGTTTTGGTTAAGTTTCGGTGCGGTTCGGGTTAAAACCGGGACCCTGGTCCAAGTTTAAAACGAATAGATTAAGTTGGGTTTGGGCTCGAGTTTACGTTTAGGAATACTTTTAAATATGTTTTGGAATATCCTAAGGAGTTTGGTAAGCTTTGGGTCAATTTTAGAAGTCCAGGGGTAAACGGTAATTTTTGGGTTTCCAGAGGCAAAATGAAATCCAGGGGCCAAATGGTCATTTTGCACCCGGGGTGAGAATTTGGTCCTAGCAGCGCCCTGAGCACAAATCTTGATATTTTTAAATGTTCATGCATCACGTTTACGATTTTTTTTAAACTATTATAATAATTATCATGCATGTTTGGTTTAAAGGAATTAAGGAAGAGCACTCCGTCTCCACCGCGCCGCGTCAGTATTTCGTTTGTTTCTGTCAAAACAAACTCAGGCATGTTTATATCTCCTTTGACTCTTCAATCAAGTCATATAGATATTTTTAAATTATCGCAAGTAAATGATTTTAATACAGGAGATTTAAATTTTTCTGATTTGATGATGCCATTTAATTATATTACGTGCATGGAAATTTAAAATGTTCATTTTTGAGATTAATGCGATATTGCTTGTGGCCGTAGCACTATCATGGGAGACTTTGTAAATCCGGTCGCCAGTTACCGGTCAGTTTCAGTTTGTACCACCCAGTATACTGTGGCATTTTGTCTGTTCAGACGAGCATATTTAAATCCGATCGCCAGTTATCGGTCCTGTCGCTAGTCACCGGTCATTTTGCAGTTTATATTAGTGCAGTGGCCACTTGCGGATACCATAATCTCACCAGAAAATTATTACTTGATATTTATGACAGGGCTCGATGGAGTAACCATTTTTACTACGATGTTCAGTTTAGTTATGCACGTATTATAATTGTTTATGGCGGAGTATTTTCACTTTATGACTCCTACGACATCTTACCCCATGCAAAATTTTACTATTTATTTATGTACTCGCTATATACGATTTATGCATGCTGAGTCTTTAGGCTCACTAGACTTGATTGTTGTAGGTACTGATGATGTCGGGGCTGAGGGCGGGGACCAGTGAGCTAGCTTGGTCGGCAGTAGTGGAACCCGAGGACCTCATTTTCAGCACTTACGATTTTTATGCTCAAACATTTTATCTCTCGTGGAATTATTTTAAATTGTTACTTTGCAAATATTAAATTCTTCCGCTGCTATTTTTAAACATTAAATATTATTTAACAGTTTATTTTATGAAGTTGATACTCCATTTAGTTTAAAAGAAAAATTTTAGTTTTTCCGTAAATTTTCAAGCACGAATTTTCGGCCATTTACAGTTGGTATCAGAGCAATGATTCTGTATAGGGTTACACTACTACTGACCACGAGAAGCTCACGAAGCCACGTCTTCGGTCTGTAAGTTTTACATTTACGCATTTTATTTAAAGCATTAATTATTTTAAACAGCATGTTTCCATGAAATATTTTACGTTCAGATTTTAATTGTTCAGTGTTTATTTAAAATTAAAAATTAATTATGGAATTATGCATGTTGGGTACATTTAAAATTGGGCATGTATAAAAATTCGAATGTTGGGCTTTAGAAGAGGTTGAAAATGATTTGACTATATTAACTTTTAGGTCAGTAGTGTTGATGTCCTCCTTATGGGTTATAAGTTAATCTTGAAAATTATGAATGCTTTTTGAGACTTGTAGAATTTCTAAGAAATCATTGGTGGTTCTTGGTTGCTAGTCGAGTAAATTTTTGAGAATTTCATATAAGCAATAGCGATTCCAAGACTACGACAATCTTTAGGATTATAAATGTACAATTTAAGGATTTTAAGTATCTATGGAAATGTAAGATTAATTATGAGAATTTATTTAGGATGCATGCTCTACATAGTTGGATTTAAGGATTGAATTGCAGGAATTGAGAATTTTAAGGACCTAATTGTAATAACCAATGATTTGAGGACCTAAGTTCAAAAATAAAATTCTAATGGACTATTTTCGAATTTATCAAATTTTGGGATTAAATTTCGAGTTTGAGTATCTAAAAGTTTAATGAGGTAAAGATGAAAAATTTTATGGGGACAATGATGCAAATTTCGAAGAGTTTAGGGCCAAAATGTAAATTTGGAGAACTGTAAGGGCCAGATTGCAAGTTTCAAAATTTTAAGGATGTAATTGCGAGCTTTTGAGAAATACTTGGGATTTTAAGTATTTATAGAAATGTAAGACGTGTTATGGGGATTTATTTTGGGTTTAATAAACTTAAGACTATTGAACCTTATGATACGGGAAATCTATAAAATGAAATTGGAAATACTGAGGACTCATGGGTAATTGTGAAATTTTCGAGATTTAGAAAAAAATAATAAAAAAAAAATTTGGACGATATTCGAGGAAAGTAAGAATTAATTTTACAATTTTAAGAAATTTGAGAACTTATTTAGTAGTAAGTGAGAATTGAACGGCTTAAATGGTAGGAATTTTCGGTTATTTAGGCTCGAAGGAAATATAGAATATTTAGATATTTGGGTTATAATGTTACAATGAATGGTAACCAAGGACGTTATAGGATGAATCAATCTTAAGCGTGAAAATTTAAGCGTTAGTGGAATAATGTTGTGGCAAATCAAGAATTTAAAGTGATGACGATTTAAGGAAAATTTGATCGGCTAGTTAAGTTATAAGGATAAACATTGAGTTAGTAAATTTTTGGGAACATAAGTTTGATGTGTCACAAGTTTTAGTCATGATCTTAACAGTTAAGATTATACCTTGTGAGAATTTAAAGTTTTTAGGAAAGTTGGGTACGATGATGGTTAGTTTAATTGGTAGACGCACGTAAGAGGTGAGGTAGACACCTTGTCTTGTGAAATTTTGGAAGTCATTAACAAACTTGGGACTAAACGGATATTGTAACGACCCGAAAATCAGACTACGTATAAGCCATGCATAATTATTACTATTTAAATTTAAAAATGATTTATATATATATATATATATGTACATATATATATGTGAAGGGCCTAATTCATTTTGATATTTGACAAGTCATAACTATTTATTTTAAATGCAAAAGTTTAGTTTTATCTTTTCAGTTAAATACGCGAGGCCGGACCGGAGTTTGGAAATTTGAAATAAGATTAATAATAATAAAAATATTCCTATATTTAAATTAAGCTAAGAAATAATTTATGTTAATGAAAAAAGAATGTTATAGGATTTATTAAATTAGTTGGAGTTAAAATAGTAAATAAGTTCTTTTAGGTTCAATAGTTAATTAAAGCTTAAATTAAAATATGTAAACAAAAGGGGATAAATTAATCTAAGACTAATATATGCAAAAAAATTAAAAACCTAGCATTTTAATACTTAAATTTTAGGTCAAGTATACCATGCAATATTCTATCTTAAATTAAAATGTTAATGCATTAAAATACATATAATAGATGTTTAAAACCTAAAGAATTTTAAATACAAGGTTTAAATAATAACATACCATGCAAAATTAGTAGGAATTTGGTCAAGACAATTCAAAGGTGTAATAAACCATTCAAACCATCCTCGATGGTCATTTAGGTGAAATTATACCCTCATTTTAATTCTCTAATGGGTAGTAAACTTAAATGCAATAAAACACCTCATTTCTCCTCAACTAATTACCCAAACAAAGCAAGGTGTAATGCAGCAAAAAAAAATAATTAACAAACCAACGGCAGTAAGGTAGGAGAAGCAATTCAAAAACCCATTCAAATTACCACTAAATGGTTTTCATAGTATATTCATTGCCCACTTTTAAATTTAATAATGAATGGTAATGCAAACTCCATAATTCTCCTCAAGGCTCCTTAATACCTTACGTTAGCAATTTAACTCAAACGTGCAGCAAGAATAAGGAATAAAATGAATGAGTCTTCGGCAGCTAAGGGAAAAGAAGAAACATTCAAAATCCATCTCACTCCTTCACTTGTAACTATGGACTAAATGCATATTATTACATCCTTTAACACCACTTATAACATTCCTCTTCCTTACCCACATATCTCACACTCATATGCTCGAAAAATCAGAAGGAAACAGCTGATAAAAATCGTGAGAGAATAGCAGCAGTAACAAAGAAGATCCAACTCGGTTCCATCGCGTCGTATTGTCGTTTCGATTTGTTTTTCTTCAAAACAAATTCCAGGCATGTATATATTGTTTCTTTTCTCTTCAATCAAGTCCTATAGATATTTTTAAACCATTATATAACCATGGTTCAATCAATATCACGAAATTGACAGCAACTTTCCAAGCAAAAAGTCTGCACAGATTTTTCGGCTCTTTTGTTTCAACTTCACGGTTTTGGTGTGTTTTGTTGTTTACAGGGAGTTGCTCGATTCCAAGCTTTTAAGGCTGCTTCTAGACATGATTAATAGTGTGTTAGGGTGTTGTTGGTTCAATGGTTTAAGTCCAAACACTCAAAAAAATAAAGAAAAGACAGCAATATTTTTCTTAGATGCAGAATTGGAGCACAGTTTTGTCATTTGGTTGTTTAGGGTGAGGGTTTGAATCAGGGTGGTTCCAGGGACTGTAACTACGGTCTCAAACCTTCTTTATCATGTCTGAGACGTGACCAAATCATCTTTTCAAAGCTTGTGTCATAGGTCCCTCAGATTTTTACAGAAACAGGACAAGTACCCTTCGGTTTCAAAATCTGATTTTTCTGTGGGAGTATAATTTCGGTTTTGGGGTGTGTTTTGGATTGTGGTTGGCTTTTAGCCTGTAGCCATGGTCCAAGCCATGCCTTAGGATGTTGGTAAGAGTCTAGGGTCGATGGTTCAAGCCAAGAGTTAAAAATTTTCAGAGTTTCAACCCAAATAAGCAACATAGCCGCTGCTGTAATTTTTCTGCTTTTTGACAGTAACTTGGGTCACGGTTTTTGGTGTTGGTTGAGTTCCTGGTTGGCTTTTAGCCCATGGCCTTGGACTGGACAATACCTCAATGAGTTAGGAAGGTCATGTTTTTGGCCGCTCGTGATTTGGTTGAGTTTAGAGGTCGTACGAGATTTTACGACGAAAGGTGCCAAAATGACTCTCGAAAGAGCGTTTTATGTTTTTGGACTCCTTTCACTTATTTTCGTGATTTACACTTATTGTGCATATTTTTCAGTATGTTTGTGGTATTTTAATCAAGGTTAAACGTCGGTTTAATGTTGGGTCGGGTTGGTACGAAGCCATGGTTAAAAATCAAGTTATTGGTTCTATTTGTCTCGTTTTTGGTTCTATTGTTAAAATTTTGTCAAGTTAAGATTTATTGCATGTGTCACATATTATTAGTAAGTCGCAGCAAGCTTGGGACCGATCCAACTCATCCGGTAAAATAAGGTTATAATTATATTACGTGCATAAAAATATAAAATGTTTATTTTTGAGATATATGTTATATGTCTTGTGGCCAACTTTATGCTTATGGGTTTGGAAGTCGGTAGGCGCAACCGAGGACCTCTCCGCCCGGTGACTTACGACCGGTTTATGATTATGTATGGGTACGGACATCCAGTCCAAGGGCTGTGATTGATCTCTACCGCCCAGTATACTGTTGTTTAGTCTGATCAGGCGCTTACGCTATGTTATGGGCCACTTGCTTAGAAACATTATCTCTACCAGAAAATTATGATATGTTATATGTATGACATAGCTCTGTTGAGCAAAGCTTTTACGTATGGTTTTCAGATATGCACGTAGTTATAATTATTCATGATACGCTTTTCACCGTACGCTCTACGATACTTTATTTTTATGATCCATGCGATTTTATGTTATATTTACTTGTTATTCACGATATATACATGTTGAGTCTTTAGACTCACTAGACTTGATTGTTGTAGGAATTGACGAGGTCGAGACCGCGGGCGGAGACCAGTGAGCAATCTTGGGACAGCAGTAGTAAACCCGATGACCTCATGATTTAGTTTATGCACCTTTTATCATTCAAACTAGATTTTTCACATTTTGGATTATTTTTAAATTGCTGTTTGAAATACTATGCTTACTTCCGCTGTTATTTCAAAGTTAAAATTATTTACATGTTTATTTTAATTAAATAAGACAAGATAATTATTTATTTAGAAAAATTTTAATATTTCCGCAAAAATATGAATACGAAATACGGCCCTTTACAGTTGGTATCAGAGCCTATGATCTTGTAAAGGGTTGTACTACTACCGCTCTCGAGAAGCTCATGAAGTCACGTCTTCGGTCTATAAGTTTTAAATTTACACATTTTATTTAAAGCATGAATTATTTTAACAGCATGTTTTCATGAAATGTTTTTACGTTCAGATTTTAATTGTTCAGTGTTTATTTAAAAAAAAATTATGGAATTATGCATGTTGGGTACGTTTGGAATTGGAAATGTCTAAGAATTCGAATATTGGGCTTTATGAGAGGTTGAAAATTATTTGACTATATTAATTTTTAGGTCTGTAGTGTTGATGTCCTCCTTATGGGTTATAAGTTAATCTTGAAAATAATGAATGCTTTTGGGACTTGTAGAATTTCTAAGAAATTATTGATGGTTCTTGGTTGCTAGTCGAGTAAATTTTTGAGGATTTCATATAAGCAATAGCGATTCGAAAACTACGACAATCTTTAGGATTATAAATGTACAATTTGAGGATTTTAAGTATCTATGGAAATGTAAGATTAATTATGAAAATTTATTTAGGATACATGCTCTACCTAGTTAGATTTAAGGATGGAATTGCATGAATTGAGAATTTTAGGGACCTAATTGTAATAACTAATAATTTGAGGACCTAAGTGAAAAAAAATTCTAAGGGACTATTTTCGAATTTACAAAATTTTGGGATTAAATTTCGAGTTCGAGAATCTAAAAGTTTAATGAGGTAAAGATGGAAAATTGTATGGGGACAATAATGCAAATTTCGAAGAGTTGTAGGGCCAAAAATGTAAATTTGGAGAACTGTAAGGGCCAAATGGCAATTTTCAAAATTTTTAAGGATTAAATGCGAACTTTTGAGGAACACCTGGGATTTTAAGAATTTATAGAAATGTAAGACGTGTTATGGGAATCAATTTTGGGTTTAATAAACTTAAGACTATTGAACCTTATGATACGGGAAATCTATAAAATGAAATTGAGAATACTGAGGACTCATGGGTAATTATCGAATTTTCGAGATTTAGGGAAAAATTGGATGATATTCGAGGAAAGTAAGAATTAATTTTAAAATCTTAGGAAATTTGAGAACTTATCTAGTAGTAAGTGAGAATTGAACGGTTTAAATGGTAGGAATTTTCGGTTATTTAGGCTCGAAGGAAATATAGAATATTTAGATATTTGGATTATAATGTTATAAGAAATCACAATCAAGGACACTGTAGGATGAATAAATCTTGGGCTTGAAAATTTAAGCGTTGGTGATATAACGTCGGGGCAAATTAAGAATTTAAAGTGACGACAAGTTAAAGTAAAAATTTATTGGTTAGCTAAGTTATAAGAGTAAACATTGAGTTAGCAAAATTTTTTTGGGAATTTAAGTTTGATGTGTCGTAAGTTTTAACCAGGATCTTAACAGTTAGAATTATACATTTAGGGGAATTTGATTTTTCTAGAAAGTTGAGTATGATGGATGGTTAGGTTACTCGATAGACGAATGTAAGAATTGAATTAGACACCTTATCTTGAGGAATTTTGAAAGTCATTAAGAAATTTGGGACTAAGCGGATATGTGGGCTGGAGTTATACTATCTAATATTATTTGGGTTGCATAAGCTTGAATTTCAAGATTTATAAGATAGGTGTTCATACATAAGTTTTGGGTGAAATAAAAACAAAAAGAGAATTAGAGGCGTTCAACATAGAGTATTAATGAACTAACATTAAGATTTTAATTGAGTAAGAAATCCGAAATCTTGATATGGGAATTTTAGAACTCTATGGGTGATATGAGCGAAGTTGAATTATTAGAGTAAGTTTATCGCTAACATGAGATAACTTATTAAGTTTTATACACTAGACTTAATTAAGCATTGATGAAACTTAAGAATGCGACATTTGTTTCAATGTCAACTATATTGTAATTGGAAAAAAAATGGTTTAAGCATATAATTGAGACTTGAAGGGCTTTAAAATATTGGTAGAAGGTCGATGTTGTATAATTGGGTTTTATGGATTAACGTTACTCGAATTTAAGATTTGCAACAATTTTATATTTGGTGTATACTTGTAAATAATTAAGTTATGTAAGTTTGGTGCCGTAAGATAAAGATTCGATTCAAGGATCTTAGGCTAATATTATTATGGGATTGAGGTAAGGTTTAACTTGTAAGTGTATCACCGAGAATAGAAGTTGATCAGTAACCTTTGGTGCTAAGAGTCTTTAAGTTGAACTGCGTAAATGCTAATGTAATAGGTCGTTGAACATTACGGGTATAGTATAAGGAAGGTAAGGCATGATAAGTTTGAACCACCAATTCTAATATTGGGAACGATGAGAAAAGTCAGAATTCGAGGTCATAGTAAAGTAAAGCTAAGTTACCATAAGTCGTTTTAAGTTGTGATTCGCAAATGAGATTTTTGGTAGGCAATCTAATTAGGATTGAAGAAACGTAAGGACAGCCTATGACTAAATTTTTATCAGAGTAGCGCAGCGGTAGCGTGAATTGTTGGGAAAATAGAATTAAGAATCTAAACTTTTGGATTATCGATGATTAGCGAATTTCGGGGACGAAATTCAATTTAAGGGGGGAAGAACGACCCGAAAATCAGACTACGTATAAGTCATGCATAATTATTACTATTTAAATTTAAAAATGATTTATATATATATATATGTATATATATATATGTGAAGGGCCTAATTCATTTTGATATTTGACAAGTCATAACTATTTATTTTAAATGCAAAAGTTTAGTTTTATCTTTTCAGTTAAATACGCGAGGCCGGACCGGAGTTTGGAAATTTGAAATAAGATTACTAATAATAAAAATATTCCTATATTTAAATTAAGCTAAGAAATAATTTATGTTAATGAAAAAAGAATGTTATAGGATTTATTAAATTAGTTGGAGTTAAAATAGTAAATAAGTTCTTTTAGGTTCAATAGTTAATTAAAGCTTAAATTAAAATATGTAAACAAAAGAGGATAAATTAATCTAAGACTAATATATGCAAAAAAATTAAAAACCTAGCATTTTAATACTTAAATTTTAGGTCAAGTATACCATGCAATATTCTATCTTAAATTAAAATGTTAATGCATTAAAATACATATAATAGATGTTTAAAACCTAAAGAATTTTAAATACAAGGTTTAAAAAATAACATACCATGCAAAATTAGTAGGAATTTGGTCAAGACAATTCAAAGGTGTAATAAACCATTCAAACCATCCTCGATGGTCATTTAGGTGAAATTATACCCTCATTTTAATTCTCCAATGGGTAGTAAACTTAAATGCAATAAAACACCTCATTTCTCCTCAACTAATTACCCAAACAAAGCAAGGTGTAATGCAGCAAAAAAAAATAATTAACAAACCAACGGCAGTAAGGTAGGAGAAGCAATTCAAAAACCCATTCAAATTACCACTAAATGGTTTTCATAGTATATTCATTGCCCACTTTTAAATTTAATAATGAATGGTAATGCAAACTCCATAATTCTCCTCAAGGCTCCTTAATACCTTACGTTAGCAATTTAACTCCAACGTGCAGCAAGAATAAGGAATAAAATGAATGAGTCTTCGGCAGCTAAGGGAAAAGAAGAAACATTCAAAATCCATCTCACTCCTTCACTTGTAACTCTCGACTAAATGCATATTATTACATCCTTTAACACCACTTATAACATTCCTCTTCCTTACCCACATATCTCACATTCATATGCTCGAAAAATCAGAAGGAAACAGCTGATAAAATTCGTGAGAGAACCACAGCAGTAACAAAGAAGATCCAACTCGGTTCCATCGCGTCGTATTGTCGTTTCGATTTGTTTTTCTTCAAAACAAATTCCAGGCATGTATATATTGTTTCTTTTCTCTTCAATCAAGTCCTATAGATATTTTTAAACCATTATATAACCATGGTTCAATCAATATCACGAAATTGACAGCAACTTTCCAAGCAAAAAGTCTGCACAGATTTTTCGGCTCTTTTGTTTCAACTTCACGGTTTTGGTGTGTTTTGTTGCTTACAGGGAGTTGCTCGATTCCAAGCTTTTAAGGCTGCTTCTAGACATGATTAATAGTGCGTTAGGGTGTTGTTGGTTCAATGGTTTAAGTCCAAACACTCAAAAAAATAAAGAAAAGACAGCAATATTTTTCTTAGATGCAGAATTGGAGCACAGTTTTGTCATTTGGTTGTTTAGGGTGAGGGTTTGAATCAGGGTGGTTCCAGGGACTGTAACTACGGTCTCAAACCTTCTTTATCATGTCTAGGACGTGACCAAATCATTTTTTCAAAGCTTGTGTCATAGGTCCCTCAGATTTTTACAGAAACAGGACAAGTACCCTTCGGTTTCAAAATCTGATTTTTCTGTGGGAGTATAATTTCGGTTTTGGGGTGTGTTTTGGATTGTGGTTGGCTTTTAGCCTGTAGCCATGGTCCAAGCCATGCCTTAGGATGTTGGTAAGAGTCTAGGGTCGATGGTTCAAGCCAAGAGTTAAAATTTTTCAGAGCTTCACCCAAATAAGCAACATAGCCGCTGCTGTAATTTTTCTGCTTTTTGACAGTAACTTGGGTCACGGTTTTTGGTGTTGGTTGAGTTTTTGGTTGGCTTTTAGCCCATGGCCTTGGACTGGACAATACCTCAATGAGTTAGGAAGGTCATGTTTTTGGCCGTTCGTGATTTGGTCGAGTTTAGAGGTTGTACGAGATTTTACGACGAAAGGTGCCAAAATGACTCTCGAAAGAGCGTTTTATGTTTTTGGATTCCTTTCACTTATTTTCGTGATTTACACTTATTGTGCATATTTTTCAGTATGTTTGTGGTATTTTAATCATGGTTAAACGTCGGTTTAATGTTGGGTCGGGTTGGTACGAAGCCATGGTTAAAAATCAAGTTATTGGTTCTATTTGTCTCGTTTTTGGTTCTATTGTTAAAATTTTGTCAAGTTAAGATTTATTGCATGTGTCACATATTATTAGTAAGTCGCAGCAAGCTTGGGAGCGATCCAACTCATCCGGTAAAATAAGGTTATAATTATATTACGTGCATAAAAATATAAAATGTTTATTTTTGAGATATATGTTATATGTCTTGTGGCCAACTTTATGCTTATGGGTTTGGAAGTCGGTAGGCGCAACCGAGGACCTCTCCGCCCGGTGACTTACGACCGGTTTATGATTATGTATGGGTACGGACATCCAGTCCAAGGGCTGTGATTGATCTCTACCGCCCAGTATACTGTGGTTTAGTCTGATCAGGCGCTTACGCTATGTTATGGGCCACTTGCTTAGAAACATTATCTCTACCAGAAAATTATGATATGTTATGATATGTTATGACAGAGCTCTGTTGAGCAAAGCTTTTACGTATGGTTTTCCGATATGCACGTAATTATAATTATTCATGATACGCTTTTCACCGTACGCTCTACGATACTTTATTTTTATGATCCATGCGATTTTATGTTATATTTACTTGTTATTCACGATATATACATGTTGAGTATTTAGACTCACTAGACTTGATTGTTGTAGGTATTGACGAGGTCGAGACCGCGGGCGGAGACCAGTGAGCGATCTTGGGACAGCAGTAGTAAACCCGATGACCTCATGATTTAGTTTATGCACCTTTTATCATTCAAACTAGATTTTTACATTTTGGATTATTTTTAAATTGCTGTTTGAAATACTATGCTTACTTCCGCTGTTATTTCAAAGTTAAAATTATTTACATGTTTATTTTAATTAAATAAGACAAGATAATTATTTATTTAGAAAAATTTTAATAATTCCGCAAAAATATGAATACGAAATACGGGCCTTTACAGATATGTGTATTGTAATTATTTTATTCAAAGCTATTTGGATTAGGTAAGTTTGAATTTCAAATTCATGGGATATTTATTCATACAGAAATTTTGGGTGAAAAAAAAAAAGGAATTAGTTGTGTGCAATATAAATTATCAATTGATGAATATGAAGATTTTTTTTTATCAAGTAAGAAATCTAAAAGCTTGATATGGGGATTCTCGAATTCTATGGGTTATAAGTGAAATTGATTTAGTAAAGTTAGTCTAATGCTACCATGGGCTAACTTATTAAGTTTATATGCTAGAATTAAGTAAGCATTAAGGACACATAAGAATGCGACACTTGTTCCAATGAGGAAGTTCAGAGTCCTAGACCTCAACTAGATTGTAATTGGGAAGAGGATAGTTTGAGCAGGTAATTGATGCTAGAAGTGTTATTATTAAGGTAGAAGGTCGAAGTTGTATCATTGAGTTTTATTGATTAACGTTACTCGAGGTTTAAGATTTACAACGATTTCATACCCGGGATGCTCTTGTAAATAATAAGTTACGTAAGTTTAGTGCTGTAAGGTCCAGGAATTTAATCCGCGTAACCTGAATGCATGCAATCTAGGGTTTTTATTTTTAATTTACGTGTTTAATTATATTTATGCATTTTATGCATAATTCATGCATGATAGGATTTATTTCAAGAAATTTTAAAGGTTCATGCATTAAAGATTTTTAAGTCGCATTTCACGCTCGAACGAGGAACGGAGACCGGAGAAGTTTCAGGAAAATTATTCTATTACGCGATTTATTTTTTTTATAAATTAAAATAAGGTGTTTTTAAGTGGATTTTTCTAAAATGAGAATTTTTGTGTATTTTTACCCGCACGATTTTAACGGTACGCAAATTTTATCGAATCGAGAGACTTTTTAAGGGTTAGACTAATATTTTCAAAATCTTTCCAACACGACATATTTTTCGGGAGTGTGTTGGAATTTAATGGGCGTACTTTTAAACTTATTGGGCCTAAATATTCTTTTTAAACCTTTAAAATAACATTAGGGCCCATTAATGTATTGTTTAACCTTTTAATTTTTGTATAAATCACCCTTAACCCTAAACCTAGTGATTAGCACCTCTCATCAGCCGACACACACTCACCTCTCTCGAAATTCTCACGGCTCCAACCAGGGTTTTTGTAAGAGCCTCGGTTCTTGCTTGTTCTTCGATCCAAGGCCCTCCGACGCTTCTCTTCTCGCGTTCATACAATTAAGGCACGCATTGTATCTTCATTTTTGCATCACTCACGTGTGTATTACTGATGTTTATGTGTACATGCATGAAATCTCTTGATCTGAAAATGAACGTGAAGTGTCATCAATTTTACATGGGTTTCCTTTCAATTTTCATTTTTGTTACTCACGGGTTCTGAGTTTTCTTGCAAGGGGCTGCTGTACTCGGTCGTTTAGGGGTAAGTCGTAGTGTATAAGTACTGCTTTGGGGATTAGGGAGGCTGCTGGATCGAACCTTTGAGTGAGACAATGGAACCGAATGCAAGGAGAGACGGTGGAGTGACTTTTGGTGTCTAGCGGGTTAGCTGTTAGTGGAGGTTGCATGGGGCCGATTGTGTGGTTAAGATAGGTTCGTTAGAGTCTAATCTAAGTCCATGTTAAGTGGGTTATGAGCTGGTGCATCGGTGATTAGATAATGGAGTGAAATTGGGGTTTAGTTTGGTTGTGGGATGCTGCTAGGGAGAGGCCGAGTCGAAGGTGATGTGAGGTAGTCTCGGCTGGTTTTCTTCGCAAGGTAGTGAAGCGGCCATTTGTGTGGGTTGGTATAGTTTAGAGGGGTTATTAAGGGGCCTAATGGTGAGTCTTAAGGTGGGACAAGTGGTTAAATTATAGGGGACCGAATGGTTGTGAGTTTTTGGGAGATTAGTGTACATGAGGTGGTGAAACATGAGAGGACCGAGAGTGTGCCAAGTTTTGGGGATTTCCACCGTGGGTGTATGGGCCTAATGATGTTGTTTTAGGTACTATTTAGTGTTTTTAAGATATGGTAAAAGTTGTAGAAGAGTTGGGTAAATTTTGGATTTATTCAAATTAAAAACCGGAACCTCGGTCCAAGTTTTAAAACGAATTGGTTAAGTTGTAATATGGGCTTGAGTTTACATCTAGGAACGCTTATAAATATATTTGGGATATTTTAAGGAGTTTGGTAAGTTTCGGGTCAATTTTAGAGGCCCAGGGGTTAAACGATAATTATTGGGTTTCCAAGGGTAAAATGGTCATTTTTCACCCGAGGTGAGATTTTGGTCCTGGCAGCGCCCTGAGCACAAAATTATGATATTTTAAATGTTCATGGATCATGATTCATGATTTTTAAGATTTTATGAGAATATACGTTGCATGCTTGAATTTAAAGAAAATTGCATTGGAGTATGATTTTATAAGTGATGAAAATGATAATGTTTTGAATGATGGGAATTAGTTGTGGCTATCGAAGTATATGTAAATGTTTAAGATGTATATGTAAATGATGATGATGATGATGATGATGATGATGATGATGATGATGATGATGATGATGAGGCCTAGGCATAGTGGATAGGTAATCCTGTCACTGATGTCCGACAGCCGCCCGGTACCACGGTTCTATATATGATGGATCCATCGTAAATGATGATGTACGATAGTCACCTCTAATGAACTGAATAATAAATGATGAACGATGAATGATGATTATCGATGAAATGTTTTGACATGACACGATTGCATATGGCACATTTACATTAAGATTTTAAAGTTCATGAAAGATATGTTTATTATGATATTTTTCACTGCTGTGTGCTACGTATACGTATTTGTTATCTGTGGTACAGGTGTGTTGAGTCTTTAGACTCACTAGGCGTGTGTGATGCAGGTGAGTTCGATGTCGAGGAGACTGG
Organism: Primulina eburnea; assembly: GCF_022965805.1. Classification (NCBI taxonomy): domain Eukaryota; kingdom Viridiplantae; phylum Streptophyta; class Magnoliopsida; order Lamiales; family Gesneriaceae; genus Primulina; species Primulina eburnea. The sequence continues at coordinate 21,358,839 of NC_133108.1, read as the reverse complement.
AGGTGCTGGACTCTGAGTCGGCAGACCTGGTGGACGACATGACCCGAGGACCTAAGATTTTTCCGCACATTAAGATTTATGAGTTTGAGGGGATATGATTATTTTGCACTCTGTTTTATTTTACAGTGGATGCTAAGATTTTACTCGATTTTACTCCACGTCATTTTATTGGTAATTGAGGATGCTTATTTTTAAACGATGATTTTTAAGAAGGATTGTTTGCATGGGAGTTATTTAAATGTCAAAAAAATTTTTTTTCCGCATTTTAAATGAGTAGACTTTACAAGTGCCGTAAGATAAAGATTCGATTCAAGGATTTTAGGCTAATACTACTATGAGGTTGAAATAAGGTGTAACCTTTAAGCGTTCTACTGAGAATTATAGTCGATCAGTAAATTTTGGTACAAAGGTTTATTAAGTTGAACTACATAAATGCTAATATAATAAGTCGATTAATATTACGAGTATATTATATTAAAAGTAAGGTGCGATAAGTTTGGACATCCATCGCTAGTATGAGAAACTGCGGGATAAGTCAAAATTCGGGGCTATAGTTGAATAGAACTAAATCACCATAAGTTGTTTTAAGTTGCGATTCACAAACGAGGACTTTGGTAGACAAATTTATTTAGGATTGAGAAGACGTAAGGACAGCTTAATTTTTATCTTATCAGAGTAGCGCATCGGAAGCGTGGATTATTAGGATTCTAGAATTAAGAGTCTAAACTTTTTGTTTATCAAGGATAAGCGAATTTCGAGGACGAAATTTCTTTTAAGGGGGGAAGGATTGTAGAACCCGTAAATTAGACTGCGTATAAGCCATGCATAATTCTAGTAATTAAAATTTAAAATGAGTTTTATTGTATGAGTATTTAAATTCTTTTCTTAAATTTATTTATTTCACGCAGTAGTTTAATTGTTATCTTTTCAGTTAAATAAGTGAGGCCGGACTGGAGATGGAGTATTGAGATAAGTTAATAAAGGCTTATTTAAGAAGTGGTAATTTAGCATGTTAGTAAATATAATTTAAAAAGTTGGCATGCATGCAAGTTATTAAATTTCTTCAGTATTTTATTAAATTCTTTTGAATCATTAAATGCATGGTTATTTCATTAATTTATGTTTAATTATTTTTATCCATTTTATGCATAATTCATGCATGATAGGATTTATTTCATTAAATTTTATAAGTTCATGCATTAGTGTTTCTAGACGCATTTCACGCTCGAACGAGTAGAAATTTTCAAGAAAATTATTTTAATTGCACGATTAATTTTTATTAATTAATATAAGATTATTTTAAAATTATTTCAAGAATGGGAATTTATTGGGTATTTTTACCCGTATGATTTTATTTTTAACGGTACGCAAATTTTATCGAATCGGGAGACTTTTTGAGGGTTCGACTAATATTTTCAAAATCGTTTCAACACGAAATATTTTTCGAGAGTGCGTTTGGATTTAATAGGCCCACTTTTGGACTTATTGGACTTAAAACTCATTTAAAAATCTTTAAAGTACAATTGTGGCCCATTAACTTAGTATTACCTATATAATTAGCACTTAATCACCAATTACCCTAAACCTAAACTTGTATCAGCCGACACTCACCCCCACTCTGATTCCCTCCCCTCGGTTCCAACACCCAGCAGCTGAAAGCTTCGGCTTTTGGCTTGATTTTTTTTGCAAGAAAAGTTCATCCGGGTTCCATTGTCTCGATCTTTCTCTTCAAATCATCAAGGCATGCTTTTTACCATCTGTTCTCGCATCATACACGTTCATATGCTGTTGATTGGGTTCATGTTTGAAAATTTCCGATCTAAGCCTTTACATGAAAGATTTTCGGTTTTCATGTGTTTTCATGCATCATAAGATTGTTGCTCACGTTTTCTGAAATTTTTGCGCAAGGGGCTGTCAAGTTAGTAATGTTAGAGGGCTGTGCAGGCTGTGTTTAATGATGTTTAAGTGCTGGAGATTCGGGTTGCCCAGCTCGAGGGGAATTGGTTCGGTCAAGCGCATGTGAGGGTGTTTGAGTTCTAGATCGAGAGATTCGGTTGTCAGCTGTGCATGGCTCAGTACTGGTCTTGTAGCCGACCCTCTTGGGTTAGTGATAGGGCTGGGAGGAGGCTGGAACATCTGGTCTCGGTCCAGGAGCAGATCAAAGGGGGGTTTAGTTGAAGAGGGATCGGGTAGTGTTCTTTGAGAGGCTCGAACATTTTCTGCATTTGGTCGCACAGAATCTTTAAGCTTCGTTTAGGCTTGGTTTAGGAGTTCATTAAGGTGTTAACGGTGACCCTTTATGGCTGGACACGTAAGGATAGAAGTGGACCGAAGGGATTTTGAGTTGGGGGACATGTGTTGTAATGGGGTTGTAGGAAAGTGGTTGGTCGAGAGGTTGTGAATTCCTGGAAGTTTTAGCCGTGGGTTAGGGCTTGGTTATGTTGTTTTAGGAGCTTTGAGTGTTTGTAAGATATGAAAAAAAAAAAATTGGGAAAAGTTTTGGTTAAGTTTCGGTGCGGTTCGGGTTAAAACCGGGACCCTGGTCCAAGTTTAAAACGAATAGATTAAGTTGGGTTTGGGCTCGAGTTTACGTTTAGGAATACTTTTAAATATGTTTTGGAATATCCTAAGGAGTTTGGTAAGCTTTGGGTCAATTTTAGAAGTCCAGGGGTAAACGGTAATTTTTGGGTTTCCAGAGGCAAAATGAAATCCAGGGGCCAAATGGTCATTTTGCACCCGGGGTGAGAATTTGGTCCTAGCAGCGCCCTGAGCACAAATCTTGATATTTTTAAATGTTCATGCATCACGTTTACGATTTTTTTTAAACTATTATAATAATTATCATGCATGTTTGGTTTAAAGGAATTAAGGAAGAGCACTCCGTCTCCACCGCGCCGCGTCAGTATTTCGTTTGTTTCTGTCAAAACAAACTCAGGCATGTTTATATCTCCTTTGACTCTTCAATCAAGTCATATAGATATTTTTAAATTATCGCAAGTAAATGATTTTAATACAGGAGATTTAAATTTTTCAGATTTGATGATGCCATTTAATTATATTATGTGCATGGAAATTTAAAATGTTCATTTTTGAGATTAATGCGATATTGCTTGTGGCCGTAGCACTATCATGGGAGACTTTGTAAATCCGGTCGCCAGTTACCGGTCAGTTTCAGTTTGTACCACCCAGTATACTGTGGCATTTTGTCTGTTCAGACGAGCATATTTAAATCCGATCGCCAGTTATCGGTCCTGTCGCCAGTCACCGGTCATTTTGCAGTTTATATTAGTGCAGTGGCCACTTGCGGATACCATAATCTCACCAGAAAATTATTACTTGATATTTATGACAGGGCTCGATGGAGCAACCATTTTTACTATGATGTTCAGTTTAGTTATGCACGTATTATAATTGTTTATGGCGGAGTATTTTCACTTTATGACTCCTACGACATCTTACCCCATGCAAAATTTTACTATTTATTTATGTACTCGCTATATACGATTTATGCATGCTGAGTCTTTAGGCTCACTAGACTTGATTGTTGTAGGTACTGATGATGTCGGGGCTGAGGGCAGGGACCAGTGAGCTAGCTTGGTCGGCAGTAGTGGAACCCGAGGACCTCATTTTCAGCACTTACGATTTTTATGCTCAAACATTTTATCTCTCGTGGAATTATTTTAAATTGTTACTTTGCAAATATTAAATTCTTCCGCTGCTATTTTTAAACATTAAATATTATTTAACAGTTTATTTTATGAAGTTGATACTCCATTTAGTTTAAAAGAAAAATTTTAGTTTTTCCGCAAATTTTCAAGCACGAATTTTCGGCCATTTACACATATACATCATGTGAGCATCTGAAAGGAAAACTTCTACTTACAACCCAACATGTAAATGATGGTTAAGATGATCTTGAATGATTCCTACAACAATAAGCACAATAATAACCATAAAATTATCACCATTAATCCAAGAAATCTATCAATTCAACTTAACCTTTCCAAAATCCAAACCCTTCTAAACTCCAAAATATAGAATAATTACCTTGTAGCTTGAAATCTTAGGAAGGAGCAACTAAGAAATCACTATAATCCTTGAACTTGGAGTAAAGAATTGAAGGAGAGAAAATCTTTGAGGGAGAGAAGCTTAGAACCGATGGAGAGGAAGGGAAAAGGAGAGAAGTGTGGAGAAGTATCTAGAAATGGGTATATAAGCCTTCCAATCCATAAAAAATGTGTTTTTTTTTTTTTTTTATACAGGCCGCTAGGCGCATACGCGCGACGTTCCAGGCGGATATGCGCGCCCCCTGCTGCTAAAACATTAAACTTCAGCACCCGGCGCATATGCGCGCCACATTCTGCCGAAAAACTCATTTTAGCTTCCGAATTTGCAAAAGTGGTCAACATGAAAGTTGTAGCCCGTAATGCCCGAATTTTGAAATAATATGGCAGTAGTTGTAATGGTTCTTGGCTTTACGTTATGGTATGAATGGTATTGATGTTATAGAATGGAATAGATAATGGATGGGTAGAATCAAAGGTGGAATTTGAGCTAAATAGGTAATGGAAGTGGAGAAACGGTATGAAAAATGTGGCAGTAGTTGTGGTTTTTAGCATAATGTTTTGTATATTCATCCAATTGATGTGAGGCCACTTCCATTAGAAAGATAAGACATAAGGCTATAACTTTTCAGTTTTGAGTTTTGTTCAAATCATTAGGGAAGACGAGCCAAAAGTGCCCAAAGTGTGTCGTGCGTATCGTCGTTCCTACAATGACACATGTTGGGAGATTGAGCATAACTTTCTACTCTGACCTTCAAATGACATGAGGCCGATTGGAGATGCAAGCTAAGACATAGAGCTACAACTTTCCAGCTTACCACTTTTCCAAATTATGAAGGGAAGAGGCGTTTCGGAAGCGATCTTTGTAATGGATTTGCGCAGAGTACACGCCCGGGCAGGAATTAATGTGCGCCCGGGCGGGTCTTGTTCGGGAAAAATGGTGTTTTGGCCGAGAGTTCCGCGCCCGGGAGGAAAAAGATGTCCGCCCGGGCGGCCAGCGATTTTTAAAAAGCGTGTTTTCGAGATTTAAGTAATATAATAGAAGAGTTGGTTCACTTTTCCCTCATTTCTCTCCTCACTTCTCGATTCTTCACTCCAAGGGAAGCTAGGGTTCTCTTTTTCCTTCATTTGTCACTTTGATTCTAGCTACTTGTTGGGTTTTTGGAGTAAGAGCAAGAGCATTTTGGGTTCAAGGAGCTAAGGTAAGCTTGTGAGTTTAATTATTGTTGGATTTTGGTGTTGAGGAATTTTGGAGATTGTGATTGTGTTGGTTTGAATTTAAAATGGAATTGAAGCTAATGACAAAGTAAAGGAGCTATTTCTTTAGCACGCATGTTATGTGTTTGATAAAATGATTCAATAAAAGTTTTTATGGCATATTACAGTTAAGAAATTTACGGATCTTGATTCGAAGCAGTATTGAATTAATTATGAATTTTTAACAGAAACTACTCTGTTTTGATAGATGATCAAAGTTCTTGAGTTATAGTAGAATTCAAAGGTTCAAGACTTATCACCTACACATTTCGATCTTCTTTTGGTAATATTTGAAAGGTATGTTACGGTCGATAACATACGAGGTAAAAGTATCATTTTTATTTTAAATTGAAAATTCTATGGCTCGATGAATTATTGGTGATTTGATGATGATTGTTGTATTGAGATTAGTTGATTATGATATCGAAATGATAATATTGATTTGCATCAATACATTGCATATTGAGTCAGTTTTTGATTCATATTTGATATGGCGGAGGTCTCCTTGATATATTAATTTGTTGGACGTATGGGGCTATAGTTGAGTTGGCATAGTGTATGCGGAGGTCGCTGCTATGACCTGAACACTCTCTATAGGCGCACCATAGTCCTGGGATTGTAGAACACATCAACCCACCTCGAGCGGATGAGTCTGTGGATATTGCTGGGAGATTCTCTATCCTTGGGTACCCTATGACCAGATGATTCACTTGATCTTCAGATTTATTGATAGTCCACAGCTTCTGATCATGCATTGCATTATATTGCATTTTTATGAATTTTATATGAGATATTTGAAATTTTAATTCTCATATGTTATTTATTGTATCATACTGGGTTTATACTCACCGGCATGTCCGGTACCTCTTGTTTTCATGTGCTTGACGGTAGGTGAGGCGAGGCTTGGGATGCGAGAGTCCAGCTCCAGGCGAGGAGATACGAGTTAGATTGGGATTCTCGGGTTTTAGGAGCTATGTGATGATGTTTGGATTTCTTTGGTTCACTACATTATTTTGGCATGTTGAAAATTATATTTCAAACATCTGAGATAATTAAATTATTTTGATGATGTTTATGTGAATTTGTGAACTACAAATTATGTATTTTACTAAATCATTTGGTTTGTTATAATTATAATTATTAGTATTAGATATCAGACCCAGGGCCCCACATTAGGTGGTATCAGAGCGTAAGATATTTTAGAACAAGGTAGATCGAGTCAGTTTGAATTGCTTGATCATGTGAAATGTTTGATAGCATTTTCATTGTGCTATAATGTGAACTACATGATTATAATTGAGATATTATATTGTTGAGCTTTATTCGAGATTTTTGAGATTATTGAGTTTCGAGAGCCAGAGATGATTGATACAAGATTGAGATGATTTTGATTTTGTTATTTTATCTGTGTTTGACCTATTGTATATCAGACATGGCTACTCGAGGTAGAGGTCGTGGTAGACATAGACAGAACGTACCAGTGGCACAAGATCAGGGCAGTGCTACTCATACTCAGATGGATATAACCCCGACTCCGATGGAGATACTGTTAGCCAGATTTCAGTCTTTGCACCAACCGGTGTTGAAGGGTACAGAGAATGCATTAGAGTGTGAGAATTGGTTGGAGAATATGGATCAATTATTTGAATCTCTTGAGTATCCAGATGATCGTAGAATCAAATTAGTTGTTCATCAGTTATTGGATGTTGCTAAGAGTTGATGGATCATGACCAAGAAAGCTTTAGAGGGTCGAGGTACGATTGTTACCTGGGATATTTTTAAATCTGAATTTTATCAGCGTTTCTTTCCTACATCTTACAGGAAAGATAGGGGAGCCGAGTTTGCAAATTTAAAGCACGGAAATCTGAATATTGAGGACTATGTTGCTAAGTTCTCGAATTTACTGAGATTTGCTCCTCATGTAGCATTCGATGAAGAAGCTAAGGTCGATCATTTCATAAATGGTCTTAACCCAGATATATTTACTTTGGTTAATACCGGAAGGCCTAACACTTTTGCTGAGGCTCTTGATAGAGCAAAAGGAGCTGCAAACCGGAATCATTAGGCAGAGAGGTTCTCAGATGCAAAGACCCCAACAACCACAGTTCCGACAGCAGTTCAGACAGGGTAATACTGGCGGTAACAGTGGCAACATAAGAGAGCTGTTCAAGGCTAGAGGCAAACAATTTAAGAGGCATGGAAGTAATTTTTCGAGTTATAGTGGATCGAGACAGTCTGATTCAGTTCAGAGCACTGGTTATTCAGGCCCAAAATGTGGTCAGTGTGGTGGTAGAAATTATACCGATCAGTGTAGAGGAGTTTCGGGAGCTTTCCATTTGTGTAACCAGGTTGGACACTATGCTCGAGTGTGTCCAAATAATGGCAGTGATATATCTCAGAGTGGGGGATCATCGAGACAGACATCTCACCAGAATCGCCAGACTCCTACAGTTCATTCCTATCAGCAATCAAATCGGACAGATCAGAACAAACAAAGTGGTAGCCACAGGGTAGGACAACCACCTAGACAGCAAGCTCGAGTTTTCGCACTCACTGAGGATGAGGCATATAATGCTCCAGATAATGTTATTTCTGGTAATTGTTTTCTCTCAGGTTATCATGCATATGTTTTGATGGATACTGGTGCATCACATACTTTCATAGCTGAGCACTTTGTCACATTGCATTCGTTGAATTCTATGCCATTATTTTCTACATTATCTATTTCTACTCCACTGGGCAAAGTGATGAGGTCAGCTGAAATCATAAGTTGTTGTGAATTTTATTATGAGGATAATGTCATTGAACTTTATTGTATTGTATTGGAGATGTTTGACTTTGACTGCATAGTTGGCATTGACATGTTGACAAGATACAAGGCTACTGTAGACTGTTTCAGAAGATTGTTAAGTTTAGGCCTGATATGACAGATCACTGGACATTCTATGGTAAGGGTTTTCGAGCTAAGATTCCTTTGGTATCTGTTTTTTCCATGACTCGTTTGTTGCAGAAAAGAGCAGAATTTTCTTGGTTTATGCAATTGATATTTCAAGTTCAGTACCTAAATTGGCAGATATTCCAATTGTTAGTGAATTTTCAGATGTATTTCCAGATGAAATTCGAGGATTTCCTCCAGTCTGAGAGATTGAGTTCAACATTGAGTTGATACCAGGTACACAGTCTATTTCTAGAGCTCCTTATAAGATGACACCAATTGAGCTAAAAGAACTAAAGGAACAACTTGAGGATTTATTGGCTAAAGGTTATATAAGACCAAGTGTTTCACCTTGGGGTGCTCCGGTTTTATTCGTGAAGAAGAAAGATGGGTCTATGAGGCTTTGTGTTGATTATAGACAGTTGAATAAAGCCACAGTAAAGAATAAGTATCCTTTGCCAAGGATTGATGATCTCTTTGACCAGTTGCAGGGTTCTTCAGTATATTCTAAGATTGATTTAAGATTCGGATATCATCAGTTAAGAGTTAGAGAGGCAGATGTGCCTAAGACTGCTTTTCGTACCAGGTATGAGCATTTTGAATTTTTGGTTATGCCTTTTGGGTTGACCAATGCACCTGCGGTATTTATGTATTTGATGAACCGTGTGTTTCAAAGGTATATAGATCAATTTGTTGTGATCTTCATTGATGATATTCTTATTTATTCAAAATCTGAAATTGAGCATGCCGAGCACTTGAGAGCTGTTTTGCAAATTTTGAGAACTGAAAAGTTGTATGCTAAATTATAGAAATGCGAGTTTTGGTTGGATAGAGTGGTTTTCCTTGGACATGTGATTTCAAGTGCAGGTATATCAGTTGATCCAAGTAAAGTTTAGGCAGTCATCAATTGGTCTAGGCCGACTTCAGTTGCTGAGGTGCGTAGTTTTATGGGTTTGGCAGGATATTATCGCAGATTTATTGAAGGATTCTCACAGATTGCGAGGCCAATTACCCAGCTGACACAAAAGAATGCACCATTTATTTGTTCATCGGCATGTGAGAATAGTTTTGTTGAACTTAAGAAGAGATTGACTAGTGCTCCTGTTCTAACTATTCCATCAGGTGTAGGAGGATTTACAGTGCACACTGATGCTTCACATCAAGGACTGGGTTGTGTATTAATGCAGCATGGTCGTGTGGTTGCCTATGCTTCACGACAGTTGAAGTCCCATGATTCTAGATACCCAGTGCATGACTTGGAATTAGTAGCAGTGGTTTTTGCCTTAAAGATTTGGTGTCACTACTTGTATGGGGAGAAATTTGAGATATTTACTGATCATAAGAGTTTGAAATACCTCGTTTCGCAAGCGGAGCTGAACATGAGACAAGACGTTGGTTAGACTTGTTGAAAGACTATGATTACGAGATAAAATATTATCCAGGCAAGTCGAATGCACAACAGATGCTTTGAGAAGAAAAGTATGTAATATGTCCTTGATCACTAGCAGTGTATCTGATTTAGTAGAAGAACGTTGTCTTTCTGGTTTGGATTTTGTGGTAGATAGTCAACCTGTAAGAGTATTTATGATTCAGGCAGAGCCCGAGTTGTTTGTCAAAATTAGAGAGGCCCAAAAGTTAGATCAAAGCATTCAGAAATCAGTTGAATTTGTCAAATCAGGACATCAATCAGAATTTCAGGTCAATGATGAGGGTATTTTGTTTGTGAATGATCGTATTGTAGTTCCTATTATTTCAGAGTTGAGGATACAGATTTTGCGTGATGCTCATTGCAGTAAATTCAGTGTACACCCTGGAAGTTAAAAGATGTACAATGATTTGAAGAAACAGTTTTGGTGGAAAAGAATGAAATCTGACAAGCAAAATTTGTATCTCATTGTTTAAATTGTCAATAAGTGAAAGCAGAAAGAAAGTGACCAGGAGGTATTTTCCATAGCCTTAAGGTTCCGGAATGGAAGTGGGACCATATCACCATGGACTTTGTCACGAAATTGCCGAGGTCGTCGAGGGGTTGCGATGCAATTTGGGTTATCAATGACAGATTAACTAAGTATTCATGTTTCATTCCATATCAGATGACATATGGGCATGATCAGATAGCCAGATTGTACATCAGAGAAGTTTTGAGATTGCATAGTGTGCCTAAGTCAATTGTATCAGATCGTGATCCCAGATTTTCTTCTCATTTTTGGCAGAGTTTACAAGAGGCCCTTGGTACTCCTTTTCATTTGAGTACAGCATATCATCCTCAGACAGACGGACAGTCAGAACGTACTATTCAGACATTAGAAGATATGTTGAGAGCGGTAGTGATGGATTTTGGTATTGGTTGGCAAGATTCGTTACCACTTGTCGAGTTTTCTTATAACAACAGTTATCAAGTAAGCATTGGAATATCACCATGTGAAGCATTATATGGCAGGAAGTGTCGATCTCCTCTGTATTGGGACGATTTATCTGAAGCACCAATTGTAAGACCTGATATGATAAGAGATATGACAGAGAAGGTGAAATTGATTCAGAGTCGTATGCGAGCTTCTCAGGATAGGCAAGCTAAGTGTGCGAACATCAGGAGAAGGCCGTTGATTTTTGAGAAAGGTGACAAAGTTTTTCTGAAAATATCTCCTTTCCGTGGTACAGTTAGATTTGGAAAGAAAGGTAAATTATCACCGATATTCATAGGTCCGTATGAGATTTTGGAACGTGTTGGTGATTTGGCTTATAGATTAGCTCTTCCTCCTGTATTATCAGGTATTCATGATGTTTTTCATGTGTCTATGTTGATGAAATATCATCCAGATCCTTATTATGTACTTCCACCCGATGAGGTTGAGTTAGATCAGACTTTGAGCTACATTGAGAGACCGATTCAGATTCTAGACAGAAAAGATAAACAACTTAGAAATAAATTGATACCATTGGTTAAAGTACAGTGGAACAGACATGGTGTCGAGGAGGCAACTTGGGAATTATAAGATAAAATGAGACAAAAATATCCAGAGTTATTCAAATGAAGTACGCTTCTATTCTCGGTTTTAATTTCAGTATTGATTATTATATGTTAGACTTGAAAGAGATGATTGATTTCGAGGACGAAATCTATTTTTAGAGAAGAGGAATTGTAATGCCCGAATTTTGATATAATATGGCAGTAGTTGTGATGGTTCTTGGCTTTACGTTATGGTATGAATGGTAATTATGCTATAGAATGGAATAGATAATGGATGGGTAGAATCAAAGTTGGAATTTGAGCTAAATAGGTAATGGAAGTGCAGAAACGATATGAAAAATGTGGCAGTAGTTGTGGTTTTTAGCATAATGTTTTGTATATTGATCCAATTGATGTGAGGCCACTTCCATTAGAAATATAAGACATAAGGCTATAACTTTCCAGTTTTAAGTTTTGTTCAAATCATTAGGGAAGACGAGCCAAAAGTCCCCCGAAGTGTGTCGTGCGTATCGTCGTTCCTACAATGAAACATGTTGGGAGATTGAGCATAACTTTTTACTCAGACCTTCAAATGACATGAGGCCAATTGGAGATGCAACTAAGACATAGAGCTACCACTTTTCCAAATTATGAAGGGAAGAGGCGTTTCGGAAGCAATCTTTGTAGTGGATGTGCATAGAGTGCACGCCCGGGCGGGTCTTGTTCGGGAAAAATGGTGTTTTGGCCGAGAGTTCTGCGCCCGGGCGGAAAAAGATGTCCGCCCGGGTGGCCAGAGATTTTTAAAAAGCGTGTTTTTGAGATTTAAGTGATATACTAGAAGAGTTGGTTCACTTTTCCCTCATTTCTCTCCTCACTTCTCGATTCTTCACTCCAAGGGAAGCTAGGGTTCTCTTTTTCCTTCATTTGTCCCTTTGATTCTAGATACTTGTTGGGTTTTTGGAGTAAGAGCAAAAGCATTTTGGGTTCAAGGAGCTAAGGTAAGCTTGTGAGTTTAGTTATTGTTGGATTTTGGTGTTGAGGAATTTTGGAGATTGTGATTGTGTTGGTTTGAATTTAAAATGGAATTGAAGCCATTGACAAAGTAAAGGAGCTAACTCTTTAGCATGCATGTTATGTGTTTGATAAAATGATTCAATAAATGTTTTTATGGCATATTATAGTTAAGAAATTTACGGATCTTGATTCGAAGCAATATTGAATTAATTATGAATTTTGTACAGAAACTACTTTGTTTTGATAGATGATCAAAGTTCTTGAGTTATAGTAGAATTCAAAGGTTCAAGACTTCTCACCTACACATTTGGATCTTCTTTTGGTAATATTTGAAAGGTATGTTAAGGTCGATAACATCCTAGGTAAAAGTATCATTTTTATTTTAAATTGAAAACTCTATGGCTCGATGAATTATTGGTGATTTGATGATGATTGTTGTATTGAGATGAGTTGATTATGATATCGAAATGATAATATTGATTTGCATCATTATATTGAATATGGAGCCAGTTTTTGATTCAGATTTGATATGACGGAGGTCTCCTTGATATATTGATTTGTTGGACGTATGGGGCTATAGTTGAGTTGACATAGTGTATGCGGAGGTCGCTGCTATGGCCTGAACACTCTCTATAGGCACACCATAGTCCTGGGATTGTAGAACACAGCAACCCACCTCGAGCGGATGAGTCGGTGGATATTGCTGGGAGATTCTCTATCCTTGGGTACCCTATGACCAGATGATTCACTTGATCTTCAGATTTATTGATAGCCCACACCTTCTGATCATGCATTGCATTATATTGCATTTTTATGAATTTTATATGAGATATTTGAAATTTTAATTCTCATATGTTATTTATTGTATCATACTGGGTTTATACTCACCGGCATGTCCGGTACCTCTTGTTTTCATGTGCTTGACGGTAGGTGAGGCGAGGCTTGGGATGCGAGAGTCCAGCTCCAGGCGAGGAGATACGAGTTATATTGGGATTCTCGGGTCTTAGGAGCTATGTGATGATGTTTGGATTTCTTTGGTTCACTACATTATTTTGGCATGTTGAAAATTATATTTCAAACATCTGAGACAATTAAATTATTTTGATGATGTTTATGTGAATTTGTGAACTACAAATTATGTATTTTACTAAATCATTTGGTTTGTTATAATTATAATTATTAGTAATAGATATCGGAACCGGGGCCCCACATAGCCCTATGTGGTTTCTTGCATCTCCAATTGTCCTCATGTCATTTGAAGGTCTGAGTAAAACGTCATGCTCATTCTCCCAACATGTGTCAGTGCAGGAACAATGATACACACGACACACTTTGGGCCACTTTTGGCTCGTCTTCCCTAATGATTTGAACAAAACTCAAAACATGAAAGTTATAGCCTTATATCTTATCTTTCTAATTGAAGTGGCCTCACATCAATTAGATCAATATACAAAACATTATGATAAAAACCACAACTACTGCCTTATTTTTCATACAATTTTTGCACTCCAATCTTCTAAAAACTATAGTCATCAAAGCATCCACTCCAAAACCTCCACCAAATCCAATACCAACACAAACTCAAACCATCCAACAACTATCAATGAACTCATTCCTCTCCATAACCAGCAACAACTATTAACATAATACAAAAAAATAACCATAAACAATGACCATATTTTAACCATTACAATAAACATAAACATAATCAATGACCATTCCACATAAACTCAGCCACCAAAACCATATAAAATATCCATTACCATACCTTACCATAATAAATCATAAATTACACCATCAACAATAACATGATAAAATGTCGGGATATTACAAGTTTATCCTAAGGGCAGGGCTCCTAAGCTGTCTAATCTGACAGTCCAGTCTTCGTTGCTAGACCGAATCCGTAGAGGTCGGCCTTCGGATGAGCAGTTACAGAAATGGAGACTAAAGAATGAGGCCAAGGGCAGTGTACTGTACACAGTATCTAAGTTTAAAAAACGAATGGAGGAAATTATCGAAAAGCGAAATTTTAATCCTAAGGAACATTTAAGGGAATGTTTTAAGGTAATAGGTTAAATTGGAATTATATGGGACGTCGTTTCGAGGTCTAGGAATAATTATGGAAAATTTTGTGTCTAGGGGTAAAATAGTCATTTTACATCCTAAAATTTTTAGACGTCCTGGCAATGTCTTGAATACTGTAAATAATTTTAATATGATTATTTTAAATGTTTATGAAATTATATGATGAAACGTTAATGCTAAAAGACATGTTGCATGTTTGGTTTAAAAAAAAAGATTTATATATGCTCGAATTTTTAAAAGTAATGGAAATAAGAAAGGTTGAATGAGGTGAAGTGATTGTTACTAATACGATGGTTATGATGGTACGATGATATGTAAGGCCAATACTCAGTTGACGGGTGAGAGTGTCGTTAATGTCCTCGCCTCCTAGTACTGTGGTTACACGTAGATGGATCTATCGACCTTCAGCTGATACGAAAGTCATAATTAACAATCCAAATTCAATAAAAAGAAAACATATACGTATATGATGAAAAAGGGAAATGGTGTAACGCCCCGAAAATTCGAAAGTCCACGCGAACCACATGCATACGATTTATTAAATTTTTTGTGTATTTTAATTAAATGTCTTAATTGAATAAATTATTATGTTGTACATGTTTGCATGTTTTAATTATATTTTTCGACATGGTCGCATTAAAATGTATTTTTAAGGATTATTCGAGTTGCGGTCGAGGAGCGAAGACCGAGTGCTGAAAAACTTAAAATGTTTTTTAAATAATTATTTTTAATTATTTAAAATATGGTTGATGGGTTTTCATATTTTTGAAAATAAGGAGTTTTGAGGTGATTTTATACGCCGGGACGAAAATTTTATTGGTATTGGTTTTTCAACAAAAATACGAACTTTTTGGCAACTTGGCTATTAAATTCACAAACTTATTTTAATAAATCTATTTGAAATATTTTAATTAAATTTTAATTAAGCATTAATGGGCCTAAATAATGCTTAGTAGGCCTAAAGCCTTGTTAATAAAATACCTAACTATATAATAGGTAAAACCACCCGAAACCCCTACACAAACACACGCCTCACTTTTCAGAATTTTGGCACACCAAAATTCTCTCCAACACGGCACACACATCACAAAATTCAAGAGAAAACTGTGAGCTTCAAAAAGAGTTTCAAGCCTAGGGTGTTGCCGCCGTTCTTCGCAATCGTCAACAAGAATTCGTGCGTTTAAAACGCAAGGCAAGCATATTTATTTCCTTCAAAACATCATCACAACATAATATGGTTTATGCAGGAAAAGTTTGGAAACAAGTAACAACTTGAATTATTTTCGGATTTGTGGCATATGTCAAATTTTTTGCTTGGATGTTCCTTCAAAAATCATGTGTTTGTATTGTTTAAGGGCTGCCATGATATAGGTTATGATTAAGCATTGTTTTACACGGTTTTTAGAGTCTTAAAATCACACACAAACGTTGCAAACAAGTTGAACATAGGATGGAACCAAAACCTGGGAGAAAGTGAACGTATGGTTCGGTGTTGGGTCATAGGGGCTCGGTTGGGTCTTGGCTTGGGTTAGGGCTTAGCTAAGGTTCGTGAAGGGTTTGAGGTAGAGTGCTATCCATGCTAGGACAAGGGCATGGTTTGGGGGACAACGGGCTGGGCTAGGGTGACTCCTTAGGGCCTAGGAGTGCAAAACATGATGGTTCAGGGGTGGCTTGGTCGGCTAGGGTCCTAGGCACCAAAAACATAGGGTCATGCACTTGGAGATTCTCGGCCAACTGAAGTGCTTGGTTGGGGAGTTTCGGTTCGATGCTAGGGGTCAGGTCTGTGGGTTCCAAGGGTTCAGGGGTTGGCCTAAGCAGTTGGTCAGGGTCTGGACCAACATGGTTCGAGGGTGGCTCGAGAAAATCGAAATATGGCTCGGGGTGAACTTTCAATGGTCAAGTTAGGGTTTTTAGAATTAAAATAAATCGAAACACGGCTAACGGGGGTCGAGTCATGGTTCACAAGGGCTAAACTAATATAAAAAGACTAACTTTTGAATTTAGGAATTTTATATTAAAGTTTGTGATTTTTCGGGATCAAAACGCCTTCAAAACGACTAATTACGAATTAATTAAAAAGCCTAGTATTTAAGCTAAATAAAACTTTGGAAAATTTAATTTAGGCTTAAATTATTATTTGGGACATGTTATAGTCAATGGAATTAAGAAAAAGTCAAAAACGTGGAATTTTATGTCTAGGGGTAAAACGATCATTTTACACCTAAAAATTAGAAAACATCATGGCAGTGTCCTAAATGTGTTTTATATGCTAATATGATTATTTCAATGGTTATGGATGTTTTTATGATTTAATATGCCAACATGTTTATTTTAAAATGTTTATGGATTTTTATATGCTAAAATGTTGATTTTAAATGTTTATGGAAATGTATATGATTTAATATGTCAAAATAATATTTTAAATTTCATGATTTAATATGTTATGATTTATTATTTTAAATGGTTATGGGTTTTACGATTAAACGAAAACGTTAAAAGACTTGTTGCATGTTAGGTTTAACAGAAAAACGATATTATATGCATGTTTTTATTAAGTGATGGAAATACGACATGTTGAAGGACGTGAAAGGATTGTGACTAAATATGTGATATTTTGGAAATATCGTGAGGGTTATGGTCCCAGTGGGAGCCTGACGATCGTGTTTTCTTGGATATAGATACGAATACGAATACGAATATATTAATACGTAGGCACATGCCCAGTTGGTCGGTGAGAGTCGCTGGTGTCCCCGTCGCCCAGTACTGTAGTTTTCTCTAGATGAATCCATCGCCCAATACGATTAAGAATACGAGTTACAATCACGATCTGAATTCAACAAATACGAACATGAATATGAATATGTTAATATGAATATGAATATGTTGATATGAAGATATTTATGAAAATGATTATATTTAAATTTTATGAAAATTTTATTTTAAGTACAAGTATTTTTCACTGTTGTATGTGATCTGTATACGTATTATTTGTTATCAAGAATATTATTTGTTGAATCTTTAGACTCACTAGGTGTGATTGATGCAAGTGAGTATGATAATAATGTTTATGGAGGTCTTGATGGTTGACTTTGATGGAGTGAAGGTGCACATAACCCGAGGACCGATGCTAGTTTTCCGCACTAGTTTATGATTTATGATTTTAAGCATGTTAAAGATATTTTATGACTTTTATATATTTATGAGTGGTTTTTGAGAGGTTATTGTATGTGCTATACTTTTCAAATAATGTTTTTAGGTGCGGTAAAACGTTGACGATTTTACGATTTAAAATATTTTCCTTTGACTTTGAAATGTTAGTAAATTGTTTATTTTTAAAATGGTACCAGGTATTTTTAAAGTACATATATATGTATTCGGCCGATTTAGTAAGAAGAAAAAAAATTTCTAGCACATTTTAAGAAAATGAATAAGCAGACGTTCCAAAATGTATATGATGGAAGGAAAAAAATGTTTAAGTTGTGCATGTTTATGAAAAGTTATTTTAATTAAAAGTAATTTTTGCTACTACATGTGGATGTATATGTATTACATGTTATCATGGTTAAGGGTTGCCGAGTCATTAGACTCACTAGGTGTGATCGATGCAGGTGAGCATGAATATGATGGAGGCCTTGATGGTTGAAATAGCTGGACTGAAGGTGCACAAAACCCGAGGATCGTCGCTAGTTTTTCGCACTTATGTTTATGACTTATGCTAATGATATAAGTTACTTTTAAGATTTTATTGCTCATGATGCTATTGAGCGGTTTTTGAAAGGATGTTGGATTATTTTTTAAATAATGTTAATTTAGGTTTGTTGACGTTTTACGATTTATGTTTTGAATTACCTTCTTTTGGACTTTCACATAAAAGTTGGTTGGTTTATTTTTAATGATATAATAATATTTTAAAATATATTTATATAAAATTGTATGGGTTCGGCCGAATAGATGGATAAATAAAATATTTCTAATATATTTTAAAGAAAAACGAGTAGTAGACTTTTCATACGGGTTGTACGAGCATAAATGGTATGTCCATCATTGAGATAGCCCTCAGTCATGTCATATTTTGGAATTGGATTAATGATTCCTTTATAAACTTGGAGATACATGTCATCTTAAAATATCCATCACAGAATTGATAAATCGACGGAGACTTTGATTCTATGAACGAGCAAGCATGCTTGCACGGTAGCCTATAGATCTGCCAATATCGACATGAACAATAATATGAATTCAAATCCACTGGAAAGTTTTTCTCCACATCTATGACCTCAAACAGAGCTCCACATGACTTGTGCACCTTTAAGGTTCGGGATTGACTGTATGCAATTGACACGTCCTTCTTTTTTCTTGGACTTAGTTCTCTGGTCATCTCCAATGTTTTTTCTCGTCTTTTGTGCATCGTGGTCATTATTTGAATGCGTATGTTATCTATCATACCCACAATAGGTAGATATCGCGCATGTTTTACCAAATTGTTCTAGCTTTCAACAATATTATTTTTAATGACACCCCATCGCTCACCCACAAACATAGAATTGGCCCAAATTTCTGGAGACACACTCACAAGAAACTCCTGGTCGAGCGGCATCGGATCGATTATGCTTTTGATATGTTGCGAAAACTCATGTCTTGATGGGTGTACGCAGCTTTCTTCAAAACAGAAGACCAATGTTTCTTGTTATGGAGAAGATACCTACGCAGTACATATAACAATTAATTTTTAAAACATTAAAGATAATTGCAAACTGATAAACAATAAAAAAAAACAAATGGCTAAAATATTGAAAAATCAACATAAGACAAACCTTCTTATCAAAGTTATCGACCAGATGTCTTAAGCAATAAGAATGGTGACTACCAGGGAACACAAACTGAATAGCTTTGATCAGTCCATGATGTCGATCAGAGAAAAAAATGTAGCTACGGAAATAAAGTATTGGGATGCCAAGACATGTTTTAATTGGTAGTAAAAAACAATGGACTTCCAAAAAAGAAAACGATTTCTAAAATTTCTTACTTTTAATAATAACTCAAATTATAGGGATAACTAAATTACATAAAATAAAATCACAACCGAACCAACTCGCCCTTTGTGCTAAAATTTCTTACTTTTAATAATAGCTCAAATTATAGGGATAACTGAATTACATAAAATAAAATCACAACCGAACCAACTCGCCTTTTGTGCTCAAACAATATTGAAGCTGAAACTTTTTTATTCACATTATATTTCAACAAAATTGTCAAATATTTTCGTACTCATTTTAGAAATATTTTAATGCAAAATCATCGTAATAATTCAACAATTCTTTTCAAAATTGTTTGATAAAAAGAAAGTGAAGTCACACAAAAAATCGTGCACAAAATAAATCAAGTGACAAGAATAAAAAAAAGGCATAAGATCGTTCAAATTAAATCAATATCAAAACAAACTCATAATCACTAGAAGAAGCATTATCGCTGCTGCCAACCATGAGTAGATTTTTTTTCGCTACTCGAAAATCCAATCTTTTCATACATATTTGAGTACTCAAATGACAAAACCAAGTATCTGGAGACTCAAAGTAGATATTTCTCATGTCAAAATAAGTACTTATTCGAAAAAAACTTATAACAATAAAACATAGATCTGCTGATTTGGTTGGCACAACTAAAACAAATCATCAAAAACATAAAATGTATGACATGTGACTAACAATAGTCTCATATTCATGAAAACATGGATTCTCTATTTGCTTCATCATATAGGTTCAACACAAAACTCTCAAGAATTCTAAATAAGTAGGTAGGTTGAACAACAACACTCTTGTATTCATTACTCACAGATAAAAAAGAATAATGTTGAAAAAAACAGAACAATCATTTCTCCATAAATTGAATTTCATAACCATTTAAACTTACTTTCAAAATTACTAAAACACAATAGGAATATGAGATTGATCTTTACCTTCAAACACCTTTTTTCAATCCAGAAGCAAGGATGATAGATCGGCCATATGGATTTGCTTGGGTAGGAGCCGATATATTTTGTAATGCACATGGGCTGTTCCCGATTGGGCTTAAGTCCCCTCATGATTATCCCATTAACCATTACTCATAGAACTTCTCCAGCCCAGGCACTGGAGCTTTTACCTTCCCAGGATTAGAACCCAAGACCTCCTGGACTTATATAGATCTTGGCAGCAATCCTCATGTGAGGCCCGGGGCCGAAGAGGGCGGGGGGTGATCGCCGGTGCCATGAGGTGGCACGGACAATGAGCGGCTCCTGGCAGGCTTCTAGGTGGAGGAACATGAATGAACTGATCCCACACTGGAATGAGAGGGATTCCAAGACTGTTCAATGTAATAGACTGTACAGTTGAAGAGGGCTTATAAGATTTGATTTGTGGGGCCTTAACTCCTAATCGTTATTACGATGCAATCTGATTAGGGTTTAATTAATCACAGCGGAAAACGGGTTTAAAATTTCTTTACAATGAGCCCAAAATATCTCTTCTAATATTTAAATACTAAAAATAGTATCTAAATTCAAATCATAAAACATGCCCACACGAAATCAAAACCAATCATATACAAACAACTCATATCCTCGGGACATGCCCCGGTATATAGATACATATACATATATACTGGGAACAAGACATAAACAAAAACCTCAGCCCAAGCTGTGGCTTCCTCCAGAAGTGCCCTCTCTAGCCTCCTGATATCCTGGAGTACCTGCCATTGTCCACACACAAAGACAACAACAGCCCCCCTTGGGGGTGAGCAAAGCTCCGTATGGAACAACCAATCATATATACCACAGATATCTAAACAATGATATATGGTATGCAATGCATGTATGTCGTGGAGGTATCAGGTCAAATGCCCATCCACTGAGCACATGTCAGAATCAATCGAATCGCTATCAAATCAAATCAATGCTCGAGCTGGCACACCGGCCGATATGGGAATACACACATGACAACGTCGACGAAGCGTCGTCAATCCCACATCTCATATCCAATCATATGGGGCCACAATTGTCTATGCTTTACGGGTCATATAATACCGGCATAGCGATTGTGTTCACAAACCCCGGAATCCAATCAAATCATATCAGGGTATCCAAGGATCATAGCTCAACGTGCATGTCATGTATCGATGTATGCATAAAATGATGTGTGTTAACAAAACATTTATTTTATACATCGATACTCAAATCTCAATGTCATGTATGCCACATCAAATCATCAAATAGGCACATAGACACGTATTCCAATCCAATCCAATCAAATCAATCCAATCATATATCATATAATACAGATACCTGTCGTATGTTACCCGGTCGCAACATACCTCAATTCTTCGTTTCCAATTGATGTAGCCTGAAGATATTGATATAACGCTTTATCTACATCAATTACATACTCATTTCAATCAATAACATACTCCAAAATCATTAATATGAGTTTCAAATATCATTTGAAACTTCAATAATTCATATCAAATTCAAATCATATCATAATTCAATTCCGACTTCAAATACTAGTTTATTGTCGGTTATTCTACTACATATCAGAAATTCAACTTCAAATACAGGCTATTCCAGCACCTTGATATTTAAAGCTGCTGAAACCAGAAGAAAATTACCTCAGTCTGAAGCCCTCGACGCGTAGATAACAAATATATAATTTGTTTCGCGTTTAGACTGCGTTTCGAAGTCGATTCGGACGATAGAAAATCGAATTCTCTCGAAATCTCTCGAACTCTCGGTAAATAAAATGAAGAAAGAAGGAAAAGAAATCCATTCTTATCCTCATCTCACTAGCGCTCGGGCGGTAGAATTCTCGCGCCCGAGCGCGAGACATTCTGTCCCCGAGTGTCAAGTGTACCGTGCTCGGGCGGTCAAACATTACCGCTCGGGCGCGGCATGTTCTGTCCGCGAACATGTTTCTACACATCCTGGCGCTCGGGCGGTCAAATATTACCGCTCGGGCGCGGGGTGTTCTGCCCGAATACTCATTTCATATACCCTGCGCTCGGGCGGTAATTTTCTACCGCTCGGGCGCCACATGTTCTGTACAAATTATGGGTTTTGTACTATATTGGCGTCCGGCCTTTCAAATCGAGCTCTTACAACGTCAATTCATATCCAATTTTCATTTCTCAATCTCACTGTCATAATATACATCAATACATAATCACATGACAATTTCATAAATTATCGATAATCACGTAGGATTTACGATAATACGATACACGGTCCTTACATGATTGGTACTACTCATATCACGAAGGTGCATCTTCTTTTCAGTAGCTCATCACATAAGAACTCAAAAGTTAAGCGTGCTTGACTTGGGGCAATTTTGGGATGGGTGACCTCCTGGGAAATTTCCCAGGGTGCCTGTGAGTGAGGACATAAGCATGCTGGAAAGACCCGTCTTGATACAGTGAGGACAGTCGTCGAATCTGGGGCGTTACAATAACCTCACAAATACAGAAATGACAGCAAAATCTTTCTTAAGTGCAGAAGTGAGTCTCGGTTTTGGTTCTTTGAATGGTTAAGGTGTGTATTCAAATCTTGTCTGTCCTAGGGACTGTTGCCACGGTTAGATCACTCCCTTAACATATCTAGGACGTGACCAAGGTGTCCTTTCCAAGCTTGGTTCACAGATCCATCAAAATTTTTAAATCACAAAGCAAGTGCACATTTCGAATTTTCATTTCCTGTGCTAGGGGATTTCGGTTTTTAGTGTTTGTATGGATGATGTTTTGCTCCTAGCCCGTAGCCATTGTTTATACAACACTCCATCATGTCTAGATCGAGCCAAGGTCGTTCAAATAGCCCTTGGAACGAGACAAGACAGTACAATATTTCGATACAAAACACTACACAACAAGTGGGCTCTCGGTAAGAGCTTGATCTTGCCCTAGGTATTGGTTTGGGTTATGGTTGGCTTTTAACACTTAGCCATGGTCCAAGCCATGCCTTAGAATGTTGGTAAGAGTCCTTGGGTGGTGGTTCAAGCCATTGGTCAATAAATTTTAGAGTTACACCACAAACACACAAGTGCCACTGCTGGATTTTTTGACATCAACTTTCATCTTCGGTTTTGGTGGTGGTTTGAGTTCTTGGTTGGCTTTTATCCATGGGCTTGGACTGGACAGTACCTCAATGAGTTAGGAAAGTCATGTTTTTGGCCGTTTGTGATTTGGTCGAGTTTAGAGGTGGTACAAGAATTTACGGTGAAAGTTGCCAAAATGACTCTCGAAAGAGTGTTTTATATTTTTGGATTCCTTTCACCTATTTTCGTGTTTTACAGTTATTATGCATATTTTTCAGTATGTTTGGGGTATTTTTTTTATCATGGTTAAACGTCGGTTTACTGTTGGTTCGGGTTGCTACGAAGCCATTGTTAAAAATCAAGTTGTTGGTCCGAATCGTCTCGTTTTTGGTTCTATTGTTAAAATTTTTTCAAGTTAAGATTTAATTGCATGTGTCACATATTAGTAGTAAGTCGCAGCAAGCCTGGGAATGATCAAACTCATCCGTTAAAAATAAGGTTATAATTATATTACGTGCATAAAATATAAAATGTTTATTTTTGAGATATATGCTATATGTCTTGTGGCCACCTTACGTTTATAGGTTTGGAAGTCGATAGGCGCAACCGAGGACCTCTCCGCCCGGTGAATTACGATCAGTTTATGATTATGTATGGGTACGGACATTTAGTCCAAGGGCTGTGATTGATTTCTACCGCCTAGTATACTGTGGTTTAGTCTAATCAGGCGCTTACGTTATGTTATGGGCCACTTGCTTAGAAACATTATCTCTGCCAGAAAAAATTTATGATATGTTATGACAGAGCTCTATTGAGCAAAGCTTTTACGTATAAATTTTCAGATATGCACGTAGTTATAATTATTCATGATACAATTTTCACCGTACGCTCTACGATACTTTATTTTTATGATGCATGCGATTTTATGATATATTTACTTGTTATTCACGATATATACATGTTGATTCTTTAGACTCACTAGACTTGATTGTTGTAGGTATTGATGAGGTCGAGACCGCGGGCGGAGACCAGTGAGCGATCTTGGGACAGTAGTAGTAAACCCGAGGACCTCATGATTTACTTTATGCACCTTTTATTATTCAAACTCAGTTTTAATACGTTGGATTATTTTTAAATTGTTGGTTGAAAACAATATTTGCTTCCGCTGTTATTTTAAAGTTAAAAATTATTTGCATGTTTTTATTTTAATTAAATGAGAAAAGATAATTATTTATTTAGAAAATTTTTAATAATTCCGCAAATTTATGAATGCGAAATTCGGGCCTGTACATAATTCCGCAAATTTATGAATGCGAAATACGGGCCTTTACAGTTGGTATCAGAGCCTATGATCTTGTAAAGGGTTGTACTACTACTGCTCTCGAGGAGCTCATGAAGTCACGTCTTCAGTCTGTAAGTTTTACATTTACGCATTTTATTTAAAGCATGAATTATTTTAACAGCATGTTTTCATGAAATGTTTTTACGTTCAGATTTTAATTGTTCAGTGTTTATTTTAAAAAAATAAATTATGGAATTTTGCATGTTAGGTACGTTTAGAATTGGACATGTCTAAGAATTCAAATATTGGGCTTTAGGAGAAGTTGAAAATGATTTGACTATATTAATTTTTAGGTCAGTAGTGTTGATGTACTCCTTATGGGTTATAAGTTAATCTTGAAAATTAGAATGCTTTTGACACTTGTAGAATTTCTAAGAAATTAATAATTGTTCTTGGTTGCTAGTCGAGTAAATTTTTGAGGATTTCATATAAGCAATAGCGATTCGAAGACTACGACAATCTTTAGGATTATAAATGTACAATTTTAGGATTTTAAGTACCTATGGAAATGTAAGATTAATTATGAGAATT
This sequence comes from Primulina eburnea, assembly GCF_022965805.1. Taxonomy (NCBI): domain Eukaryota; kingdom Viridiplantae; phylum Streptophyta; class Magnoliopsida; order Lamiales; family Gesneriaceae; genus Primulina; species Primulina eburnea. Next base: position 21,333,608 of record NC_133108.1, on the reverse strand, counting down.
TGTTTAGGATACATGCTCTACCTAGTTAGATTTAAGGATGGAATTGCATGAATTGAGAATTTTAGGGACCTAATTGTAATAAATAAAAATTTGAGGACCTAAGTGCAAAAAAAAAATTTAAGGGACTATTTTCGAATTTACCAAATTTTGGGTATTAAATTTCGAGTTCAAGAATCTAAAAGTTTAATGAGGTAAAGATGGAAAATTTAAAGGGGACAATGATGCAAATTTCGAAGAGTTGTAGGGCCAAAATGTAGATTGGGAGAACTGTAAGGGTCAGGTGGCAATTTTCAAAATTTTAAGGATTAAATGCGAACTTTTGAGGAACACTTGGGATTTTAAGTATTTATAAAAATGTAAGACGTGTTATGGGAATTAATTTTGCGTATAATAAATTTAAGACTATTGAACCTTATGATACGGGAAATCTATAAAATGAAATTGAAATACTGAGGACTCATGGGTAATTGTGGAATTTTCGAAATTTAGGGAAAATTGGATGATATTCGAGGAAAGTAAGAATTAATTTTAAAATCTTAGTAAATTTGAGAACTTATCTAGTAGTAAGTGAGAATTGAACGGTTTAAATAGTAGGAATTTTCGGTTATTTAGGCTCGAAGGAAATATAGAATATTTAGATATTTCGATTATAATGTTATAATGAATGGTAACCAAGGACATTGTAGGATGAATCAATCTTAGGCATGAAAATTTAAGCGTTAGTGAAATCATGTTGTGGCAAATTAAGGATTTAAAGGGATGCCGATTTAAGGTAAATTTGATCGTTTAGTTAAGTTATAAGGATAAAATTGAGTTAGTAAATTTTTGGGAACATAAGTCTGATGTGTCACAAGTTTTAGTCATGATCTTAACATTTAAGATTATACCTTGTGAGAATTTAAAATTTTTAGGAAAGTTGGGTACGATGATGGTTAGTATAATTGGTAAACGCACGTAAGAGGTGAGGTAGACACTTTGTCTTGAGAAATTTTGGAAGTCATTAACAAACTTGGGACTAAACGGATATCCATATTGGAATTTTTTTATTCAAAGCTATTTGGATTAGGTAAGTTTGAATTTCAAATTTATGGGATATTTGTTCATACGGAAATTTTGAGTGAAATAAAAACAAAAGGGAATTAGTTGTGTTCAATATAAGTTATCAAGTGATGAATATTAAGATTTTTTTATCAAGTAAGGAATCTAAAAGTTTGATATGAGGATTCTAGAATTCTATGGGTTATAAGTGAAATTGATTTATTAGAGTTAGTCTAATGCTACCATGGGCTAACTTATTAAGTTTTATAAGATAGTATTAATTAAGCATTAAGGATACGTAAGGGTGCGACGTTCGCTTCAATAAGGAAAGTCCCAGGGTCTTAGGTCTCAACTTTATTCCAATTGAAAAGGAAATAGTTTAAGCATGTAATTTTTGCTAGAATAATTTTATTATTTAGGTGGAAGATCGGTATCGTATATTTTGGGTTTTATGGATTAAGACCACTCGAACTTAAGATTTGTAACAACATTATATTGGGATGCACTTTTAAATAGTTAGGTTATGTAAGTTTGGAGCGGTAAGAGATTCGATTCAAGGAACATAGTCTAATATTATTATAGGGTTGAGATAAGGTTTCAACTTTTAAGTGTTTTACTAAGACCTCCTAAGTCGAACTGCATGAATGCCAAAGTAATGCCCGGAAATTTAATCCAAGTAATCTGTAATTATTGATTTATAATTTGATATAATTATGAGAGGATTAATCGGGACACGAAATAAGATTACATGTGAAAAGATATGTGTGAGGACAGTACCATTCGCGCACATGCGCGACAAGACGGGCGCACATGCACAAAAGGGACAGAGAGTTTCGCGCATATGCGCGACGTGATGGCGCGCATATGCGCGAGCTGTGCAGACCGAGTCCAGAGAACCTCGTGCATATGCGCGAAAGTGAGGCGCGCATATGCGCGAGTTATCGAGGAAGTCACATGTTGCAACAGTAGGTCTCGGGCATATGCGCGAGGTTAAGGCGCGCATATGCGCGAGACATGCAGAAGGGAAAATTGACATTTGGCCTATTGTGCAACGTAGATATATGTAATGCCCGGAAATTTAATCCTAGTAATCGGTAATTATTGATTTATAATTTGATATGATTACGAAAGGATTAATCGGGACACGAAATAAGAGTTCATATAACTTGTGTAAGTTTTGGACAGAAGTAGTGGCGTCCGAGCGGTAGATTACGACCGCCCGAGCGCCAATGTTCAGTAGGAAAATGATTCGGGCAGATACTGTGGCGCCCGGGCGGTAGATTGTGACCGCCCGAGCGCCAATGTGCAACCAGGAAAGGAGTTGGACAGAAACTGCCGCGCTCGAGCGGTAGTTTATTACCGCTCGAGCGCCGACCGAAATATGTGAAATGATGCCACGTTTCTTCAACCGAACCATTGGATATATATATATATATATATATATATATATATATATATATATATATATATATATATATATACGTATCCTTCATTGTTTTATGATTCAGAAAGAAGGAAACCAAGAAAGAAGCTCGAAAAAGTTCACCGAAAATCCTTACGCCTTTTCTGAGAAATCCATCCGTCTGAATTGTAATCCGACTTCAGTACTGAAATCCTATAGACGTAGGCTACACTTTGACGTAAGTTTTGCTACGTTTTGACATGCTTTGAAATTATGCTATTGTCAGAATTGAATAGGATTCATATATGATGTTCTTGACATGTTAGACATCGTATAATAGAAGTCAAATTGAGAAACAGACTGATTATGGAATGGTTATTGATTTTTAGGGTATATTGAGTTATACCGGACAGATTTGAATTGTGACGGGATTACAGATTGTATTAAATAGGAGTTATGGATTGTAACTGTTATCTGATGATGTAGTATTAACGAGAATACTGAAATGGTACCGTTATACCGTTGATTTTGAATTAAATCCAGATTGATCAGATTGTTATGATATTGACTGGTATATTGATATGGGATTATTGATATTGTCAATACCAGACAGGCTTTGAGTTCAAGACTTGGACTGAGCCAGGAACCGACGAAAGAAAGGTATAAGTCAATGTGGTATTGGGAGATGGACTTGAGTCGGTTTAGACTTGGGTTTTCCTAAATCACATACTTTACTTTATTGCATTGATATTGCATTTATTGATTGATATACTTGTTTTCTTGAGTTATAGATTATAGGTATTAGAAGAGTAATCTTATGACAGAAGTGCCGTTAGTGGTGGGATCACCACGGGCACATTGCACGATGTCATAAGATGGTGTATTGGCGGTTGTGCCAAAGACTGTCACAGGATGTTTGGCTATCGATGTGGATAGGATGGTGGCTTTTTCTACTACTGTTAATCAGTATTGTATCGATGTGGATAGATTAGTAGCTCTTCTATTACTGTTAATCGATGTCATATCGATGTGGATAGAATTAGAGTTGCTTCTATTACTGTTAATCGTTACTATATTGATGTGGATAGAATAATAGCTTCCTCTATTACTGGTAATCGATACCGTATCGATGTGAATAGAAATGGAGTCTTTTCTATTACTGTTGATCGATACCATATCGGCGTGGATAGAACTGGAGTCTTTTCTATTACTGCTAGTCGATATACGCATGCCAACTTCTGGAATCGGGATCCCTAGACTAGGATTGAGTCTAGTCTGAATGATGTAGCTACGAGTATTGTCGAAAGTTTGATATTGATTATGTTTCAGACTTTGTTACATATATCTGTTACCTGATTACATGCTTTATATTGTTTATATGATTTCATGTTTCGTTGATTTATACTGGGAGTATATTCTCACCGGTTTATCCGGCTGTTGTCTTGTCTGTATGTGTACTTGACAACAGATAGGACATGATCAGGGTCCAGGAGATGAAGAGAGAGATCGTGATTAGAGTGGTGGCACCGGACTTGTACTAGAGATAGGGTTGAACACTTGATAGTAGTTGTCAAACCCTAGTTTGAATAAATGTGTTGTAATACAGGACTTGTATTTTATATACTGATATGTGTATATGGTTTAATTTCACTACGTTCCGCATATAAAAAAAAAAAAATTATACCCTGTTTTTAATTGATTAATTAGTCCCAATTATGATTAAGAACTTGATTAGCGTCCGGGTCCCCACAACAGGTGGTATCAGAGCCATAGATCCTTGAGACTGAGATAGGAGCTAGTGAGCGGGGTAGATTGAGGTTTTCTTTCCTGCTTTTGATTGCTAGCCTGATTCCTGTTTTAATATATGCAACCTGAATTATCTGATATTGATATGGTATTGTATATTATTGGAATGGATCAGCTGTAAGATGATCCGAGGAGGCTTGAAACAGGATTATTGTTGGACTTGCTAACCCTTTTGGCTATCAGATATGCCTCCGAGAAGAATGCCAGAACATGGGAGTACCTCAAATCCTCCCATGGATGTGACACCTACAGCAATGGAGAAATTGCTGAAAAGATTTCAGACATTCCATCCACCGACTTTGAAAGGAACGGAGAATTCCGTAGAATGTGAGAGTTGGTTGGACGATATTGAATCGTTGTTCGAATCTTTGGAATATACTGAGGAAAAGAGGGTGAAACTGATCGGACACCAGTTGCATGACGTTGCTAAACACTGGTGGAACACGACAAAACGGGCTTTGGAATTACGAGGTACGGCCATTACCTGGAATGTGTTTAAGACTGTATTTTATCTACGGTTCTTTCCAGTTTCATATAGGAAGGACAAGGGAGCCGAGTTTGCAAACTTGAAACAAGGCCAGTTAAACATTGAGGATTATGTGGATAAGTTCTCTACTCTGCTCCGATTTTCCCCTCATGTGGCTGGGAGTGATGAGGCCGTTGCAGACCAGTTCATAAATGGTCTAAATCCTGAAATGTTTACCTTGGTGAATACCGGAAGGCCAAACAATTTCACTGATTCTCTGAACCGAGCTAAGGGAGCCGAATCCGGATTGATAAGACAGAAAGAGGCTTCGTTTGTGCCTTCAGTACCGAGATCACAGCTACCTCCACCAGCTCCCCGATTTGAGAGCGGCAGTGGTAGTGGGAAGAAAGACTTCCTGAAAGCTAAGGGGAAGAAATTCAAGAAAGCTGGAAGTAGTTCATCCAGTTCGAGTGGCTCTAGACTGACTGGTCAGGGCCAGATTTACATAGGACCCTACTGTAGCACTTGTGGAGGGAGGCATTCCACAGATCAGTGCAGAGGAGTGTTCGGCAACTGCCGCATCTGTAACCAGCATGGACACTTTGCCCGAGTGTGTCCACAGCGTGGTGCCCAGGGATCTCAGGCTGCTGAGTCGTCTGGATCTGCGGCTCAGATAGGAAGACGATCTTCTGCCTTTCATTCCTTCCAGCCAGCACCGTCTACTCAGTCACAGCAGAGGCCAGGAGGGAGCCAGACAGCGAGCCAGCCTCCTCGACAGCAGGCCCGATTATTCGCTTTGACTGAGGAGCAGGCACATGATGCACCTGATGATGTCGTGGCAGGTAACTGTTTTATTTCTGGTTATCCTGCATATGTGCTGATTGACACTGGTGCATCGCATACTTTTATTTCTGAAAGGTTTGCATTGAGTCATGCGTTGCCTATTGAGTCATTGTCTGCAGTAATGTCTGTCTCTTCGCCGTTAGGGACATGTTGGATGTCAGTAAAATCTGTTAAATCGTGTATACTGCAGTACGATGGGCATATGATTGAGTTAGACTGTATTGTGCTTGGTTTATCTGATTTTGATTGTATTATCGGTATCGATACGTTGACCAAGTACCGAGCTACAGTCGATTGTTTCCACAAGATAGTTCGATTCAGACCTGAGATGGCTGAGGAGTGGAAATTTTATGGTAAGGGTTCTCGTTCTAGAATTCCTTTGATATCTGCAATGAATATGACTCGATTGTTGCAGAAAGGAGCGGATGGATTCCTGGTATATTCAGTTGATTTACTGAAATCGAGCCCATCATTGGCGGATTTGCCAGTGGTGTGTGAGTTGCTGATGTCTTTCCAGATGAGATTTCTGGATTGCCTCCGATTCGAGAGATAGACTTCAGCATAGAATTGATGCCAGGAACCGTCCCGATTTCGAGAGCTCCATACCAGATTGCACCGATCGAATTGAAAGAACTGAAAGAACAGTTGGAGGATTTACTGGCCAAGGGGTACATTAGACCGAGTGTGTCTCCTTGGGGTGCTCCAGTACTGTTCGTGAGGAAGAAAGACGGGTCGATGAGACTTTGTATCGACTATCGGCAACTGAACAAGGCAACGGTAAAGAATAAATATCCATTGCCTCGTATTGATGATTTATTTGATCAGTTGCAGGGTTCTTCGGTGTATTCCAAGATCGACTTGAGATCTGGATTGTGGGGACCCGGGCTCTAACTCAATTCTTTTGGGGATTTAATTGGATCTTTGTTCGGAAATGTGGGTCAAAAATTTGCTTTTAACACTAATTCAAATGTATAATTAAAGCATAACATGTCTTCATATTAAATAAACAACATTATGTAAATACATATCTGTTTACTACAAACATACACTAGTGTTTACATGCCAACTACAATCATAAGTACAAGTCTAGTAGGAACCACTAGTAATCTGCAACGCCCGAGATCTCCACTCTATCATCCATCTCTCATCTAGCTCGAGACCCAGATCCTGCCCCACCTGTTGCCATGCACACATACAGACACGACAACAGCCGGATAACTCCGGTGAGAACATATCCCAGTATAAAACATGGATGCATGCAATGTAAATATCATATACAAATGCATAGCATATAACAAGTAACATGAATGTAAATCTAAACATGTAGAAGAATAAAAATCTGTATTCAACATTTAACTCTTGACTCGACTCATTTCTAATCTAGGGATCCCGTGTGAATAAGACGGTCTGTTACCTACCCAACCACTCGGGGCAACGGTACGTCTTATTCCTAGACTTCGGTCAACTCTGTATCGAGGGTCTGCACATAGAGCAAATCTATTACTATGCGTCGATACACCGAAACGTCTAGTTTTGGCTAGTCTGCCAATATCTCCTATCTCAGGACTCGAATATAAATCAATAAACAAGACATTACATAATCAATGTAATAACAATCTAGTATGTGATTTAGGGAAACTCGGATCAAATCTGAATCGAGTTGTGCAATCCCAAGACCACATGAATTATACCTTTCTTGTCGAATAATCGGTGTCGTAATCGAAGTCTCGAGTTCACAATAGCCAATACTAATTTAGAATGGCATAAACAATGTGCACTTCAGTCATATACGTCTCAAGCAAATCAATATACCAAACTAACATTGGTTTCAATGAAATTTGACGGCATAACGGCGTAATTCTTTGATACCGCTCAACTCAAACAATGATAATCTATCATAATTCATTCCTAATCTCATCAACACATCAATATCCATGCTGAAATCTGTATCTACTCGATCCACACATGCTGGAAAATCGAACCCATAGCATACGATATCCGAAAATCAATCTGATAACGAATCTACGATGCTCGATATACCAAGAACACATTTCTCAACTCAAAAAATAATTTCCCCAACATATGAATTTCGAAACATGCTGGAAATATAAGAACTTACATCCTTAGCTAGCCCTCGTTGCAAGGATCATGAATCCGGCCTCGAAATTAAAATCGGAATACAAAACCACTTAAAATCTCAAGTGCAAAGACTATAAAGAAGTGAACTCTCTCCCCTTGCTCTTGCTTCTCGGCTGCTGAAAATGGAGAAGAGATGAGGTGCCAATGCAAGCTTATATACCCCAAGCCATGTGTCAACATAAAAATGAAAGGTGGCATTCGCGCATGCAGCACCGCGGGTGCGCTACTTTAGCACCGCGGGTGCGCTCATGTCTCGGCCCAAGTTATATTTGCTGGAACACGATGACCGCGGGTGCGGTCACTGCATGACCGCGGGTGCGGTCTCACCACCGCGGTTAGGGTCTTGTTAGCACCGCAGGTGCGGTCTTGCTTCGCACAAATTCACCAACTTTCTGTCACATATACCGCGGGTGCGGTAGTCTTAGCACCGCGGGGGCGGTGTGGCTTCGGCCCTGCTGCTCAAAATCTCATAATTCATGCACTCTTATCTATACAAGTCTAACATCAACAATACTTATAATTCTCGAGCCTTACATTTCTCCCCCTCTAAGAAATGATTTCGTCCTCGAAATCGCATGCTATTCTACTAATGCAAGCATATACAGAAACATTAAAATCAAACTAGCAAAATACTTACATCAATTGAATAGTTCGGGATGCCTTTGTCTCATTTCTAACTCTGTCTCCCAAGTCGCTTCTTCGATGCCATGACGACTCCACTGAACCTTCACAAGCGGAATGGTCTTCGTTCTGAGCTGTTTTTCCTTCCGATCAAGAATCTGTATCGGTCTTTCAACATAGCTCAGAGTCTGATCTAACTCGGCTTCATCAGGTTGAATGACATGAGAACTCTCTGGCATATATCTGCGTAACATCGATACATGAAAAACATCATGTATACCGGACAGTGAAGGAGGAAGAGCAAGTCTGTAAGCTCTATCGCCAATCTTCTCCAGAATCTCATACGGACCGACGTATCTAGGAGACAACTTTCCTCGCTTGCCAAATCTGACAACGCCTCTGAAAGGTGAAATCTTCAAAAATACTCTGTCTCCCTGCTCAAATACCAACGGTCTGCGTCTGACATTGGCGTACTTTGCTTGTCTATCCTGCGCTTTCTTCATTCGCTTCTGAATGATCTTTACTTTCTCGATCATCTCACGAATCATATCAGGCCCCAATTTTGGTACCTCAGAGATATCATCCCAATACAGAGGAGATCTGCACTTCTTGCCATACAAAGCTTCGAACGGTGCCATCTCAATGCTAGTCTGATAGCTGTTATTGTATGAAAACTCACACAACGGCAATGAATCTTGCCAACTAGTACCAAAATCTAGTACTAGAGCTCTCAGCATGTCCTCTAAAGTCTGGATAGTACGCTCTGACTGTCCGTCCGTCTGGGGATGATAAGCAGTGCTCATGTGTAAAGTCGTACCCAAAGCCTGCTGCAGGCTGTGACAAAAGTGAGAAGTGAATCGTGGATCACGATCTGATACGATCGACTTCGGCACATCGTGAAATCTGACGACCTCTCTGACATACAACTCTGCCATCTGATCGTGTCGGTAGGTCATTCTGTACGGAATAAAGCACGCTGATTTGGTCAGTCTGTCTATCACAACCCAAATCGCGTCACAGCCCCGCAAAGATCGAGGTAACTTCGTCACGAAATCCATGGAAATGTGGTCCCATTTCGATTCAGGAACAGACAAACTCTGAAGTAAACCTCCGGGTTTCTTCCTCTCTGCCTTCACCTGTTGGCAATTCAGGCACTTAGACACAAATTCTGCAATATTTGTCTTCATCTGCCTCCACCAGAATTGCGTCTTCAAGTCATTGTACATCTTCCTGCCACCAGGATGAATGCTGAACCGATTACGTGTGCCTCTGACATAATCTGTCGTCTCAAATCTGAAACATCTGGCACCACTAGACGGTTATTCACATACAGAACAGAATCTCTGACCTGATATTCTGAGATATGTCCAGCTCTGACCATATCAATCGATTTCTGCACACTCGGATCAGTCCTCTGCGCTTCTTTGATCCTCAAAATCAGATCTGGCTCAATCTGAATCGCAGCAAGTCGCAACGGTCTACTCTCTGTATCAAATGTCAATCCAGACAAGCAACAATCTTCTACTAAATTCGATACACCTATAGTCGACAAGGACAAAGAACATACCTTTCGACTTAAGGCGTCTGCCGCTGCATTCGACTTCCCTGGATGGTATTTGATCTCGCAATCAAAATCTTTCAGCAGATCAAGCCATCGTCGCTGCCTCATGTTCAACTCTGACTGAGAAAAGAGATACTTCAGGCTCTTATGATCGGAATAAATCTCGAATTTCTCGCCATACAAATAATGACGCCAGATCTTGAGTGCAAATACAATCGCCGCCAATTCAAGATCATGAATCGGATAGCGAGTCTCGTGCGGCTTTAGCTGTCTAGAGGCGTACGCTATCACGTGCCCTCGCTACATAAGAACACATCCAAACCCTCTGTGAGATGCATCACAATATACAACGAATTCACTTGTACCTGAAGGAATCATCAAGATAGGCGCACTAGTCAGCCTCTTCTTCAGCTCAACAAAACTGCTCTCACACTCTTCTGACCATACGAATGGCATGTTCTTCTGTGTCAACTGGGTGATAGGCTTCGCTATACTGGAGAAATCTCGAATAAAACGATGATAATACCCGGCTAGACCCATGAAACTGCGTATCTCAGGCACAGAAGTCGGTCTCGGCCAACTGATCACCGCCTCAACTTTACTTGGATCTACCGCAATACCCTCTCCAGATATAATATGCCCCAAGAAGACCACCTGTCTCAGCCAAAATTCGCACTTAGACAGTTTAGCATACAACTGCTCATTTCTCAAAGTCTTCAATACAATCCTCAGGTGATCTGCATGCTCAGTCAAACTCGTCGAATACACCAAAATATCATCGATAAACACAATTACAAAATCATCTAAATATCTCTGAAAAATGCGGTTCATCAAACTCATAAACACCGCTGGTGCATTCGTCAAACCGAAAGGCATAACAATAAACTCGTAGTGTCCATATCTGGTTCGGAATGCAGTCTTCGGAATATCAACGTCTCTAACTCTGAGCTGATGATACCCTGATCTCAAATCAATCTTCGAATATACCGAAGATCCCTGTAACTGATCAAACAAATCGTCGATGCGCGGCAACGGATATTTGTTCTTCACTGTCGCCTTGTTCAACTGTCTGTAATCAATACACAACCGCATCGAACCATCTTTCTTTCGAACAAAAAGCACCGGAGCACCCCAAGGTGATACACTGGGTCTGATATATCCCTTGGACAAAAGATCCTCCAACTGTGCTTTCAACTCTTTCAGCTCTATCGGTGCCATCCTATACGGAGCTCTCGAAATAGGAACACTGCCTGGCACAAGATCAATGCTGAAATCAACCTCTCGAACTGGAGGCAGCCCTGGAATCTCGTCAGGAAAAACATCTGCAAACTCGCAAACCACTGGCAAATCTGCCAATGCTGGGCTCGACTTCAGTAAATCTACTGAATATACGAGAAAGCCCTCTGCTCCTCTCTGAAGCAATCTACTCATAGTCAGAGCAGATACTAAGGGAATCCGAGATCTGGAACCCTTGCCGTAGAATTTCCACTCATCTGTCATATCAGGTCTGAATCTGACAATTTTGTGGAAGCAATCTACCGTGGCCCTGTACCTGGTTAACATGTCTATGCCAACTATACAATCAAAATCAGCTAAACCAAGTACTACACAATCAAGATCAATCTCATGCCCCTCAAACTGAAGCATACAGTGTCTAACGATAGTCACAGATATCAAACCACTTCCCAACGGAGAAGCTATAGACACTACCGTAGACATCGACTCAACAGGCAACGAATGTCTCAATGCAAAATGTTCAGATATGATTGTATGAGATGCCCCTGTGTCTATCAACACATATGCAGGATAACCGCAAAGAAAACAGTTACCTGCAATGACGTCATCTGGCGCCTCCTGCGCCTGCTCCTCTGTCAGGGCAAAAACACGTGCCTGCTGTCTGGGAGGCTGACTCACCTTCTGACTACCTCCTGGTCTCTGATGGGTCGGTGTAGAGGGTGGCTGAAAGGAGTGTACAGAGGATGCCTGTCTCTCCATCTGTGGCACTGGTGCTGAGGACCCTGCACTCTGGAATCGTGATGCACCTCTCTGGGGACAAACTCTAGTGAAGTGTCCCTGTTGCCTATAGATGTTGCAGCGTCCCATAACTCCTTGACACTGCTCCGTCGCATGTCGCCCTCCGCACGAACCACAATATGCGCCACTATAATCTGACCCCTGACCTCTCTGTCGAGATCCACTTGAACTCGATGAACTGCTCCCGGATTTCTTAAATTGTCTGCCCTTAGCCTTCAGAAATTCCTTCTTGACACTACCACTAGATCGGCTATCGAAACGAGGAGGAGGTGGTGGAAACTGTACGGTCGTGGACTGTGGCGGTCTCTGCCCCTGAACACCGTAGGAAGCTCCTCGCTGCCTGATCAAGCCAGCCTCTGCTCCCTTCGCTCGGTTCAGTGCCTCTGAAAAAGTACTAGGCCGGCCCGTGTTCACCAAGGTAAAGACATCGGGGTTCAGCCCGTTGATGAACTGATCGGCCACTGCCTCGTCGTTCCCGGCCACATGAGGTGCAAATCGTAGCAATGCAGAAAATTTAGCAACATACTCCTCGATATTCCACTGTCCCTGCTTCAGATTCGCAAATTCAGCTCCTTTATCCTTTCGGTAGGAGACGGGGAAGAAGCGCTGATAGAACTCATCCTTGAAGACTTTCCACGTAATGTCAATGCCTCGGTGCTCCAAGGCTCTCTTCGTAGTCAACCACCAGCTCTTTGCAACCTCTTGCATCTGATGTCCTATCAACTTCACACGTCGCTCATCAGTATATGCCAAAGACTCAAATAACATCTCGATATCATCTAGCCAGCTCTCGCACTCTACTGCACTCTCTGTGCCCTTCAGGGTAGGCGGATGGAAAGACTGAAATCTCTTTAATAAGGTCTCCATCGGCGTGGCGGTAACATCCATCTGTGCACCTGATGTGCTACCCTGCTCTGGCTGTGGTATACGTCTAGGCGGCATAAATCTGATTATCAAACTGATTAGTACACAATCAATATCATCTGTCTCAGCCCTCCTGTAATGCCCGAGAATTTAATTAACGTAATCTGAGATGATTTGTTGATTATGACTTGATGTAATTATAGCCGGGCCAGTTCGAGATCAAATTGGAAAACAAATTATGAGGGACACAAGATTTGGGCCGAATGTCATTCGCCCGGGCGGGAGTTTATGACCGCCCGAGCGAGAGGGTTTAATGGTAGAAAGCCGAGAGTCCTTCGCCCGGGCGGCACTTTTTGTCCGCCCGAGCGAGATGTTTAATTTGTGAGGGCCGAGAGTTCTTCGCCCTAGCGAGCAATTTTGACCGCCCGAGCGACTGGAGATGTTCAGCCGAGGATCTCGACCGAAACCAACTCGCCCTAGCGAGCACCTTTCGTCCGCCCTAGCGAGCGGCATGCATTTTGTCAAATCGCCACTTGTCTCTTGGGAATGCAACGTGTATATATATATATATATATATATATATGCGATTCCTTCTTCAGAAAGAAGAAAGGAAATCGAGGAAGGAGGAAGATAAGAAATTCTCACGCCTTTTTACTTTAGCCACCCGTCTGATTTTGAATCTGAGTATAGTACCGAGTTCCTGGCAACGATAGCTACAATTGGACGTAAGTTTTGTTACGTTTAGACAAGATTTGATTTTATGAGGTTGTCAGAATTGAATATGATTCAGATATGGTGTTTATACTACCGTAGATATTGTATAATCGAAGACAGATTTAAGAATAAGTTGGTTATACAATTGTTATGAATTTTAGAAGATATTGACTGAGACTTCAAACTAAATGGTAGTATTCTTGATTTAAGAATGAATAGAGGATTATTCTTATGGGTCTGGATAGGTTATTCAGTAGTTATGTGAAGTCAGATAGAGGAAATAATACCGTATGTCTGTATTATATATTTCAGCATTTCTGAAGATGCAGTTGTTAGACATTCATATGCTGGAATTAGAAGAATGATATTATGGTATTGACTCCAAGTTCTGATAGGTTATTTGTGATGTTGAGATTGTCGGGTTATCGACATGATATGATATGCCGTCTAAACATCAGTTGGCGCAGATTGGTCAGATTCAGTATTGATTTATGTTATATTATGATCTTGTTGATATGAATCAGATTGTGGTTTGTTCAGATATGGATCAGATTATATACTGAATTGGGTATTGTTCAGAACAGATTGTGATTTGAACTACATATTGATACAGTGTATTTGTTATTGTCGTTTCAGATCAGGGATGAACAGATTCGACTTCGAGACGTCGTCTTCATCAGATCAGGAAGACAAAGGTATAATTCATGTGATATTCGGGACGCATAACTCAAATTAGATTAATTTGAGTTTCCCAATAAAATCACATACTAGATTACTGTTTATATTGTTATCTGATTATGCTTTGATTACAGAATCTGTATTCAAGCAGGTAAGATAATTGTGATATTCAGTTATGAATATGATTATGCTTTGTTTACAGATTGTTATTCCTTGCAGTTAAGATAGGAGAGTCTTTGACAGGAATTGTCAAATATCTAGACGTTTCGGTGTATCTCAGCATAGGAGTAGGTATTACTCTTATTGCCGCCGTTGATACAGCTCAGACCGAAGTCTAGGAATGAGACGTTCATAACCCCGATTGGAGGGTAGGTAGTGACGTCTTATTCACACCGGGATCCCTAGAGTTCTAGTCGAGTCAAGTCTAGACGTGATTTGATTAGGACTGCATGCTTATATGGATGTGGTTCCTAGATCATAGGACCCATCATTATTGCTTCCAATTGTGCTAGCATGTTTTTATGATTTAGATTGGTTATATGCATGGTTGGTTGATTTGAAGTGCATGCTTGTTGTGTGATTAGATTTCATAGCTTATGAAATCTAATGTTTCGATTTTATTCGTAACAGCATGTTTCATGAAATATTTTATGTATATACATGTTTACCATGTTTTATACTGGGATTTATTCTCACCGGAGTTATCCGGCTGTTGTCTTGTTTTGTATGTGTGCATGACAACAGGTGGGGCAGGATCAGGGTCGAGATGACGATGAGAGAAGACGAGTTAGCGTGGTGATTCCGGACTTACAGTAGACTTGGTTTTATTACTTGACGTTAGTAGTGGAACTTTAGATTAGATTATTGTACTTTTAATACTGAAATGTATTTTATACAGATATGTGTAGTATTTAGATTCCATTACCTTCCGCTATTGTATATTAAAAAGAAAAATTTTTAGACCCTGTTTATCAGAACTGATTATTTAAATCCCAACGATGATTAAGAAAATGATTAGCGTCCGGGTCCCCACAACAGGTGGTATCAGAGCCAAAGGATTCCTAGAATGAGATAATTAGAGCAGATTGTTCCTTTAGAGGTTAGATCTTTTAGCTATTGATCTTTTAGCGATAGATCTTTTAGACTGACTTAGATTGGGATAGAAGAGAATGAGCGGGGTAGATGAATGTTCTTTCCTTGCATGTTTGTGCTAGCATGAGATCGTTTATAATGTTGATTGACATTGGGTGCTAGCATGAGACTATGTGTTACTGCGTTAAGATACATGTTACCTGATTATATGATTTGAATTGGTATATGTATTCTTAAATAATCAGATCGGATTCATGATCAGCAGTAAGATGATCATGATCAGAAAAGATTGGCACAGATTTGTAGTACTGGGTACTAACCTTTTTGGTAATCAGATGTACCTCCCCGTAGAATTCCGGAAAGAGGCAGTACTTCGTATGCTCAGACAGATAGATCAGAACCTCAGACAGGTATGTCAGAACTTCAGATAGATATGTCAGAGACTCAGATAGAAACGAAGTTTGCAGAATTACAGTTATTTCAGCCGCCGATTCTGAGTGGGACTGAGACATCTGAAGATTGCCAGAACTGGTTGGATGACATCGAAATATTGTTCGACTTCTTAGAATGTACAGAGGAGCAGAGAGTTAAATTGATATTCCTTCAATTACGAGAGACTGCCAGGAGTTGGTGGACTACGATCAAAGGGATCTTAGAACTACGTCGTATGGTAATCACGTGGGAAGTCTTCAAAGCTGAATTCTATCAGAGATTTTTCTCAGCTTCGTATCAAGAGGACAAAAGAGCAGAATTTGAGAATCTGAGACAAGGGCCATTGAATATTGATGAATATTCTTCTAAATTCTCTACTTTATTGCGTTTTGTTCCTCAGTTAGCTGGGAATGATGAAGCTGTGGTGAATCAGTTCATCAGAGGATTGAATTCGGAAGTAGTTGCATTGATGAATCTGCAGCGACCTTACCATTTCGCTGATGTCCTGAGTAGAGCGCAGAGAGCTGAGGCGAGTCTGATTAGACAGCTAGGGAGGTTGTGTGTGAAACAACCCCAGACACAAAAATCCCCTATCAGATTTGATAAAGGCAGTACGAGTGGAAAGCAAGATATGCTGAAAGCTCAGAAGAAGTCATTCAAGAAGTTGGGAAGTGGTTCCTCTAGTTCCAGTGTGTCTAGTCCACGTTATACCGGAGAACATTGTAGGACTTGTGGAGGGAGACATTCCCCAGAGCACTGCCAGGGAGTGCGTGGTAGATGCAATGTCTGCGGACAACATGGGCATTTTGCTAGAGTGTGTCCTCAGAAGGGTTCCCAAAGATTTTGGGGAGCAGGACCATCGGGTGGCAATGCGTGAGAAACAAACCCAGAAACTACCACAGGTACTATTCTTTATGATTATACTGCAGATGTATTGATATATACTCATGCATTCGCCATGAGTATCTGTGATTGAGTAGCATGATGATATGCTATATTTATGGGGTCTGTTTGTGCTGTAGTATTGATTTCCTTACTGTTTGGAAGAATATGTTGATATCAGAGATTTCTGTGACATGTTATATACTACAGTAGAATGAAACCGAGATTGGGCTAGATATGATGTACTGGTGTTATATGATTTCGATCTCAGTATGGATATGTACTGCTAAACAAGTACAGAAATATTGTAGCATGTGTTCTGGAAATAGTTGATAAATGAGGATTCTAGATCTAGAATTCCTTAGATCATTGTACTGTTCTTGGCTCGATTAGTACAAAAAGGAATAGATAGTATCCTTATGTATTCAGTAGATCCACTGAAATCGAGTCTAGCAGTAACACATGGGCTAGTAATCTAATAGTTGACTGGTGTTGGCCTAGATAGGATGTCAGATGTGTTTTATGTCAGAATGAACTGAAAGAATTGACAGATTAAGGTATGGGCTGAAGAATCCAGTTGATTTCATATTTCTCTTGAAGACATTTCAGTTCTGTTTCTAGATTGGCAGATTATGTGTTCAGGGGTAGTCTGAAGAATAATGCTTGTTATCTCTATGATTTATTGATATATTGGCAGCATTCAATTGATTATATTGAATATTTGAAGACCTGGGTTAAATATTTCGAGAATTGTGATTATTGTATACAGCACTGGGTCAGGTATGAATCCGGTATGCAGTTACTGATACAGGTTTTCATTCAGACTATGCGGTATCAGAAATGTCAGCATTAGCAGAATGTCAGATATGTCAGAACCAGATTATCTTCTTCTGATTTTCTTTTTCTTGTATTGCTTTATGTCTGCTAAGTATTGTTATGATTCGAAATCAGTATTTGAGACATCTTATATTGGTTGGGAGTATATTCTATTTGCAGATGAGATATAGCAGTTGATCTGGGCAGTATGAAGATTAGTCAGCCAGCCAGAATCTATTATGTTATGAGTTTTCTTAAACTCACTAGATCTGTATAGGTTCTTTCTATTCAGAATTTGATATTATTGGGAGTCAGTGTGTGATACTATGCAGTTCCAATTGTATCAGAGTTGTTGTGGAAAATACTGTAGTTCCGAACGGTGATCAGAATTTTCAGACCTGTATTTTATTGATCAGATCAATATAACATCTGTATGAGTTTGCGTTTCTATGGGTTTGGTTATCGTGTGTTATCAGAATTGTTTACAGCTTTTGGTATTGATAGTCAGAGCCGAATACCAGGTAGGTATTTCTTCGTTCTTTTATGTTATTAACTGATCTTGTACAGCATTAGTTCGAATCTGACGTCACAGGTAGTGTCAGAACTGCACTGGGGTGGATTCAGGTTTCATTCAGCTATTTCAGAATGTAAGATATTCGAACAGATAATGTGGCATAGATAGATGAGATCAGTTGGGACAGCAAATTATGTTGTAAGATTGGTAGAAATGGTACTGATATGTTTGAATTGAGAACAAAAGAAGCCAGAAAGATATGAATCAGAAGATGATTACCGATTTAGTATATTTCTGAATAAGAAAATGTGAGTATGGCTTTCGGGATAAAAGTACCGTCAATTCTACAGCTTATGATATGATATGATTATGATTGACAGAATATTCAATCTATATCTATCAGTTTGTACCAGATTACGTACAAACAGAACCAGATGACATAGATCAATGTCAAAGGAATTGTCAGATTTACTAGAATGCTGCATTAGATGATATCAGATTGTGATTTGGATGGAGCGGTACTTGTGACGGAAATATCATGAGTTCTCCCTCGCAGAGTTGTTACAGATTGACAGGTAGTCAGCTTGTAGTAACCAGATATTGGCGGATATGGGTAGAACTTTAGTACTAGATGTTAGTACTAGCTGTTATGAATGGTTGTCAGGGTATGACTTACGGTATGACCATAACTATCCAGCTAGATTAGAATGAATAGATGTAAGAAACCAATGTCGGATGATGACGATTGGTATTGGGAGCCGAAGATGGAATAGCAACTACAGGTGGTATTGCTTTGTTATAAATTGCAATTGGCGTATACAGGTGTTATATAGCCAGTAATATGGGATTGATTCGGCTAGTGAAATGAGTTTGGATGTTAAACTCTGTCATATATTTCTTCTGACAGATTTGGTTTGATGATTGGTGAGTTCGAGGACGAACTCAGATCTAAGAGGGGGAGAAATGTAATGCCCGAGAATTTAATTAACGTAATCTGAGATGATTTGTTGATTATGACTTGATGTAATTATAGCCGGGCCAGTTCGAGATCAAATTGGAAAACAAATTATGAGGGACACAAGATTTGGGCCGAATGTCATTCGCCCGGGCGGGAGTTTATGACCGCCCGAGCGAGAGGGTTTAATGGTAGAAAGCCGAGAGTCCTTCGCCCGGGCGGCACTTTTTGTCCGCCCGAGCGAGATGTTTAATTTGTGAGGGCCGAGAGTTCTTCGCCCTAGCGAGCAATTTTGACCGCCCGAGCGACTGGAGATGTTCAGCCGAGGATCTCGACCGAAACCAACTCGCCCTAGCGAGCACCTTTCGTCCGCCCTAGCGAGCGGCATGCATTTTGTCAAATCGCCACTTGTCTCTTGGGAATGCAACGTGTATATATATATATATATATATATATATATATATATATGCGATTCCTTCTTCAGAAAGAAGAAAGGAAATCGAGGAAGGAGGAAGATAAGAAATTCTCACGCCTTTTTACTTTAGCCACCCGTCTGATTTTGAATCTGAGTATAGTACCGAGTTCCTGGCAACGATAGCTACAATTGGACGTAAGTTTTGTTACGTTTAGACAAGATTTGATTTTATGAGGTTGTCAGAATTGAATATGATTCAGATATGGTGTTTATACTACCGTAGATATTGTATAATCGAAGACAGATTTAAGAATAAGTTGGTTATACAATTGTTATGAATTTTAGAAGATATTGACTGAGACTTCAAACTAAATGGTAGTATTCTTGATTTAAGAATGAATAGAGGATTATTCTTATGGGTCTGGATAGGTTATTCAGTAGTTATGTGAAGTCAGATAGAGGAAATAATACCGTATGTCTGTATTATATATTTCAGCATTTCTGAAGATGCAGTTGTTAGACATTCATATGCTGGAATTAGAAGAATGATATTATGGTATTGACTCCAAGTTCTGATAGGTTATTTGTGATGTTGAGATTGTCGGGTTATCGACATGATATGATATGCCGTCTAAACATCAGTTGGCGCAGATTGGTCAGATTCAGTATTGATTTATGTTATATTATGATCTTGTTGATATGAATCAGATTGTGGTTTGTTCAGATATGGATCAGATTATATACTGAATTGGGTATTGTTCAGAACAGATTGTGATTTGAACTACATATTGATACAGTGTATTTGTTATTGTCGTTTCAGATCAGGGATGAACAGATTCGACTTCGAGACGTCGTCTTCATCAGATCAGGAAGACAAAGGTATAATTCATGTGATATTCGGGACGCATAACTCAAATTAGATTAATTTGAGTTTCCCAATAAAATCACATACTAGATTACTGTTTATATTGTTATCTGATTATGCTTTGATTACAGAATCTGTATTCAAGCAGGTAAGATAATTGTGATATTCAGTTATGAATATGATTATGCTTTGTTTACAGATTGTTATTCCTTGCAGTTAAGATAGGAGAGTCTTTGACAGGAATTGTCAAATATCTAGACGTTTCGGTGTATCTCAGCATAGGAGTAGGTATTACTCTTATTGCCGCCGTTGATACAGCTCAGACCGAAGTCTAGGAATGAGACGTTCATTACCCCGATTGGAGGGTAGGTAGTGACGTCTTATTCACACCGGGATCCCTAGAGTTCTAGTCGAGTCAAGTCTAGACGTGATTTGATTAGGACTGCATGCTTATATGGATGTGGTTCCTAGATCATAGGACCCATCATTATTGCTTCCAATTGTGCTAGCATGTTTTTATGATTTAGATTGGTTATATGCATGGTTGGTTGATTTGAAGTGCATGCTTGTTGTGTGATTAGATTTCATAGCTTATGAAATCTAATGTTTCGATTTTATTCGTAACAGCATGTTTCATGAATTATTTTATGTATATACATGTTTACCATGTTTTATACTGGGATTTATTCTCACCGGAGTTATCCGGCTGTTGTCTTGTTTTGTATGTGTGCATGACAACAGGTGGGGCAGGATCAGGGTCGAGATGACGATGAGAGAAGACGAGTTAGCGTGGTGATTCCGGACTTACAGTAGACTTGGTTTTATTACTTGACGTTAGTAGTGGAACTTTAGATTAGATTATTGTACTTTTAATACTGAAATGTATTTTATACAGATATGTGTAGTATTTAGATTCCATTACCTTCCGCTATTGTATATTAAAAAGAAAAATTTTTAGACCCTGTTTATCAGAACTGATTATTTAAATCCCAACGATGATTAAGAAAATGATTAGCGTCCGGGTCCCCACACCTCCTCTGATCACACCCTCTGATCGAGAATCGGTTCTGATTCAGGCTTGACATGCTGTAAATCAATTCAGATAATACAACAACATACAATAGGGAAAGCAATAAATCATGCTAGCATCTCAAAAGCAAGGAAGATGACTCGATCTACCCCGCTCATTCTATTCTATCTCAGTCTACAGAACCTACGGCTCTGATACCACCTGTTGTGGGGACCCGGGCTCTAACTCAATTCTTTTGGGGATTTAATTGGATCTTTGTTCGGAAATGTGGGTCAAAAATTTGCTTTTAACACTAATTCAAATGTATAATTAAAGCATAACATGTCTTCATATTAAATAAACAACATTATGTAAAAACATATCTGTTTACTACAAACATACACTAGTTTTTACATGCCAAATACAATCATAAGTACAAGTCTAGTAGGAACCACTAGTAATCTGCAACGCCCGAGATCTCCACTCTATCATCCATCTCTCATCTAGCTCGAGACCCAGATCCTGCCCCACCTGTTGCCATGCACACATACAGACACGACAACAGCCGGATAACTCCGGTGAGAACATATCCCAATATAAAACATGGATGCATGCAATGTAAATATCATATACAAATGCATAGCATATAACAAGTAACATGAATGTAAATCTAAACATGTAGAAGAATACAAATCTGTATTCAACATTTAACTCTTGACTCGACTCATTTCTAATCTAGGGATCTCGTGTGAATAAGACGGTCTGTTACCTACCCAACCACTCGGGGCAACGGTACGTCTTATTCCTAGACTTCGGTCAACTCTGTATTGAGGGTCTGCACATAGAGCAAATCTACTACTATGCGTCGATACACCGAAACGTCTAGTTTTGGCTAGTCTGCCAATATCTCCTAACTCAGGACTCGAATATAAATCAATAAACAAGACATTACATAATCAATGTAATAACAATCTAGTATGTGATTTAGGGAAACTCGGATCAAATCTGAATCGGGTTGTGCAATCCCAAGACCACATGAATTATACCTTTCTTGTCGAATAATCGGTGTCGTAATCGAAGTCTCGAGTTCACAATAGCCAATACAAATCTGGAATGGCATAAACAATGTGCACTTCAGTCATATACGTCTCAAGCAAATCAATATACCAAACTAACATTTGTTTCAATGAAATTTGACGGCATAATGGCGTAATTCTTTGATACCGCTCAACTCAAACAATGATAATCTATCATAATTCATTCCTAATCTCATCAACACATCAATATCCATGCTGAAATCTGTATCTACTCGATCCACACATGCTGGAAAATCGAACCCATAGCATACGATATCCGAAAATCAATCTGATAACGAATCTACGATGCTCGATATACCAAGAACACATTTCTCAACTCAAAACATAATTTCCCCAACATATGAATTTTGAAACATGCTGGAAATATAAGAACTTACATCCTTAGCTAGCCCTCGTTGCAAGGATCATGAATCCGGCCTCGAAATTAAAATCGGAACACAAAACCACTTAAAATCTCAAGTGCAAAGACTATAAAGAAGTGAACTCTCTCCCCTTGCTCTTGCTTCTCGGCTGCTGAAAATGGAGAAGAGATGAGGTGCCAATGCAAGCTTATATACCCCAAGCCATGTGTCAACATAAAAGAAAGGTGGCATTCGCGCATGCAGCACCGCGGGTGCGCTCATGTCTCGGCCCAAGTTATATTTGCTGGAACACGATGACCGCGGGTGCGGTCACTCACCACTGCGGGTGCGGTCTTGTTAGCACCGCAGGTGCGGTCTTGCTTCGCACAAATTCACCAACTTTCTGTCACATATACCGCAGGTGCGGTAGTCTTAGCACCGCGGGGGCGGTGTGGCTTCGGCCCTGCTGCTCAAAATCTCATAATTCATGCACTCTTATCTATACAAGTCTAACATCAACAATACTTATAATTCTCGAGCCTTACATGGATACCATCAATTGAGAGTCAGGGACTCTGATATCTCTAAGACAAGCATTCAGAACCAGGTATGAACACTATGAGTTTATTGTCATGCCTTTTGGTTTGACGAATGTACCGGCGGTATTTATGGGATTGATGAACCGCGTCTTTCAGAAATATTTGGATGATTTTGTTATCATATTCATTGATGATATACTGATATATTCAAAGAATATGATTGAACATGCTAATCATCTGAGGACTGTGTTAAGAATTCTGAGGGCTGAAAAGTTGTATGCGAAACTGTCAAAATGCGAATTTTGGTTGAAACAAGTAGTGTTTTTGGGTCTCATTATATCAGGAGATGGTATATCAGTTGATCCCAGTAAGGTTGAAGCCGTGATTAGTTGGCCAAGACCTACATCTATGCCAGAAATTCGTAGTTTTATGGGTTTGGCGGGATATTATCGCCGATTTATTCAAGATTTCTCGAGTATTGCCAAACCAATTACTCAGCTAACTCAGAAGAATGCTCCGTTTATTTGGTCAGAAGACTGTGAATCCAGTTTTCTGGAATTGAAAAAGAGATTGACCAGTGCGCCTGTGTTAACGATTCCTTCAGGTACTGGTGATTTTATTGTCTATTGTGATGCATCTCACCGAGGACTGGGTTGTGTTTTGATGCAGCGGGGGCATGTGATTGCTTATGCCTCGAGACAGCTGAAACCCCATGAAACTCATTACCCAATTCATGATCTTGAATTGGCAGCCTTTGTCTTTGCCTTGAAAATATGGCGACATTATCTATACGGTGAGAAATTCGAAATATATTCTGATCATAAAAGTTTGAAATATCTGTTTTCACAATCTGAATTGAATATGAGACAGCGAAGATGGTTAGATTTACTGAAAGATTTCGATTGTGAGATCAAATATTATCCGGGGAAATCTAATGCAGCAGCTGATGCACTAAGTCGAAAGATGTGTTCTTTATCTTTATCGACGATTGGTGTATCAAATTTGATGGAAGATTGCTGCTTGTCTGGATTAGTATTTGAGACAAATCATCAGCCTCTGAGATTGTGTGCTATTCGGGCTGAACCAGAGCTACTTTTGAAAATTAAAGAAGCTCAGAAAAGTGATCAGAATATACAGAATTCGATTGCGATGGTCAGAGCTGGACATCGATCCGAATATCGAGTATGTGACGGTATTTTGTATGTGAATAATCGTCTGGTTGTGCCGAATGTTTCGGATTTAAGACAGCAAATCCTGTCAGAAGCGCACAACAGTCGTTTTAGCATTCATCCGGGTGGCAGAAAAATGTATAATGATTTAAAGACACAATATTGGTGGAAACAAATGAAATCTGATGTGACTACATTTGTAGCCAAGTGTCTGAATTGCCAACAGGTGAAGGCTGAAAGAAAGAAACCAGGAGGATTGTTACAGAGTTTGTCCATTCCTGAATGGAAATGGGATCGCATTTCCATGGATTTTGTGACACAATTACCGAGATCCTCCCGAGGTTGTGATGCGATTTGGGTCGTGATTGATCGATTGACCAAATCTGCTTGTTTTATTCCATACAAGATGACATACCGATATGACCAGATGGCTAATGTTTATATCCGAGAAGTGGTTAGATTGCACGGAGTGCCGAAGTCGATTGTTTCAGATCGTGATCCTCGATTTACTTCGCACTTCTGGCAGAGCCTGCAACAAGCTCTTGGTAAGAAGTTACATCTTAGTACCGCATATCATCCACAGACTGACGGACAGTCAGAGCGTACGATACAGACATTGGAAGATATGCTGAGAGTTGTAGTACTTGATTTTAGTACTAACTGGAAAGATGCATTGTCTCTTTGCGAATTTTCGTACAACAATAGCTATCAAAGGAGTATTGAGATGGCTCCATTCGAAGCGTTGTACGGAAAAAAATGCAGATCCCCTCTGTATTGGGATGATATCTCTGAAGTTCCTGAGACTGGACCTGATATGATCAGAGATATGACTGAAAAAGTAAAATTGATTCAAAAGAAAATGAAGGCAGCCCAGGACAGACAAGCCAAATATGCCAACCTTCGACGTAGACCATTGGTATTTGAGGCAGGAGACCGAGTGTTCCTGAAGATTTCACCTTTCAGAGGAATTGTCAGATTTGGCAAGAAAGGGAAGTTGTCTCCACGATACGTCGGTCCATATGAGATCCTCGAGAAGATAGGAGATCGTGCCTATCGACTCGCCTTGCCGCCTTCGTTATCCGGAATACATGATGTCTTTCATGTATCTATGTTGCAGAAATATCTCCCTGATGACTCGCACGTGATTCAACCAGACGAGACTGAGCTGGACGAGACATTGAGTTATGTCGAGAAACCGATCCGGATTATTGATCGTAAAGAAAAACAGCTCAGAACGAAGATGATTCCGTTGGTAAAAGTACAATGGACTCATCAAGGTTTTGAAGAAGCTACGTGGGAGACTGAATCTATATGAGACAGGAATTCCCAGCATTATTTCACTAATGTAAATTTGGAATACATTTCTTTATATACTCCTTGTTGATATGATAGATTGCTTGTGATTTCGAGGACGAAATCATATCTTAGGGGGGGGGGGGGAGGAATGTAATGCCCGGAAATTTAATCCTAGTAATCGGTAATTATTGATTTATAATTTGATATGATTACGAAAAGATTAATCGGGACACGAAATAAGAGTTCATATAACTTGTGTAAGTTTTGGACAGAAGTAGTGGCGCCCGAGCGGTAGATTACGACTGCCCGAGCGCCAATGTTCAGTAGGAAAATGATTCGGGCAGAGACTGTGGCGCCCGGGCGGTAGATTGTGACCGCCCGAGCGCCAATGTGCAACCAGGAAAGGAGTTGGACAGAAACTGCCGCGCTCGAGCGGTAGTTTATTACCGCCCGAGCGCCGACCGAAATATGTGAAATGATGCCACGTTTCTTCAACCGAACCATTGGATATATATATATATATATATGCGTATCCTTCATTGTTTTATGATTCAGAAAGAAGGAAACCGAGAAAGAAGCTCGAAAAAGTTCACCGAAAATCCTTACGCCTTTTCTGAGAAATCCGTCCGTCTGAATTGTAATCCGACTTCAGTACTGAAATCCTATAGATGTAGGCTACACTTTGACGTAAGTTTTGCTACGTTTTGACATGCTTTGAAATTATGCTATTGTCAGAATTGAATATGATTCATATATGATGTTCTTGACATGTTAGACATCGTAGAATCAAAGTCAGATTGAGAAACAGACTGATTATGGAATGGTTATGGATTTTTAGGGTATATTGAGTTATACCGGACAGATTTGAATTGTGACAGGATTACGGATTGTATTAAATAGGAGTTATAGACTGTAACTGTTATCTGATGATGTAGTATTAACGAGAATACTGAAATGGTACCGTTATACCGTTGATTTTGAATTAAATCCAGATTGATCAGATTGTTATGATATTGACTGGTATATTGATATGGGATTATTGATATTGTCAATACCAGACAGGCTTTGAGTTCAAGACTTGGACTGAGCCAGGAACCGACGAAAGAAAGGTATAAGTCAATGTGGTATTGGGAGATGGACTTGAGTCGGTTTAGACTTGGGTTTTCCTAAATCACATACTTTACTTTATTGCATTGATATTGCATTGATTGATTGATATACTTGTTTTCTTGAGTTATAGATTACAGGTATTAGAAGAGTAATCTTATGACAGAAGTGTCGTTAGTGGTGGGATCACCACGGGCACATTGCACGATGTCATAAGATGGTGTATTGGCGGTTGTGCCAAAGACTGTCACTAGATGTTTGGCTATCGATGTGGATAGGATGGTGGCTTTTTCTACTACAGTTAATCAGTATTGTATCGATGTGGATAGATTAGTAGCTCTTCTATTACTGTTAATCGATGTCATATCGATGTGGATAGAATTAGAGTTGCTTCTATTACTGTTAATCGGTACTATATTGATGTGGATAGAATAATAGCTTCCTCTATTACTGGTAATCGATACCGTATCGATTTGAATAGAACTGTTGTCTTTTCTATTACTGTTGATCGATACCATATCGGCGTGGATAGAACTGGAGTCTTTTCTATTACTGCTAGTCGATATACGCATGCCAACTTCTGGAATCGGGATCCCTAGACAAGGATTGAGTCTAGTCTGAATGATGTAGCTACGAGTATTGTCGAAAGTTTGATATTGATTATGTTTCAGACTTTGTTACATATATCTGTTACCTGATTACATGCTTTATATTGTTTATATGATTGCATGTTTCGTTGATTTATACTGGGAGTATATTCTCACCGGTTTATCCGACTGTTGTCTTGTCTGTATGTGTACTTGACAACAGGTGGGATAGGATCAGGGTCCAGGAGATGAAGAGAGAGATCGTGATTAGAGTGGTGGCACCGGACTTAGACTAGAGATAGGGTTGAACACTTGATAGTAGTTGTCAAACCCTAGTTTGAATAAATGTGTTGTAATACAGGACTTGTATTTTATATACTGATATGTATATATATATATATCAGTATAAGAAATTACGTAAAATTCGAAAGGAAACCGAGAGCTTTGAAGAAATTTGCAATTCTTGATTTTAGAATTCAATTTGTGAGGAATTCGCCCGTTCGATTTTGAATCCGACTTCAGTACTGTGTTCCTATCGACGCAGGCTCCAACTGGACGTAAGTTTTGCTACGTTTTGATATGTTTTAAAATTATGCTATTGTCAGAATTGAATGGAATTCATATATGATGTTCTTGACATGTTAGACATCATAGAATAGAAGTCAGATGAAGAAACGGACTGATTATGGAATTGTTATGATTTTCTGATCATATTGATTTGAAATCGGACAGATTTGGATTATGAATGAATTATAACTTGTATCGTATATGAGTTATGATTTGTAATTGGTGTCTGTTGATATGGTATGAACGGAGATACTGAGATTGTGCCATTATTCCGTGATTTGAATTAAAATCGGATTAAACAGATTCAGTGTTGAATTGAGAATGGAATATTGATATTATGATTCTCAATATGTCGTTTCAGATTTACAGAGACAGTCTTGAGTTCAGAATTGATATTGCTTCAGACCGAGACTACAAACGAAAAGTATAAGTCAATGTGGTGTTGGGAGATCGACTTGAGTCGGTTTAGACTTGAGTTTATCCTAAATCGCATACTTTACTTTATTGCATTGATATTTGCATTGATTTGATTGATGTACTTGTTCTCTTGAATCTTAGATAGCAGGTATTAGACGAGTAATCTTGTGACAGAAGTGCGTGATAGTAGTGGGATCGCCACGGGCACATTGCATGATGTCACAAGATGGTATAGGAATCTTGGGACATATGTGCCTGATAGTGGCGGGATCACCACAGGCACATTGCACGCTGTCACAAGATAGGATATTGGCGATAGGGCCACAGTCTATGACGGTTAGTTCAGGACACTGGATGTTAGGTTATATCGACGTGGATAGAACTGGAGTCTTTTCTATTACTGTTGGTTGATATATGAATACCCACATCTGGAAACCGGGATCCCTAGACTAGGATTGAGTCTAGTCTGAGTCGTGGAGTCACGAGCATTGTCGACAGTTTGATATTGATTATATTTCAGCTTTTGATATATATTGTTGTTATCTATCCATGCTTTTATGTTTATCATATGATTCCATGTTTCGTTTATTTATACTGGGATTATATTCTCACCGGAATTATCCGGCTGTTGTCGTGTTTGTATGTGTGCATGACAACAGGTGGGACAGGTTCAGGGTTCAGGAGATGACGAGAGATCGTGATTAGAGTGGAGGCTCCGGACTTGGATTAGAGATAGGATTTGGACACTTGAGATTAGTTGTTAAACCTTAATTGAAAAAATATATGTGCTACAGGACTTGTACTTTTATATTGAAATGTATATACGTTTTATTTCACTACGTTCCGCATTAAAAAAAAAAATTTAGACCCTATTTTATAATTGTTTAATTAGTCCCAATGATGATTATAAACATGATTAGCGTCCGGGCCCCCCACAGCCAATACTTGGACTTGAAGCTTTAACATATCTTGAATTCAATAAAGTTAAGAAGGGATGCTATTAAGATTTCAATATTGGAAAATAATAGGTTAATGAACATCTTGGGTACATTATAAGGAAAGTAAGGCGCGTTAAATTTTGACATCCACCTCTAGTATGAGGAATTGCGGGATAAGTCAAAATTCGGGGTTATAGTTGAATAGAACTACGTTACCATATGTTGTTTTAAGTTGCGATTCACAAAAGAGGATTTTGGTAGACAAATTTATTTAGGAAACATAAGGACATCTTAATATTTATCTTATCAGAGTAGCGCATCGGAAGCGTGGATTATTAAGATTCTAGAATTAAGAGTCTAAACTTTTTGTTTATCAAGGATAAGCGAATTTCGTGGACGAAATTTCTTTTAAGGGAGGAATAGTTGTAGAACCCGAAAAATCAGGTTACGTATAAGCCATGCATAATTGATACTATTTAAATTAAAAATGAATTTTTATAAATATATGAAGTGTTTGATTTATTAATAATTTTAAGTCAAGATTATTTATTTTAAAAATAGATGTTTACGCGAGGCCGAACCGGAGTTTGGAGGTTGAAGATAAGATTAATAATAAGAAAAATATTCCTAAATTTAATGTTAGTCAAGGAATAATTTAATTGAAAGAAAGAATGTTTTAGGATTTATTAAATTAATTAGAGCTAAGTTACTAAATGAATTATTTAGGTTAATATTTAATTAAAGCTTAAATAAAATATGTAAACAAATGGGGTGAATTAATAAAGGTCAAATATATTCAAGAAATTTAAACATAGCATTTAAACATTTAACTTTGAGGTCATGTATCCTATGCAAGAGTTTATTATAAGTTAATTTGTTAATTTACTAAAATATATAATGGGGGTTAAAAACCTTAAACATTTAATATACAAGAATTAAACAATATTATACCATGCAATGTTAGTAACAATTTGGTTAACCCATAAACCCAAATCAAATGCTTGGTAACTCCCCATTCAAGTCACTTCTAAATGGACTTTATAGTGTATACATTCCTTTACCTTGAATTCACTAATTATTAGTAAATTCAAATACTATAATCCACCTCATTTCTCCTCAAACCACTAGCCTAGGAAATTATCTTCAAACGTGCAGTAAGGAATAAAAAAAAAATAATCTCGGAAGCAAGAGTGAGGAAACAATTTAAGTGCTATTCAAATTCACATTCAAATTCCTTCACTTGTAACTCCCATTTTAAAGTATGTTATGACTCATTTAACACCACTTATAACATTCATCTTCATCACCTACATATCCTGCACCTATATGCTCGAAAATATCAAGAGAAACCAGCTGTCATAATCCTGTAAGAACAGCACAAGAACAAGAAAGGAAATCCAACTCTGTTCCGCCGCTCGTATTCGTCGTATTGATTTGTTTTTGTCAAAACAAATTCCAGGCATGTATATGTTGTTTCTTTTCTCTTCAATCAAGTCCTATAGATATTATTAAACCATTATATATGCATGATTCAAGCAAAAAAAAATCGAAATTGACAGCAACATTCCAAGCAATAAGCTGTACAGAATTTTTTTAGCCTCCCTTGTTTTCCACTTCACGGTTTGCTGATCTTTGTTGCTTACAGGGGGTTGCTCGATTCCAGGCACTTAAGACTGCTTCTAGGCATAATTTAGAGTGTGTTAGGGTGTTATTGGTCCATTGGTTTACATCCATAACCTCACAAATACAGAAATGATAGAAAAATCTTTCTTAAGTGCAGAAGTGAGTCTCGGTTTTGGTTCTTTGAATGGTTAAGGTGTGTATTCGAATTTTGGCTGTCCTAGGGACTGTACCCACGGTTAGATCACTCCCTTAACATGTCTAGGACGTGACCAAGGTGTCCTTTCCAAGCTTGGTTCACGGATCCATCAAAATGTTTAAATCACAATGCAAGTGCACATTTCGAATTTTCATTACCTGTGCTAGGGGATTTCGGTTTTTAGTGTTTGTATGGATGATGGTTGGCTCCTAGCCCGTAGCCATTGTTTATACAACACTCCATCATGTCTAGATCGAGCCAAGGTCGATCAAATAGCCCTTGGAACGAGACAAGACAGTACAATATTGCGATACAAAACACTACACAACAAGGGGGCTCTCGGTAAGAGCTTGATCTTGTCCTAGGTATTGGTTTGGGTTATGGTTGGCTTTTAACCCTTATCCATGGTCCAAGCCATGCCTTAGAATGTTGGTAAGGGTCCTTGGGTGGTGGTTCAAGCTATTGGTCAATAAATTTTAGAGTTACACCACAAACACACAAGTGCCGGTGCTGGATTTTTTGCCAGCAACTTTCATCTTCGGTTTTGGTAGTGGTTTGAGTTCTTGTTTGGCTTTTAGCCCATGGACTTGGGCTGGACAGTACCTCAATGAGTTAGGAAAGTGATGTTTTTGGCCGTTCGTGATTTGGTCGAGTTTAGAGGTCATACGAGAATTTACGGTGAAAGGTGCCAAAATGACTCTCGAAAGAGTGTTTTATATTTTTAGATTCCTTTCACCTATTTTCGTGCTTTACAGTTAATATGCATATTTTTCAGTATGTTTGGGGTATTTTTTTTATCATGGTTAAACGTCGGTTTAATGTTGGTTCGGGTTAGAACGAAGCCATGGTTAAAAATCAAGTTGTTGGTCCGAATCGTCTCGTTTTTGGTTCTATTGTTAAAATATTGTCAAGTTAAGATTTAATTGCATGTGTCACATATTAGTAGTAAGTCGCAGCAAGCCAGGAAACGATCAAACTCATCCAGTAAAAATAAGGTTATTTGCATAAAAATATAAAATGTTTATTTTTGAGATATATGCTATATGTCTTGTGGCCACCTTACGTTTATGGGTTTGGAAGTCGGTAGGCGCAACCGAGGACATCTCCGCCCGGTGACTTACGACTGGTTTATGATTATGTATGGGTACGAACATCCAGTCCAAGGGCTATGATTGATCTCTACCGCCCAGTATACTGTAGTAGCCCGAATTCTAAATTGGGTAATTAACGGAGTAATGGTGATTAAGAAGGTTTAAGGTGTAATTTTGGCTATGGTCATGATCGGACGGACCGAAGAGGGTTCGGAAGCACCGAAGAGGTCGGAAGGTCCGAAGCGAGTTCGGTGGATCCGATCATTAGGTGTCAAGTGTTGATCGACACGTCATTTTCCATGCATGTTCGGACGGTCCGAAGTGTATGATCGGAGGATCCGATCATGAGCTGTCAAGAGCCAATGGACACGTAGCGTTCGGACGTTCCGAAGTGTTGTTCGGAGGATCCGAACATGGCCTATAAATAGTGCTCGGATTTCCTCATTTTGACTTGCCAATTTCTTGAGTTTTGCCTCATAGTTGAGAGGATTTGGAAGGTTTCTAGGGTTAGTTGTTGGTCGAGCGATAGCCAAGAGCTGCCAGGAGTAGTAGCGTAGCGGCGCCTGAGTTTCAAGGCAATCGACATCAAAGGGCTGTCGACGGACGAAGGTAAACCCTAAACCTTTGGTAGTACTAGGGAGTACTGGTTTTGCTAGTCGAGCATGGTAGTATTGATTGAGTATGCTTTTGATGAATAGGCTTGGATTAGACCTGTTGTCTGGTTGTTCCAGTGGATTAGGATTGCTGTGATAGAGGTACGAAAGTACTATCCGAGATATCCTGGTTGAGTATACATTCATATATGTGTTGCATGAGTATTTGCTGCATTGTTATATGTCATATGATGCATGCTATTATGTCACGAGTTATGATGCATATTGCATATCATGTTGAGCCGTATCTCCTTCGAGATAGCCTTTACTGTTGAGCTGTATCTCTTTCGAGATAAGCTATATCTTGGGGCCGCTCAGCCCTGTCTTGTGGACGCATGGACACCGAGAGTACACAGTGGCCGACGGGTCGGGAGGGCTTCGGTGGTCCGGGACATTTTAGGTCCACGTCTGTCTTGTAGTGGATGCAGTGACCCAGAGGTTGGACCGCGCGGCACTATCCACTTGGCGCCTCTAGACTGAGCATTTTGAGATCCTTTGTGATTCCTGTTTCTTGACTACCCTGGTATCATATCATAGCATGTGCATTTCATATAGGTTTGTATACTCATACTTTTGTACTGGGCGTTCTTATCGCTCACGTCCTCGGTTTTGTTTATTCTTGGACACCCCATTCCCACGGGGCAGGCCTCAGGTTGGATGGCTCAGGAGGAGCAGGAGGAGGACGTTGAGTAGCTGGTTGGTTTAGTTTTCAGTGTTTTCCATTTGATTCGATATGGTTGTACTGGATATTTCATTTTGAGTTAGTCTAGACTTCGATTTCGATTGGGTTGTATAACTATTGTTGTTGGCCATATTTCCGCTGTTATCTCTGATTATAATTGATTAGGTTAATTGCATGCTTAGTTTTTGATTAGTAGGTGATTCTGGAACGGGTCACTACATTTATGGTATCAGAGCATGCATACGATTTTGGGATATAGATTCTGTTTTGGGATTTCCGTTGACCAATTTACTAGTTTCCCCATTCTATGTTGTAGCGATGGCTGACCATTTTGATGACGGGAGTAGTCAGGGGAGTGTAGGTCGTTGGGGTGACCAGGACGATTTGTTAAGCGTCATAAGTTACCGCATGTTTCTCTAGATGTCATTCTTTCTGTTTCTACTCCGATGGGTCATTCGGTGTTAGCGAAGCGTCTAGTGATGGGTTGTCCCTTAGATTTTGAGGGTAACGAGTTGACTGCGAATCTTATGATCCTAGAGATGGAAGATTTTGATTGTATCTTGGGTATAGACTTATTGACTACCTACCGAGCTACTGTGGATTGTTACCAGAAGCTTGTTCAGTTTCGTACGACTGAAAGCTCTAGTTGGTTTTTCTATGGTGAGGGAGCGCGACCTCCGATGCCAGTGGTATCTGCTCTGAAAGCCTGTCGTGCTTTAGAGTCGGGCGGGGAAGGCTACCTCATCTATGCGATTGATTCATCCACAGGTAGTGTTGGTCTAGAGGATATTCCAGTGGTTTGTGAATTTCCTGATGTTTTCCCAGATGAGATTCCTGGTTTTCCTCCGGTTAGAGAGGTGGAATTTGGCATAGATTTAATGCCAGGGACTGCACCGATTTCTCGTGCCCCCTATCGTCTTGCTCCGTCAGAGATGAGAGAGCTGAAGCAGCAATTGCAGGATCTTCTTGATAAGGGTAATATTCGCCCGAGTGTTTCGCCTTGGGGAGCTCCAGTCTTGTTTGTCAAGAAGAAGGATGGATCGATGCGGTTGTGCATTGATTATCGCCAGCTGAATCGGGTGACGATCAAAAACAAGTACCCTTTACCCCGTATTGATGACTTGTTCGATCAGCTTCAGGGTACTTCTGTTTACTCCAAGATCGATTTGCGATCGGGTTATCATCAGATGAGAGTCAGAGATGGTGATATTTCCAAGACTGCATTTCGTACTCGTTATGGGCATTACGAGTTTCTAGTTATGCCATTCGGATTGACGAATGCGCCAGCGGTGTTCATGGATCTGATGAACCGAGTCTTCCAAGATTTTCTGGATCAGTTTGTGGTGGTTTTCATTGACGATATCTTGATCTATTCCCACAGTGTGGAAGAGCATGCCCAACACTTGAGGATTGTGTTGCAGATTCTTCGCGAGAAGCAATTGTATGCTAAGCTGAGTAAGTGCGAGTTCTGGATTGATCGTGTGGTATTCCTTGGTCATGTGATTTCCAAGGAAGGAGTTTCTGTGGATCCCAGCAAGATTGAAGCAGTGCTGAATTGGTCACGTCCGACGACGGTGGCTGAGATCCGTAGTTTTCTAGGTCTGGCAGGGTATTATCGTCGCTTCATCGTGAATTTCTCTCAGATAGCCAGACCATTGACGCAACTTACTCGGAGGGATGTTCCATTTGAGTGGTCATCCGAGTGCGAAGATAGTTTCAGAGAGCTTCGTCGACTTCTGACTTCTGCACCTGTTTTGGCGTTACCGTCAGGATCTGATGGTTTCAGTGTTTACACCGATGCCTCCACTCAAGGCTTAGGGTGTGTGTTGACGCAAAACGGTCATGTGATTGCTTATGCTTCCAGACAGCTGAAATCTCACGAGGAGAAGTATCCCACTCATGATCTGGAATTGGCAGCTATTGTGTTTGCGCTGAAGATTTGGCGTCATTATTTGTACGGTGTTCAGTTTGAAATCTTTACTGATCATAAGAGTCTGAAATATCTGTTCACTCAGGCTGAGTTGAACATGAGGCAACGTCGTTGGATGGATTTGCTGAAGGATTATGATTGCGAGATCAAGTACCATCCAGGTTCTGCGAATCTCACAGCTGATGCGCTTAGTCGAAAGGTGAGAGCCTCTGCACTTCAGACTTGTGCTATGACTAGTGCCATCCAGGATAGTTGCTCGTTGGGGTTTAACTTCAAGCATCGGAAAGGTATGGAGAGCATTCGTGTTGCTACCATTTTATCTGAGCCCAATTTGTTCACTCGGATTCGAGAAGCTCAGATGTCTGATCTCAAGACTCAGAGATTAGCTCGGTTAGTTGGTGGTGATAGTAATTTCCATTATCAGTCCAATGGTCTTCTGTGCTTATCTAATCGGGTTGTAGTACCAGAGGATGACACTTTGAGGGACGAGATATTGTCTCAGGCGCATCGAAGCAAGTTAAGTGTTCATCCAGGAAGCAACAAGATGTATAGAGACTTGAGGATGCGGTTTTGGTGGAAAGGGATGAAGCGCAGCGTGTATCAGTTTGTCTCCAAGTGTCTAGTTTGCCAGCAGGTTAAGGCAGAGCACCGTCGACCGGGAGGATTGTTGTTGAACTTACCTATTCCAGAATGGAAGTGGGAGCATATTACGATGGATTTCATTACTCACTTGCCATTATCTTCGAGGAACAGCGATGCTATCTGGGTAGTGGTGGATCGACTCACCAAGTCTGCTCATTTTCTGCCGTATAATCGTGATTTCACTTTCGATCGTATGGCTCGATTGTACATTCAGGAGATTGTACGTTTGCATGGAGTGCCTGTCAGTATTGTTAGTGACAGAGATCCTCGTTTTACCTCACGGTTTTGGGGTAGTTTCCAGTCAGCTTTGGGTACTACACTGAGTCTGAGTACTGCTTATCATCCGGAGACTGACGGTCAATCAGAGAGGACTATCCGTACGCTTGAGGATATGTTGCGAGCCTGTGTTATGGATTTCGGACCCGCTTGGCAGGATCATTTGCCTTTGATTGAGTTCGCGTACAACAACAGCTATCATCGTAGTATTGGTATGGCACCATTTGAGGCGTTGTACGGGCGACGTTGTCGTACTCCATTATTCTGGGATGAAGTCGGGGAACGACAGGTAGAGGGACCGGAGTTAGTCCAGCAGGCTATAGATAAGGTTGCAGTAATCAAGAAGCGGATTAAGACTGCTCAGGATCGACAGGCTAGTTATGCGAACACAAAGCGTCGACCTCTTCATTTTCAGCCAGGTGAGAAGGTGTTTCTCCGAGTTTCGCCTTTTCGCAGGATTTTGAGATTTGGTCTCAAGGGTAAGCTGTCTCCGAGATTTATTGGTCCATTCGAGATACTGGAATGTGTGGGAGATTTAGCTTACAGACTTGCGTTGCCGCCGTACCTATCAAGTATTCATGATGTGTTCCACGTATCCTTGTTGAGACGTTATGTAGCAGATGAGTCGCACATCTTACATCCATCTGAAGTTCAACTTGATACGGATTTGTCTTACGTGGAGCGACCAATTCAGATTCTAGATCGCAAAGATAAGGTGTTGCGGAATAAGATCATTCCTCTTGTCTTAGTGCAGTGGCAGCGTCGAGGCACTGAAGAAGCCACTTGGGAGTTAGAGAGTCGTATGCGTTCGGAGCATCCAGAGCTCTTTTGAGTTGTGCTTTGTATAAGTTTGTGTTTTCAGTTGTAATCATAGTATCAGTTGTACTCAATAACAATTGAGATGTATTAATGATGTTGTTATTTCATTTTGTTCATTCTCTAAGCCTGATTTCGAGGACGAAATCTTTTAAGGGGGGGAGAATGTAGTAGCCCGAATTCTAAATTGGGTAATTAACGGAGTAATGGTGATTAAGAAGGTTTAAGGTGTAATTTTGGCTATGGTCATGATCGGACGGACCGAAGAGGGTTCGGAAGCACCGAAGAGGTCGGAAGGTCCGAAGAGAGTTCGGTGGATCCGATCATTAGGTGTCAAGTGTCGATCGACACGTCATTTTCCATGCATGTTCGGACGGTCCGAAGTGTATGATCGGAGGATCCGATCATGAGCTGTCAAGAGCCAATGGACACGTAGCGTTCGGACGTTCCGAAGTGTTGTTCGGAGGATCCGAACATGGCCTATAAATAGTGCTCGGATTTCCTCATTTTGACTTGCCAATTTCTTGAGTTTTGCCTCATAGTTGAGAGGATTTGGAAGGTTTCTAGGGTTAGTTGTTGGTCGAGCGATAGCCAAGAGCTGCCAGGAGTAGTAGCGTAGCGGCGCCTGAGTTTCAAGGCAATCGACATCAAAGGGCTGTCGACGGACGAAGGTAAACCCTAAACCTTTGGTAGTACTAGGGAGTACTGGTTTTGCTAGTCGAGCATGGTAGTATTGATTGAGTATGCTTTTGATGAATAGGCTTGGATTAGACCTGTTGTCTGGTTGTTCCAGTGGATTAGGATTGCTGTGATAGAGGTACGAAAGTACTATCCGAGATATCCTGGTTGAGTATACATTCATATATGTGTTGCATGAGTATTTGCTGCATTGTTATATGTCATATGATGCATGCTATTATGTCACGAGTTATGATGCATATTGCATATCATGTTGAGCCGTATCTCCTTCGAGATAGCCTTTACTGTTGAGCTGTATCTCTTTCGAGATAAGCTATATCTTGGGGCCGCTCAGCCCTGTCTTGTGGACGCATGGACACCGAGAGTACACAGTGGCCGACGGGTCGGGAGGGCTTCGGTGGTCCGGGACATTTTAGGTCCACGTCTGTCTTGTAGTGGATGCAGTGACCCAGAGGTTGGACCGCGCGGCACTATCCACTTGGCGCCTCTAGACTGAGCATTTTGAGATCCTTTGTGATTCCTGTTTCTTGACTACCCTGGTATCATATCATAGCATGTGCATTTCATATAGGTTTGTATACTCATACTTTTGTACTGGGCGTTCTTATCGCTCACGTCCTCGGTTTTGTTTATTCTTGGACACCCCATTCCCACGGGGCAGGCCTCAGGTTGGATGGCTCAGGAGGAGCAGGAGGAGGACGTTGAGTAGCTGGTTGGTTTAGTTTTCAGTGTTTTCCATTTGATTCGATATGGTTGTACTGGATATTTCATTTTGAGTTAGTCTAGACTTCGATTTCGATTGGGTTGTATAACTATTGTTGTTGGCCATATTTCCGCTGTTATCTCTGATTATAATTGATTAGGTTAATTGCATGCTTAGTTTTTGATTAGTAGGTGATTCTGGAACGGGTCACTACATATACTGTGGTTTAGTCTGATCAGGCGCTTACGTTATGTTATGGGCCACTTTCTTAGAAACATTATCTCTACCAGAAAAAAATTATGATATGTTATGACAGAGCTCTATTGAGAAAAGTTTTTACGTATGAATTTTCAGATATGCACGTAGTTATAATTATTCATGATACGATTTTCACTGTACGCTCTACGATACTTTATTTTTATGATGCATGAAATTTTATGATATATTTACTTGTTATTCACGATATATACATATTGAATCTTTAGACTCACTAGACTTTATTGTTGTAGGTATTGATGAGGTCGAGACCGCGGGCGGAGATCAGTGAGCGATCTTGGGACAACAGTAGTAAACCCGAGGACCTCATGATTTAGTTCATGCACCTTTTATTATTCAAACTCAGTTTTAATATCAAACTCAGTTTTAATATCAAACTCAGTTTTAATACGTTGGATTATTTTTAAATTGTTGATTGAAAACAATATTTGCTTCCGTTGTTATTTTAAAGTTAAAAATTATTTACATGTTTATTTTAATTAAATGAGACAAGATAATTATTTATTTAGAAAATTTTTAATAATTCCACAAATTTATGAATGCGAAATACGGGCCTTTAAAGTTATGGATGTAAACCAATGGACCAATAACACCCTAAAACACTCTAAATTATGCCTAGAAGCAGTCTTGAGTGCCTGGAATCGAGCAACCCCCTGTAAGCAACAAAGATCAGCAAACCGTGAAGTGGGAAACAAGGGAGCCGAAAAAAATTCTGTACAGCTTATTGCTTGGAATGTTGCTGTCAATTTCGATTTTTTTTGCTTGAATCATGCATATATAATGGTTTAAAAATATCTATAGGACTTGATTGAAGAGAAAAGAAACAACATATACATGTCTGGAATTTATTTTGACAAAACAAATCAATACGACGAATACGAGCGGCGGAACAGAGTTGGATTTCCTTTCTTGTTCTTGTGCTGTTCTTACACGATTATGGCAGCTGGTTTCTCTTGATATTTTCGAGCATATAGGTGCAGGATATGTAGGTGATGAAGATGAATGTTATAAGTGGTGTTAAATGAGTCTTAACATACTTTAAAATGGGAGTTACAAGTGAAGGAATTTGAATGTGAATTTGAATAGCACTTAAATTGTTTCCTCACTCTTGCTTCCGAGATTATTTTTTTATTCCTTGCTGCACGTTTGAAGCTAATTTCCTAGGCTAGTGGTTTGAGGAGAAATGAGGTGGATTATAGTATTTGAATTTACTAATAATTAGTGAATTAAAGGTAAAGGAATGTATATACTATAAAGTCCATTTAGAAGTGACTTGAATGGGGAGTTACCAAGCATTTGATTTGGGTTTATGGGTTAACCAAATTGTTACTAACATTGCATGGTATAATATTGTTCAATTCTTGTATATTAAATGTTTAACGTTTTTAACCCCCATTATATATATTAGTAAATTAACAAATTAATTTATAATAAACTCTTGTATAGCATACATGACCTCAAATTTAAATGTTTAAATGCTATGTTTAAATTTCTTAAATATATTTGACCTTTATTAATTCACCCCCATTTGTTTACATATTTTATTTAAGCTTTAATAAAATATTAACCTAAAGAATTCATTTAGTAACTTAGCTCTAATTGATTTAATAATTCCTAAAACATTATTTTTCTTTAAATTAAATTATTCCTTGACTAATATTAAATTTAGGAATATTTTTCTTATTATTAATCTTATCTTTAACCTCCAAACTCCGGTCTGACCTCGCGTAAACATCTATCTTTAAAATAAATAATCATGACTTAAAATACTTTATTAAAATAAATCAAACACTTCATATATTTATAAAAACTCATTTTTAATTTAAATAGTAGCAATTATGCATGGCTTATACGTAACCTAATTTTTCGGGTTCTACATATTTGGTTGGGGGAGGATAAATTATTTGGGCAGATTGTTGAAAGAAAATATATTTATATATTTACGTTAAGAGGAAAGGGCAAAATTGTAAAATAGGTTTTGTAGGGAGTGAAAAATACACTTTGATTATTTCCATGTATCAGTTCTCAAATTATATCTGAGAGGGATTGAATTTTTAAATAAAATTTGACAAATGCATTTTACTCTAATTTACCCGATAAACAACCAAAGAATATTATATACCCTAATAATAAATACTAGCGAAGTGTTTAGATGTTAAAAAGTTATGCGTGATTTTACTCTTAACTAATGGGCTTATTGAATGTTTATTAGGTCAAAATCTCCAAATATTTTAGAGAGAACATATTTATTTTGACATGTTACATGTTTTTGCCATGTTTATCCGTGAGACGAATGGCTACTTTTAATGTTGAGTGTTAGAGTAGATGTGAAGTAAGCCAACTGTTGGCTAAGGATTTTATTAACTCAGTTGTAATAAACAATTATTATTTTAATATAATTCATTTTTTCATGGCTTGTTATTTCTTTATCTGTATACCCATGTGAAAAACATAGATAAAGACCTTGATTATACTTTAATACAAATGAATCGTAATTCGATGTTGAAACTATTTTGTAAACACTGTATGATCTAAATTCTTTCGTAGTCGATTCAGCAGACTAAAACATGGATAAAAGTCGCTTGAGTTCGAGTGTAGTGACCCGTTCCAGAATCACCTACTAATCAAAAACTAAGCATGCAATTAGCCTAATAAACAATAATCAGAGATAACAGCGGAAAAAGTCAACAACAATAGCGATAAACTAAACCAACCAGATACTCACGTCCTCCTCCTGCTCCTCCTGAGCTGTCCAACCTGAGGCCTGCCCCGTGGGAATGGGGTGTCCAAGAATAAACAAAACCGAGGACGTGAGCGATAAGAACGCCCAGTACAAAAGTATGAGTATACAGACCTATATGAAATGCACATGCTATGATCATGATACCGGGGTAGTCAAGAAACAGGAATCACAAAGGATCTCAAACTGCTCAGTCTAGAGGCGCCAAGTGGATAGTGCCGCGCGGTCCAACCTCTGGGTCACTGCATCCACTACAAGACAGACGTGGACCTAAAATGTCCCGGACCACCGAAGCCCTCCCGACCCGTCGGCCACTGTGTACTCTCGGTGTCCATGCGTCCACAAGACAGGGCTGAGCGGTCCCAAGATATAGCTTATCTCGAAAGAGATACAGCTCAACAGTAAAGGCTATCTCGAAGAAGATACGGCTCAACATGAAATGCAACGTGCAGTAATAACCGTGACATAATAGCATGCATCATATGACATATATCAATGCACCACATAATCATGCAACACATATATGAATGTATACTCAACCAGGATATCTCGGATAGTACTTTCGTACCTCTATCACAGCAATCCTAATCCACTGGAACCACCAGACAACAGGTCTAATCCAAGCCTATTCATCAAGTGAAAACCATCACTAAACTTATCTACCAGACTTAACTAGATAATCCTGAGATAAATACTGATAAAATTCCAAACCTTCGTCCGTCGCTAGCCCGCTGATGCCGCTAGCTCCCAACTAGAGCACAGCTCTGCTACAAGACCAGCAGCTCCCCGCTAGTGCCCAAATCTCGGAACAAGACTAGAACCTGTCAGAAACGACTGAAATGCTATGGAATTCTCTGAATTGGCGAGTCAAAATAAGGAAATCCGACCACTATTTATAGGCCATGTTCGGATCCTCCGAACACCACTTCGGAACGTCCGAACGCTACGTGTCCATTGGCTCTTGACAGCTCATGATCGGATCCTCCGATCATACACTTCGGACCGTCCGAACTTGCACGTGTCCAGCTGCTCTTGACACCTCATGATCGGATCCACCGAACCCACTTCGGACCTTCCGAACTCCCACGTGTCGATCAACTCTTGACACCTAATGATCGGATCCACCGAACTCACTTCGGACCTTACGAACTCTTCGGTGCTTCCGAACCATCTTCGGTCCGTCCGATCATGACTCGGTCAAAATTACACATTAAACCTTCTTAATCACCAATACTCCGTTAATTACCCAATTTGGAATTCGGGCTACTACATTCTCCCCCCCTTAAAAACGATTTCGTCCTCGAAATCTAGGCAAGAGAATGAACAAAACGAAATAACAACATCGTTACCCTCAAAATCTAAAGGACAACCCATCACTAGACGCTTGGCTAAAACCGAATGACCCATCGGAGTAGAAATGGAAAGAATGACATCTAGAGAAACATGCGGTAACTTATGACGCTTAACAGATCGTCCTGGTCACCCCAACGACCTACACTTCCCTGACTACTCTCATCACCAAAGTGGTCAGCCATTGCTACAACATAGAATGGGGAAACTAGTAAATTGGTCAACGGAAATCCCAAAACAGAATCTATATCCCAAAATCGTATGCATGCTCTGATACCATAAATGTAGTGACCCGTTCCAGAATCACCTACTAATCAAAAACTAAGCATGCAATTAGCCTAATAAACAATAATCAGAGATAACAGCGGAAAAAGTCAACAACAATAGCGATAAACTAAACCAACCAGATACTCACGTCCTCCTCCTGCTCCTCCTGAGCTGTCCAACCTGAGGCCTGCCCCGTGGGAATGGGGTGTCCAAGAATAAACAAAACCGAGGACGTGAGCGATAAGAACGCCCAGTACAAAAGTATGAGTATACAGACCTATATGAAATGCACATGCTATGATCATGATACCGGGGTAGTCAAGAAACAGGAATCACAAAGGATCTCAAACTGCTCAGTCTAGAGGCGCCAAGTGGATAGTGCCGCGCGGTCCAACCTCTGGGTCACTGCATCCACTACAAGACAGACGTGGACCTAAAATGTCCCGGACCACCGAAGCCCTCCCGACCCGTCGGCCACTGTGTACTCTCGGTGTCCATGCGTCCACAAGACAGGGCTGAGCGGTCCCAAGATATAGCTTATCTCGAAAGAGATACAGCTCAACAGTAAAGGCTATCTCGAAGAAGATACGGCTCAACATGAAATGCAACGTGCAGTAATAACCGTGACATAATAGCATGCATCATATGACATATATCAATGCACCACATAATCATGCAACACATATATGAATGTATACTCAACCAGGATATCTCGGATAGTACTTTCGTACCTCTATCACAGCAATCCTAATCCACTGGAACCACCAGACAACAGGTCTAATCCAAGCCTATTCATCAAGTGAAAACCATCACTAAACTTATCTACCAGACTTAACTAGATAATCCTGAGATAAATACTGATAAAATTCCAAACCTTCGTCCGTCGCTAGCCCGCTGATGCCGCTAGCTCCCAACTAGAGCACAGCTCTGCTACAAGACCAGCAGCTCCCCGCTAGTGCCCAAATCTCGGAACAAGACTAGAACCTGTCAGAAACGACTGAAATGCTATGGAATTCTCTGAATTGGCGAGTC
Source organism: Primulina eburnea (assembly GCF_022965805.1). Lineage (NCBI taxonomy): Eukaryota > Viridiplantae > Streptophyta > Magnoliopsida > Lamiales > Gesneriaceae > Primulina > Primulina eburnea. The sequence continues at coordinate 21,289,428 of NC_133108.1, read as the reverse complement.
AAAATAAGGAAATCCGACCACTATTTATAGGCCATGTTCGGATCCTCCGAACACCACTTCGGAACGTCCGAACGCTACGTGTCCATTGGCTCTTGACAGCTCATGATCGGATCCTCCGATCATACACTTCGGACCGTCCGAACTTGCACGTGTCCAGCTGCTCTTGACACCTCATGATCGGATCCACCGAACCCACTTCGGACCTTCCGAACTCCCACGTGTCGATCAACTCTTGACACCTAATGATCGGATCCACCGAACTCACTTCGGACCTTACGAACTCTTCGGTGCTTCCGAACCATCTTCGGTCCGTCCGATCATGACTCGGTCAAAATTACACATTAAACCTTCTTAATCACCAATACTCCGTTAATTACCCAATTTGGAATTCGGGCTACTACATTCTCCCCCCCTTAAAAACGATTTCGTCCTCGAAATCTAGGCAAGAGAATGAACAAAACGAAATAACAACATCGTTACCCTCAAAATCTAAATGACAACCCATCACTAGACGCTTGGCTAAAACCGAATGACCCATCGGAGTAGAAATGGAAAGAATGACATCTAGAGAAACATGCGGTAACTTATGACGCTTAACAGATCGTCCTGGTCACCCCAACGACCTACACTTCCCTGACTACTCTCATCACCAAAGTGGTCAGCCATTGCTACAACATAGAATGGGGAAACTAGTAAATTGGTCAACGGAAATCCCAAAACAGAATCTATATCCCAAAATCGTATGCATGCTCTGATACCATAAATGTAGTGACCCGTTCCAGAATCACCTACTAATCAAAAACTAAGCATGCAATTAGCCTAATAAACAATAATCAGAGATAACAGCGGAAAAAGTCAACAACAATAGCGATAAACTAAACCAACCAGATACTCACGTCCTCCTCCTGCTCCTCCTGAGCTGTCCAACCTGAGGCCTGCCCCGTGGGAATGGGGTGTCCAAGAATAAACAAAACCGAGGACGTGAGCGATAAGAACGCCCAGTACAAAAGTATGAGTATACAGACCTATATGAAATGCACATGCTATGATCATGATACCGGGGTAGTCAAGAAACAGGAATCACAAAGGATCTCAAACTGCTCAGTCTAGAGGCGCCAAGTGGATAGTGCCGCGCGGTCCAACCTCTGGGTCACTGCATCCACTACAAGACAGACGTGGACCTAAAATGTCCCGGACCACCGAAGCCCTCCCGACCCGTCGGCCACTGTGTACTCTCGGTGTCCATGCGTCCACAAGACAGGGCTGAGCGGTCCCAAGATATAGCTTATCTCGAAAGAGATACAGCTCAACAGTAAAGGCTATCTCGAAGAAGATACGGCTCAACATGAAATGCAACGTGCAGTAATAACCGTGACATAATAGCATGCATCATATGACATATATCAATGCACCACATAATCATGCAACACATATATGAATGTATACTCAACCAGGATATCTCGGATAGTACTTTCGTACCTCTATCACAGCAATCCTAATCCACTGGAACCACCAGACAACAGGTCTAATCCAAGCCTATTCATCAAGTGAAAACCATCACTAAACTTATCTACCAGACTTAACTAGATAATCCTGAGATAAATACTGATAAAATTCCAAACCTTCGTCCGTCGCTAGCCCGCTGATGCCGCTAGCTCCCAACTAGAGCACAGCTCTGCTACAAGACCAGCAGCTCCCCGCTAGTGCCCAAATCTCGGAACAAGACTAGAACCTGTCAGAAACGACTGAAATGCTATGGAATTCTCTGAATTGGCGAGTCAAAATAAGGAAATCCGACCACTATTTATAGGCCATGTTCGGATCCTCCGAACACCACTTCGGAACGTCCGAACGCTACGTGTCCATTGGCTCTTGACAGCTCATGATCGGATCCTCCGATCATACACTTCGGACCGTCCGAACTTGCACGTGTCCAGCTGCTCTTGACACCTCATGATCGGATCCACCGAACCCACTTCGGACCTTCCGAACTCCCACGTGTCGATCAACTCTTGACACCTAATGATCGGATCCACCGAACTCACTTCGGACCTTACGAACTCTTCGGTGCTTCCGAACCATCTTCGGTCCGTCCGATCATGACTCGGTCAAAATTACACATTAAACCTTCTTAATCACCAATACTCCGTTAATTACCCAATTTGGAATTCGGGCTACTACATCGAGACTAGCATCTGTGATGTTGTGTATCGTTTTTCTTGGTAAGGGCATAGAGATGTCCAAACATGCAGATGGGTAGTCATATGATGATTATACCGAACAATCCTCCCTTGGACTTTCCAAGTGGTTATCATTCATCTAGAGGATAAGTCTGTGGTTATGATTGTATACCATTAGTCCTTACGACCCGGGACAACATTGAGGCTCTATGTGCTAGGGCTGTTATTTGACTCTTTTACCGATTCCAGTAGAGTCATCAGGTGGCGAAATTAGGTACAGTTGCGACACATGTAGGAGCAAGTGCATTGTAGTCGGGATATGGGGACCCGGACGCTAACTCATTTTCTTATCTCGTCATTTGGATATTAAATTGATCAATTAAATAAACTAGGTCGAATTTTTGTTAAAATACATAAATGTACAAATTGTGACATGTGATATTCAATCTTAATTGTGACAACATGTGATATTCAATCTTATTTATTTTACAAGATTAAGTTTAATATCTACAACATGATCCAACATACAAAACTTGTTCAAAATACAATCATAACAAACTAGGGTTCAACAACTACATCTCAAGTGTTGAAAACCAATTCTACATCTAAGCCCGGATCTCCACTCTAGTTTCGATCTTTCATCCTCTTCTCGACCCTGATCATATCCCACCTGTTGCCATGCATACATACAAACTCAACAACAGCCGGATAACTCCGGTGAGAAACATATTTCCCACTATAAACAACGTATACATGCATTCCATATAGGCATATACAACAACATAAAACATTTATCAAATAGATTTATCATAATCTGAGAAACGTAAATCGATAAAAACTGTAAATCAAACTCTTTAACTCTTAATCTTTGACTCGACTCTTATCTAGGGATCTCGGTTTGAATAAGAACGCAAAAATTCTCCCATCTACTCTCCCCTTCTAGATGGTGGTACGTTCTTATTCCCGAACTTCGGTACACTATATTGAGTATCTACAATAGGAGTCGATCTTCTCCTAAGCGCATCGATATAAACCAAACGTCCAGTGACTTGGCACCTCTACCAAAGACTCTTTCACAATATCTATCTTCTATTCTATGCTTTTCTATAAATCAATAGAACAAGCATACACATTCAAAGAGTTCAAATGTATCAAAACAATAACAATTAAGTAAGTGGTTTTGGGAAACTCAAGTTCTATCTCACTCGAGTTATCAATCCCGGTTTAACATTGATATATACCTTTCTTTTATCGGGGTTTGGCTTTGGCTCGTTCTTCTCCTGATTTCCAAGTTGAATTCTTGACTTCAAGTCCTCAATACCAATCTGGAATGACATAGTAGACAAGTACAATATCACTCACAATTCAAAGCAAGACATGGTATGATCAATCTCAATCCAATTCCGTTTCAACAGCGTAACGGCACAATTTCGGTATACCCGGCAACTCAATACTAATAGATACCAATCTCAACGACTGATAATCATAACAAACACAAGATGATATTCTCAAAATCTGCATAATCTTAATCAATATATGCTGAAAAATAATAACAATCGCGTATGGTGTCCGTTCTTCGATCTGGTTTCGATTATACGATTACCATAATCTCAAGAACACATAATATAAATCATATCAGGATTCCTCCAACACCAAACTTTCGAATCATGAAGAAAGGTAAATAAACTTACATTCCTTCGAAGCCTTTGATGAGAGGAAAACGAAACTAAACTCGGATTGAAAATTGGACTGCCAGATCTTGCAAAATCACAATTCTAATATCTAATGAAAACCCTGAGAATATCCATAGCTTCCTCGATTCTAGCCTGCAATTTCTAAATTTGAGGAAAGGGTTTACATGTTTAATGGCATGGCAAGACATGTGGCTCATTCTTAGTTCAGCACGTCTCGAGCATTTGCGCGTCCAATACCGACTCATATGCGCGAGACCTATTGTCTCGGCATTTTTCAAATACACCAGCTCGCGCATATGCGTGAGACTTACTGTCTCAGCGCTTGCACATTTCAGCTGCTCGCGCATATGAGCGCCTCTTCTCGAGCATATGCGCGAGTTGTTCCATCCACACACATCTTGTATGCTTTTTCCCACGTCTTCCTCAAGCTTTTCCTTCTACAATCACATAAATTCGTCAATTAATTAATGTCGGGTTATAATAATCAAATCCCAGGCCTTACACGAGAATTCACCGCTCACCTACGGGTGTGGACATCCTATATGATCTGATGAAATAATAATGCATGGAATCTGTTAGGATCGATTGATTGGTTGAGATGTGTTTAGAAGGGGGGTTGAATAAACACTCACGATTTTAGAATCTTTTCGAATGAAGTGTCAATTTTGTGACAAAATGAAACTAAGAATCTTGTCGGTCAATAACAATCAGTTTAACTGATAACAGTTGCAGAAATAAACTGACTAAAAGATAGATTAAATAACTGAATTAAGAACACACAAATATTTATGGATGTTCGGATATTTCAAATGCTCTTATATCACCCCTTTTATCATAAGGATAGGATATGCACTAAAAGACTTTGATTGATACAAAACTTGTACAGACCCACTTCAGTTTGAACTTAACAATGCCAAAACTGAACCTCTTAGTTTACAAAATATCTCACAGTTCTTCGACTGAACTTAGCACAACTCATTTAGTTGAAGATCAAATAAACAACAAAACAGTTTGTGCTTATAAGCTCGAAAAATAGCCTCAAATGCTAATCTGATACGTGTGAGCTTTTCGATTCTTGAGTAAGAGTGACAATTTAAGCAGGGTAACAACAAGCTTAAGAGAATAGATAGCTCGATTGTTTCCTCACCTGCTCTTCTCACCTATTTATAGGATTCTCTTCAAGGGTAACATTAAATACATTTTGAATCTTTATACTCGTTGATTGCCACGTCAATATTCCTCTGACATTCATACACTGTAAGCTCTAAAATACAGCATTCAACTATGAGTTGCCGTCTTCTTTGTACTGTTGTCGGTTTAATGTCCTTTTCGACAACTGATGATGTGTACAGCTGAATGATCAGCTGATAAGCAATCGCTGGTAAGCTGACAACTGAATATATCAACCGATCAGTTTCCAACTGATCAGTCAGTTGTCTTCGTAAGTTCAGTTCAACTAGTTTCAGTTGCCTTCAATAAACTGTGTATTAATCTTCAGTTAGGCAACTGTCACTTGATTTATGTAGTTCATTTACTTCAAGCTACTTGATCAGTTAGTCCAATAAATTAAAAACTTAGTTTGTCAAACAACCCAAATTAAGTTTCCAACATTTTCCCTCTTTTTGGTGTTTGACAAAACTTGTAAAGTATGAACTGATCAACTAAACTCAAAAATATTCTTCGTACTCATTGTAGATAAAATAATTCTTCTAATGTACAGATTCGTAAAAAGAGAGAAAACCAGGAACTAATCTATGTACAGATTCGTACAAAGAATAAAACAAGAAAGATTTCCTGACATAGTCCTCAACCAATAATTGAAGTCAGTTAATCTTCATTTTTTCTTCTTTCCTTTTTCTTTTCCTTTCTAATCTTTTAACTCTTCTATCTCCCTTATTTCCCCCTTTTTGTCAAGCACATCAACTTTCTTGAATAAAATTCGAACATCCGCTACGATATTTAACACAGCATTGATCACAATGTTTTGCAGCATATCAATCCTTTTGGTGATTGTACTTTCCAGAAAATGAAAGCGTCTGTTGACTAATGCTTGAGTTTGAAAATGATATTCAATCGACAATCTATCTTTCTTGATTTCTTCCATCTGGAGAAAGAGAGAAGTCACATTCTGATTAATTTGATGTAGTCTGTTCGAGGTAAACTCATTGTTAGAGTTAAGCTTCAATGAGTGCGCAAGCTGAGTTGATTGTATTTCAAAAATAGCATTCATCATACTGACGAGGTTGGTCTGAACAGTCTGAATTTCTTCAAACAGGGCATATGTATCTGAAAGATCAGGAGACATGGCTCCGGAAGTTTCTGGAATCTGCACCCGTTCTTGTTGAGTAAAGATAACCATAGTGCCATCAGTTGCTGCAGTTTCATGCGTCACCATTCCCGAAATATTTTCAGTTGTATGTTCCTGTTGAGGCTGGGGAGGAGAAGAGACAATTGGAAGAACAAAAGTAGTAGAAGGTTCTTCAGTTTGTTGTTCAGCTGAGACAACAAATTGTTCAGTTTCTTGCACAGATGATTACAAAAATAGTTCTTCAGTCGGTTGAGTAACTGGCTCTTCAACTGGCACTTCTTCAGTTGTAACTGAGTGCAGCTGAGCCTCTTCAGTTTTTTCAAAAACTGCATGTTTAGTCATGACAACTAACTGAACTGGATCTTTAGTTTCTCCAAAAATAGCCTTCTCGGCCGGTTCTTCAGAAATAACAGCTTGATCGGCTAGTTTTTCAACAATAATAGGATCTACCGGTTCTTCAGTAACAATAGGCTGATCTGCTGGTTCCTCAGTCAAGACAACATCTTCAACTGATTTGGATGTTTCCAGCTGAATATCAGAAGTGACTGATTTGATGACCTCATCAATATTGGCCAATGATAATTCAGCTTAATAATAAAGCTTCAAATCAACAGTTGAAGAGGGATGTGCTGAAGATGATGGTGGTTGAGCAACTGATTTGGAAGGGGCAGTTGATTGTTGAGAAGATTCAGCAACAATGTCCTTGGAAGGCTCTTGAACTGGTTGTCCAGCTGGTTCTTCTGATGAAAAATCTTGGGAGGCTGCTGGAATGATCAGTTCTTAATCCATTTCCCAATTTTTGATCTCCATCTGCAACGTGAGAAGATCCGAGACCAGCTGGTCATGCACAACAATGTCATTGTATGCAATTGGACTAGCAGGATCATAGTTCAGTCGCAGTTGAGCACTATCTTCTGTAGCTTCTTTGCTCTTAGTTGATTGAAGCAATAGCTCTTTCGCCCCAAAGCTTGAACAATGGTAGATGCCTTGACTAATTTCATTACAAAATTTTCCAAATCAACAAATCTCTTCAGTTTTGACTTCTTCTGAAGCTGCTTGGCAAAGACTTCAGTTCTGAACTTGACCCATTCATCATAAGACTTGAGCTTGTTTTGTGAAAATTCATTAATCTCTTTCCAAATGAGATCATTGTGCGTTTTAATTGCGTTGGTTGGCCTTGGCTCTTCTTACATTTTGCCCTTGCCTTTTGAGTCAGTCAGGGCATGATGAATGCTCAACCCTGAAGTAGTCGCATCAATTTGCTCTCTGATCACTAGCCCCTTTGGTCTGGCAAGAGGCAGAGAGGTGTAGCCAGAGATAGTGATCAATGGCCTTAACTCCAGCAATTTTCTTCTTTTCACCTGATTCGTCGACCTTCTTCTTTGGTAGAACAGCAGACAGAGGTAACTGATCCTTAGTTGAGGATTCAGTCGGAATAGCTTTCAGAGGTATAGCCTTGATAGGCTGTTGAGCCCTCGACTGCATCAGTCTTTCAATTGGGATGGTCCCAACTACAGCAGCAAGTTTTGTCTTCGGAGTTCTTGGCTTATTGATTACCTTGGGAGATGGAGTCTTCTCAGAGTCAGTTTCACTGACAATCAACTTGCGCTTGAGCTCCTTCTTGGGATCAGAAACTGTGATTTTCCAACCTTCAGCAGAAAGAGGGTTTGCATCTCCTCAACATCAGATGCCTTTACTTCAGAGAGATTAACTAGCCCATGTGTAAGCAGTTGAAATAGGTTGCAGAAGAAATCCTCGTCAAGGATCAGCAGCTGACCATTTACAGTAGTTGCGATAGTGACATAGTCGTTGGCATAGAGATCCTGAATCTCTTTAGTATAGATTTCTTTGGAAGATAATCCGAAAAATTGTTTCATTGCAGCTGCTTCAAGTTTGATGAAGATGTTCTTTACATCTTCATATGATACAGTCATAACTGAGTCAAGTTGATTGCCATTGCGTTCATGACATGAGCTGGGATCTGATTTGCCATTTGATTGAATGTTTTTCTGCGAGAAAAAAAACTTGAATAAGTTTTTGCTCTGTAAATTTGAAGTAAACGTAAGGAGAAAAACTGAAATGGAGGGGGTGTAGTACTGATGTAAGTGACTGTTCAAATTGTTGGACACATGTCAGTCCAGGAAAACTTGAATTAAAAACGTGTGTACGTGTGGTAAAAACGTGTGTAGAGTATTTATGGATTACGTGGGTCCACGTTCCAAAATACTATTCGTTGAAAGACATCAATTAATGCTTCGACAAATAGTCACATCATTTAATATAGAATATTATTCGATTTATAAGTTAACTTATCGGAGAAGATCAGTTAAATCAGCAGCTGAATGACAAGTTGAAAACTTAGTCAGTTCAGTTGAAGACCAACTGACTATTGTCTTCTCATTTAACTTTTCAAATCGATATTCCACCTCTATAAATGCATATAATTAAAAGAAAGGGTAAGAAAAACTCAGTCTGAGTAAGTCAAAAGACGTTTCAATTGACTTGAGTCTCTTCATCTTCTTCATTATTAAATGAAGCTTAGTTACACAACATACACTTCCTCATCTGGAAACTCTGAAGAAAGCCATTGAAGAATACGTCTGGATGAAGGTCATGTCTTCTTGGGTTAAAGTTCAATATCTCCAGTCTATTCGACGACACAGTTCAGTTCCTACTACCAAGTAGTGAGCTGTAGCAAGAAATACTTCAGGCGTTTTGACTTCTTTCACGTTTCACAGCTTACCACTGATCTAGTTCTGATGCATGTGCTGCTGTGGAAAGAGTGGCATCAGCTTGAGAAGATCTCTACTTCAGAGTCCTTCACAGAACTGCATTGCCATGAACTGATTAATTGGTTAAATGTTTGGCAAGATGCTGTAGGAAGTAAACTGAGTGATGTTGTTGGTATCAACTTAATTCTTAATGAAATATTGTTTTGTATCGTTGATGTTGTCTCTTTATCTTTCTGCAAAACTTAACTTTCATCAGTTGATAAATAGTTAACGAACTGAAAACAATAACTGATAGATGCCTAACTAACATCAGTTGACAAACAGTTAACGAACTGAATATAATAACTGATAAATGTCCAACTGGCATCTGTTCATAAGAATTTAAATAATAAATGACAAACTGAATGAACAACAATTGACAAAACATCAATAAAACTGATATAATTAAGATAAATCAATTAAACCAAATATATTGCGAAAGTGAGAAAACTTAGTCTTTGGCAATGGTTTGGTGAAGATGTCAGCAGCTTGTTGTTCAGTTGACACATATTCCAGTCTGATAGCTTTCTTCAGAGCATGATCTCTGATGAAGTGATGCCTGACATCAATGTGCTTGGTCCTTGAATGAAGAACTGGATTGTATGTTATGGCAATCGTGCTTGTATTATTACAAAATATGGGAGATTCTTTAGCATCAACTCCATAATCTTTCAGTTTTTGCTGAATCCAAAGTAGTTGGGCACAACAGCTTCTAGCAGCAAAGTATTCTGTCTGTCAGTCTCCTAGAAACTGACAAGATCCACTGGTGCTTTTACGATCTAGCTTACATCTTGCATAATCTGCATTTGAATATCCAATTAAATGGAAAGAAGTCTTTAGCGTACCATAATCCCACATTTTTAGTGCCCTTCAGATATTTTGAAATTTTTTGGCAACTAAAAAATGCGATTGCTTAGGATTTGCTTGAAATCTAGCACACATGCAAATAGCAAATACAATATCAGGACGACTAGCAGTTAGGTACAATAATGAACCTATTAAACCACTGTAGAATGTCGTCTCAACTGATATTCCCCCTTGATCATTGTCCAGTTTGACTAATGAACTCATGTGAGTACTTGCAGCTGAGGATGCTTCCATGCCAAATTTCTTGAGCAATTCCTTCGTGTATTTGGTCTGACTGATAAAAATACCAGTGTCCAGTTGCTTCACTTGTAGTTCGAGAAAGAATGTCAATTCACCCATCATACTCATCTTAAAATTGTCCTGCATTAACTTGGCAAATTTCTCACATAATATAAGGTTAGTTGACCCAAATATAATATCAACATATATTTGCACAAATAAAATGTGATCATTCTTAGAAAATTTTAACAAGTTCTTGTCAACTGATCCAACAGTAAAATCATGATCAATTAAGAATTTTGAAAGTGTTTCATACCAAGCTCTTGGAGCTTGTTAAAGACCATATAAAGCTTTGTTCAAATGATAGACATGATCAGGAAAAAAGGTGATTGATAAAACATGTGGTTGTTCAACATAAACTTCTTCCTGCAACTGACCATTCGTAAATGCACTTGTTACATCCATTTCATAGACTTTAAAGTTCTTGAATGAGGCATAGGCAATGAACATTCTGATTGCTTCCAGTCTTGAAACTGGTGCATACGTTTCATCATAGTCAATTCCTTCTTCCTGCCTATATCCTTGTGCTACAAGTCTTGCTTTGTTGTGTACAACTGAACCATCTTCGTTCAGTTTATTTCTGAATACCCATTTTGTACCAATAATTGTTTTAAAAAATGGTCTTGGAACTAAGTTCCAGACATCGTTATGGGTAAACTGAGTTAGCTCCTCTTGCATTGCATTTATCTAGTTAGGATCAGCAAGAGCTTCATCAGTTTTCTTGTTTCATGTTGTGAGAAAAAAGCAAAATGAATGAACAAATTAAGCATTTGATTTCTTCCATCTGAGCTCAATATTTGCTGCTTCCATATCAGCAAATGCTTTTGTTGGTAACTGAATGTTTCAGTTTCAGTTGAAGCTGTATCAGTTGGTAACTTAATATCATTTGTTTGCTCCACCAACTGATTATCTGGAGCAGGTTCTTGTTCAACTGATTGATCTAGTATTTCTGGTTCAGGTGTTTGAAGGAGATTTCTATAGATATGATTTTCTTCTTCATTATCATCCTCCAACTGGTCTCTGTAAAACGATCAACTAGCTCAACTGGATCAGTTGGCTTATCAGTTAGCACAGTTTCATAAAAAATAACAAGAATAGATTCTTCAACATTTAAAGAGATTTTATTAAAAACTCTATATGATTTGTTAACTGAAGAATATCCAAGAAATATTCCCTCTGCAGATTTAGCATCAAAGGCTTGAAATGATTTTTACCATTATCAAGAATAAAACATATGCAGCCAAATATTTTGAAATAAGAAACCACACTTTTTCTCTTATGCCAGATCTCATATGGTGTTTTCACATGATTCTTATTAATCATTGATCTGTTCTGAGTGTAACATTTAGTGTTTACTGCTTCAGTGTAACGAACCGTACTTAACTACTTGGAATTTGCGGAAAAATTAAAAATTTTATTCAAATAAAACGTTTGTACGGACGTCACCCAACATTCACATAAATATCGTTAAAATATTCCATCATCCAATAAACGTTTGCTAAAAGAATGCTGTCTCAAAACGTCTCACATAAAAAAAACAAAACATCAGAGTAGTTTAAAAGTTTGCATAAACATAAGCTCGCGGTCCTCGGGTTTAGCCTGCCACTCAGCCCAAGCCTGCCCCTTGGTCGCCACCTCCTGTCTCCTGCGCATCGTACTCACCTGCATCGATCAAGTCTAGTGAGTCTAAAGACTCAACACGTATAAACTGGAAGTAACGAGTACTACATAATAAAAATCGCATGCTTCTTTAAAATAGGACATACATAACTTTAAATTGGACTTGCATAAACTTCAACTTGAAATAAGCTTGAACTTGAACATACATACTACGACGTGCCATGAACATAAACTTTTCTTAAACATGCTTTCATACTTCAACATACTTAACTGCATAATTTTACGTGGAGGATGTTTCAAAGCAAGTGACCCTTAACATGATAAACGCCTGATCAGACTCACCACAGTACTGGGCTGACAGGGACGTATCCACTGTTGCATACATAAGATCCCTGTTCATGATTTAACAGGCCAGTTGATCCACGTTCATAATTTAACGCTTCACAACCACGATCTAACCCGTTCATAATTTAACGGGCGGATTGGTCCCCGTTCATGATTTAACGCTTTCCAATCCTTAACTTTCGTTGGTCACAAGACAATTAGCATACCTCAAAGCTTAAAATACTTTCTTGCACGTCATACATACTTACTTGGCGCTGTGGGATTCGTTGGACTTCGACTGGGGCAGTCGCTGCGACATACTAACATGAATTTCAATCTTAACTTGCATAACTTAAACGTAGAGAAATGATGCTTACTCTCGAGCTCCATCATATCTTAGGACCTTCTATAATCTCCCATGACATGACCTTAACAATCCTTGCACTAACCCATGACATCAAACCTTGGAACCAAAAATAATATTCTCCCCAAACAGTGTGTACACGGACCCCTAGCCCGGGTCCGTGTACTGGTCCGTCTACCTACTGTATCATACGTGCCGTGAACAAGAAGGGGCACGGACCCCGTGCTTGGGTCCGGATGGGGGTCCGTGTAGGCTCTGGAAGAAGGCATCGACTGAAACATGAAGACACGGACCCCGTGAGAGGGTCCGGGTGGGGGTCCGTGTACGTACTGCCTAGACGCACTAAGTGAAAAGTAACGGCACAGACCCCGTGCTCAGGTCCGTGTCCGGGTCCGTGTGGCCACTGTACGTCGAAACCTGCGAGAAATCTTATACACTGTCTACACACCCAAGTTGACACTTGAATATAATGGTTCAACACTTTAAGACCCTTCTTAGGACACTATAACATTGCATCAAACTTATACAAACACCTCAAAAATACGACGCCCACTATACAACACAATGCAACACCAATTATGCAATTGACATCAATCGATTTCCTACGACTTTAAACCGATTCAAACGCCTAACGACGTCCAACGAAAACCATGAAAAATACAACAAACCTCAATACTAACATACTTATACGCAGCAACGATCGCCCGTCGATTTCCAACGAAGCCTGCAACATAAAACTTCAAAAATACAATGATACCAAACTTTTCTTAAAATTACAGTTTGAGCAGTCACACGAAAAATATCATAACTCTCTCATTTTTCGTCCAAAAATCTCGTACTTTATATCAAATCGAAGGTATCGAAAAGTTCTACGTTTTTGCCGTTGAAAGTTTTCCCAAAATATGAACAGAAAATTCGCAGTATTTGAAAAGACAGCAAAAACGAGTTTTAGATCTAAAATTTTACCCTCGAAATTGATCCGACCTATAATCCGCTCAAACTACTAACATGATACATAACTTTTACGCATAAAAATCAACGCAACACATAATATGACTTGATCGATACAGCAAGAACAGAATATACGTGCCTTATGATATCAAACGTTACCGAAACGGCGTCACCGAAGCGGAGATAGAGAGGGACTTGATCCGGGACGAACGTGGCACCGTTTTCTTGCAATAATATTGACCGAAATCTGCTGGAATTTGAGGGGGAAGGGGGCGGCTGCTCTAGGCTAAGAACCCTAGGTTTTCTTTCTCTCAAAATAATGAAACTTGAATTGAGACTTGTGTGTGTGTTTTGTGCGCTATAGGTGTGTGTAAAAGTGTGTAATTTGTGTGTGTAGCGTGTGTTTTAAAATATTAGGAGACTAACTTTTGTTTAATTAAAATAATAGTCTACTAATCCAAAACACTAACTCACACTTAACTTTTAAATAAAGCTCTTTAGTTAAAATTTCACACACCATACTAGACTTTAAAAGTTTAAAAATCACTAATTAAATGTTTAGGCTCAAAATACTAAAACTCACTAAATTATTTAAAATACCCCCAAACTCAACTAAAAATAAAATACCACTTTTAAAATTGCCAAAAATCGTCCCCGGGTCTTTTCCTCAATCCCGCCTCGAATAATCGCCTGAAACATGAAACTCGAAAAATATATTTTAACGTGCATTGCATAAACATAATTAAATTAAAAATAATGCATTTAAATAATATGCATGACTAAACTTCTTTAAAATTAATTAAATGCTTTAATAATTTAAATAAATGCATGGGTTATACGTGTACTGAAATCGGGTTCTACAGTTCCTCCCCCACTTATATAAATTTCGTCCTCGAAATTAAGTCTTACCGAACAACTCCGGGTAGCGAAGTCTCATATCTGCCTCTGACTCCCAAGTGGCCTCTTCCACTGATTGGTTCAGCCACTGAACTTTGACTAGCTTAGTCACTTTGTTCCGGAGCCTGCGCTCCTGACTGTCGAGAATTTGAGTCGGTCTCTCCTCATAAGACAAATCTGGAGCAAGCTGCAAAGGCTCATAACTCAGAATGTGCGAAGGGTTAGCCAAATATTTCCTTAGCATCGAGACGTGGAACACATTGTGTACCCCGGCCAGATTCGGCGGAAGGGCTACACGATAGGCTAATGTCCCAACTCTGTCAAGAATCTCGAACGGTCCAATAAACCTCGGACTCAACTTGCCTTTTTTCCCAAATCTCATAACACCCTTCATGGGTGTTATCTTGACGAAAACGTGGTCCCCAACGGCAAACTCGAGATCTCTCCTCCTTTTATCGGCGTAGCTCTTCTGACGGCTTTGGGCGGTCTTCATTCTGTCACGAATCTTGACCACCACTTCTGCAGTCTGCTGAACCATCTCTGGGCCTAGATCTGTTCTCTCACCAACTTCGTCCCAATGAACTGGCGATCTGCACTTCCGACCATACAACGCTTCATAGGGAGCCATACCAATAGATGCTTGGAAGCTGTTGTTGTATGTGAACTCCACTAGAGGTAGTCTAGACTCCCAAGTTCCTTGAAAATCAATCATACAGGCTCTTAGCAAATCCTCCAGAATCTGGATCACTCGCTCAGACTGACCGTCTGTCTGCGGGTGAAAAGCCGTACTAAACAGTAGCTTTGTCCCCATGGCAGCGTGCAAGCTCTTCCAGAAGGACGATGTAAACCTTGGGTCCCTGTCGGAAACAATCGAAACTGGGAAACCATGCAAACGGACTATCTCCTTAATATAAAGCTCCGCATACTGCGTTATGGAGAAAGTCGTCTTCACTGGCAGAAAGTGCGCTGACTTAGTGAGTCGGTCCACTATAACCCAAATAGAATTAAAACCTCTGACTGACTTAGGTAACCCAACGACGAAATCCATAGTGATGTCCTCCCATTTCCACTCTGGGATAGGGAGGGGCTTAAGCAAACCTGCTGGCCTCTGATGCTCTGCCTTTACCTGCTGACATGTGAGGCACTCAGATACAAATCTGCGGATGTCTCTCTTCATCCCTGGCCACCAATACAGAATCTGCAGGTCTTTGTACATCTTGGTACCTCCTGGGTGAATAGAATACGGAGATGCGTGCGCCTCTGTCAGAATATCCTGTCTGGTCGAATCAACACTAGGCACCCACATCCTGCCTCTGTATCTCACGATACCATCTGACACTGTGTACAAAACACTGCCCTTAGCTTCGTCCTTCAGTCTCCATTTCTGTAGTTGCTCATCTGAAGACTGTCCTGCTCGGATGCGGTCTAGTAAGTCAGATTTGACTGTCAGATTAGACAGTCTAGGAGCTCTGCCCTTATGATAAACCTCTAGACCAAACCGCTGAATCTCAGACTGAAGAGGTCTCTGAACTGACAATTGTGCTATGACTGCCACTTTTCTGCTCAAAGCGTCTGCTACGACGTTAGCTTTTCCCGGATGGTAGCTAATCTCGCAGTCATAGTCTTTCACAAGTTCTAACCACCGTCTCTGTCTCATATTCAGCTCTTTCTGCGTGAAGAAATATTTGAGACTTTTGTGATCGGTGAAAATCTGACACTTCTCGCCGTATAAGTAATGTCTCCAAATCTTCAATGCAAAGACAACTGCGGCTAATTCCAAATCGTGAGTCGGGTAGTTCTTCTCATGCACCTTTAACTGTCTGGAAGCATAAGCTATAACTCTACCCTGCTGCATCAACACTGCTCCTAAACCGAGTTTAGATGCATCGGTGTATAACACATAGTCCCCTTGCCCTGATGGCATGGCTAACACCGGTGCTGAAATGAGAGCTTGCTTCAAGGTGTCGAAGCTCTTCTGACATTCATCACTCCACACAAATTTAGCATTTTTCTTGGTTAGTGAAGTGAGTGGCACTGCTATAGACGAAAATCCCCGAATAAACTTACGGTAGTAACCCGCTAAACCCAAAAAGCTGCGGATCTCTGATGCATTCTTTGGCTCTACCCATTCCTTGACAGCTGCCACTTTGGCTGGATCCACTTCAATCCCTCTACTAGACACTATATGCCCCAAAAACGCGACTTTCTGCAACCAGAACTCGCACTTACTGAATTTTGCATACAACTTACGGCTCTGCAAAGTCTGCAAAACTGTCCTCAAGTGCTGGTCGTGCTCCTCATGGCTCTTCGAGTATATGAGGATATCGTCAATGAACACTATGACGAACTGATCGAGGAACGGCTGGAATACTCGGTTCATGAGATCCATGAAAATAGCTGGAGCATTGGTCAATCCAAACGGCATCACTAAGAACTCGTAATGCCCGTATCTGGTCCTGAAAGCTGTCTTATGCACATCTGCATCCTTTACTCTCAGTTGGTGATACCCTGATCGAAGATCGATTTTGGAGAACACGACAGCTCCCTGCAACTGATCGAACAAATCTTCGATCTTAGGCAACGGGTACTTATTCTTGATCGTTACCTTGTTCAACTCACGGTAATCGATGCACAGTCTCATGCTCCCATCCTTCTTTTTCACAAAGAGTACTGGTGCGCCCCACGGTGAGAAGCTCGGGCGGATAAACTCCTTGTCTAAGAGTTCTTGAATCTGCTGTTTGAGTTCTAGCATCTCTGCTGGAGCTAATCTGTACGGTGCCTTAGAGATGGGCACTGTACCTGGCATGAGGTCAATGGCAAACTCCACCTCTCGATCTGTTGGAAGGCCTGCGACGTCGTCTGGGAAGACGCCTGGAAATTCACTGACTACTGGCACTTCCGAAATAGAAGGAGTGGGCACGTCAGGCGCTGCTATAACACTGGCCAAGAAAGCCTGACATCCCTTTGAAAGTAATTTCCTCGCCTGCATGCACGAAATCATACGAGGAAAACTTCTCCATCTAACCGGCTCGAATAAAAACTGCTCCATACCGAGCGGTCTGACCAACACTGACCTCTTCTGAAAATCGATTAGAACTCTGTTCTTAGTCAGCCAGTCCATACCCAAAATGATATCGAACTCTGGCATCGGCAAAACGATCAAATCTGCATACACTAGGTGGCCCTGTAGTTCTAGATCGATATCCCTGATCACACTGGTAGCTAACAACTCTTCCCCTAATGGGACTGTCACTGAGAAGTTCAAGTCTAGACCGATGGACTTGATGTCCAGGTGATTAGCAAAGGTCTCTGATATAAAGGAGTGAGTGGCTCCTGAATCTATCAGTGCAGTGGTAGCTAATCTCTTTATAAAAATGTTCCCTGAGATACGTTAGCACAACACGACTTATATCCAAAATACTAACGTTAACCTTACGCATAATAAAATTCAATGTCCTATGTCATTCCCAAAATGCTAACAAGATAATGACCCAAATATATCCTAACAACACTAGCATCCTAATAATCCCAAGTAAAATTCCACATGCAAGGCAAAATACTACTGAGCTTAGGTAGAAAAGTTTACCGGTCAGTAATGTGACACCCTGACCCGATACAATTAAAATACAGCGGAATTTAAAATTTTCTTTCAAACATGGAAGGAGTTTCAAAATACATTTTATAAAAGTGTTTACAAAATAACAACATGATCATTCCAATGACATAACAAAATACAAAATATCATTAGTGTGATCATGTTACAAAATGGTACAAAATAATCATCCTTCCAATCTTCGTATGCATATGACCCCCATCCACAGTCAACGTCCCGGTCCGTCGCTCTTATCTGCATCACATGAAAATAACTGAAATGAGAATAAATCTCAGCAAGTAGAACTCTTACATAGCAATGATACATAGTATACACTGTAAAACATGACTTTTTAAATCATAAATACCATCGACTCTGAAACATGAATAACGTAGCAATAACTGTAGCAATAGCAATGGCAATAGATAGCAAAACGATGGTATTTCTCTTTTCTATGGTTGGATTGATATCAATAGTATCTGTGACTGTGGTTGCCAATATCCCATCGATATAAATCGATAACTGTGAGGGGATAAAAGCCTATGGTCGATGATCATCTAATTGCATGCAATGCTATGGCTATGATTAATCAATCCAATAAAACATTTGAATTCTCAATAGCATTTAAGGCCGTCGTTTCGCAATCTCATAATATCTCTTGTATTCCCTTTATAACAATGGTGAGACATCAATGCCTCCAATAGATAATCAATGAAATCAATACATAACAATGGATCAATGGAAGGGAATAACACTTTGAAACCTTTAAAACACAATACATATAATATCATGTGAGCAAAAAGGATGAAATTCCACTTACAAACCAATAGAACACCTCCAACTATACTCTTGGTACACCACCTACAACAATAATCCATAAATAACACCAATATCAAGACTAAATCCAAGAGTCCATGCTAAATAATCCATAGAACCATCAAAACATCAAATCCAAAATAACCCTTAACTCGAAACCTCATTAGAATCGCACCAAAAACTTACCTAAGCTTCCTTATACCACGGAGAACGATGATCTCAAGTCGGAAATCCAAATAACTCCAAGAATCAAAGGTAGGAAGCTAAAGAAATGGATGAAAACCCTTGCTAATGGAGAGAAAATCGGTAAAGAAGAGAAGGAATAGGATAAGGTATGGCCAACAACTCCCAAAAAGTGACTTAAAAACTCGCCCATACTTACACCGCGGGTGCGCCAACACAAGCACCGCGGGTGCGCTAAGCTCACGGCAACCAAAATAAATCCCATGCACGAACACCGCGGGTGCGGTGCTACAATTACCGCGGGTGCGGTCTTACCGCGGGTGCGGTCCTTGCACTGCCGCGGGTGCGGTGATGCCACGGCCCTCCAAAACCAAAATCATGAATAGTACACCGCGGGGGCACTCATCTAAGAGCGCGGGTGCACTCTACTCACGGCAATGAACAGTAACAAAACAACTAAAAATCGATTCGAAACGCTGAAACGAACAATCAACACCAACTAACACCTCAAATAAATAATAACCAATAATACTATAGCCCAAAACACAACTATAATCATCTAATCACATAACCCAATTAACACAATAAAGCTTAAACCGTACCGTACACCGGGCTCGGCTATTACAATCTCCCCTCCTTAGAGGAATTTCGTCCTCGAAATTGACGTCACGGCACGAACAACTCAGGATACCTCTCTCTCATCTCAGTCTCTGGTTCCCACGTAGCCTCCTCAATCAAATGGTTCCTCCAAAGGACTTTAACGATGCCGATCTCTTTGTTCCTCAGAACTCTAACTGTGCGATCCAGAATCTGAATCGGAATCTCATGGTAAGTCAGACTCGGCGTCAAGTCCAATGGCTCATGGCGAAGAACATGGGAAGGATCTGCAATATACTTCCTGAGCATCGATACGTGAAACACATTATGGACTCTGTCAAGATCGGGCGGTAGGGCTAATCTGTAGGCTCGGTCACCCACTCTGTCCAATATCTCGAATGGACCAATGAATCTAGGGCTCAACTTGCCCTTCTTGCCAAATCGCATCACACCCTTGAGAGGTGCTATCTTCAGAAAAACATGATCACCAACCTCGAACTGCAAAGGTCTACGACGAACGTCTGCATAGCTCTTCTGTCTGGACTGAGCAGTCTTCATCCTCTCTCTGATAACTGCAACAACATCGGCAGTCTGCTGGACCAACTCGGGACCCAACATCTTCCTCTCTCCAACCTCATCCCAAAACAAAGGGGATCTGCACTTCCTGCCATAAAGTGCCTCATACGGTGCCATGCCAATCGTCGCCTGGTAACTATTGTTGTACGTGAACTCCACAAGAGGCAACTTGGAATCCCAGCTACCAGAATAGTCAATAGTACAAGCTCTGAGCATATCCTCCAGAATCTGAATGACTCTCTCTGACTGACCGTCGCTCTGAGGATGATAAGCTGTACTGAAAGCTAAACGAGAACCCATAGCTCTGTGCAAACTCTTCCAAAACTCGGAGGTAAACCTGGGGTCACGATCAGACACAATCGACACGGGCACACCATGAAGTCTAACAATCTCTGCAATGTAATCCTCGGCATACTGAGACATCGAATACGTCGTCTTGACTGGGAGAAAGTGCGCTGACTTGGTCAATCTATCAACAATGACCCAAATGGAATTGAAACCCTTCTGCGTCCTGGGTAAACCAGTCACGAAATCCATAGTGATATGCTCCCACTTCCACTGAGGAATCGGCAAAGAAAGCAATGTCCCAGCAGGTCTCTGGTGCTCAATCTTTACCTGCTGACAAGTAAGGCACTGAGAAATGAACAAAGCAATATCTCTCTTCATACCTGGCCAGCAGTAGAGTCGACGAAGATCCTGATACATCTTCGTACTGCCTGGATGAATCGAATAAGGTGCGGTATGAGCCTCTGTCAAGACGTCTCTACGAATATCGTCGCCAGAAGGAACACAAATGCGGCCTCTGAAAGTTACCAAATCATCACCATTCAGACTAAACTCTGAATTCCCTCTAGCCTCGGCTCTAGCACTCAACTCTGCCAACTGAACATCAGTCGACTGCTCTCTACGGATCCTGTCCGTCAATGTAGATCGAATGACCAACGCTGAAAAGCGAGCAATGGTCCCTGGAATCACCAGATCAATCTCCTCTCTCTGCAAATCCATCAACAATGGTCTCTGAATCAAAGAACTCAATGAAGCACTCGACTTGCGGCTCAAAGCATCAGCCACAACATTCGCCTTCCCTGGGTGATAACTGATCGTCACATCGTAATCCTTGACAAGCTCTAACCACCTCCTCTGTCGCATATTGAGCTCTTTCTGCGAGAACAGATACTTCAAACTCTTGTGGTCTGTGAAGATCTCACACTTTTCGCCATACAGATAATGTCTCCAAATCTTAAGGGCGAAAACCACAGCTGCAAGCTCCAAATCGTGCGTCGGATAATTCTTCTCATAATCCTTCAACTGGCGAGACGCATAGGCAATGACCTTACCTCGCTGCATCAACACTGCACCAAGGCCTCTCTTCGACGCATCGGTATAGACCACAAAATCCTCTGAACCACTGGGCAAAGAAAGAACAGGAGCTGTCGTCAATCTGTCCTTCAACTCCTGAAATGCACTCTGGCAATCGATAGACCACTCGAACTTCACAGTCTTCCTCGTCAGATTGGACAATGGCAGGGCAATCTTGGAAAAATCCAAAATGAAACGACGATAGTAACCCGCCAAACCGAGGAAACTGCGTACCTCAGAAACAGTGGTAGGAATAGGCCAACTCCGAATCGCCTCTATCTTCAACGGATCAACAGCAATGCCATCTCTCGAAACCACATCAATATCATCTACATTCAACTTAATCAATCTATCAACATCCACAATAGAAGCAAGAAACCCATCGCAACCTCTACACAACAATCTCTCAGCCTCAAAGCAAGAAATAAAAGGAAGGACCAGCGAAGTACCTGTGCTGGCGAGCGCTCCTCCCTGGCCATCATCTGCAAAAGTCACCTTCATAGCAACACAATCGATAACTGCACGGTAAGTCGAAAGCCAATCCATGCCAAGAATAACATCGAAGGCAACCATAGGGATAACAATCAAATCAGCGAATACAACTCGCTCCTCAATACGAACAGGGCACGCAAAGACAATTGATGTCGGGCACAAGACATCCCCCGAAGGTAAAACAACATTAAGCTGAATGGGAAGAACAGAAGGAACTATACCCAAAGATCTCAAAAATAATTCAGACATAAAAGAATGAGTAGCACCAGTATCAATCAAAGTAGTAGCTACTCTGCCTGAAATCAAAATAGTACTAGAGATCAATGAAGAATCACGGTTAATACCTTCCTTGGTCATCGCAAAGATACGACCCTGCACCTTCCCTTGGCTATCTCCCCTCGGGCAATTCCTAGCAACGTGACCCGCCGCGCCACAACGAAAACAAGTATGAGTGCCCAATCTGCACTCTCCTCGATGATGCTTACCACACTTTGGACACAGTGGCTTCTCGGGATCAAATGGGACTGGTGGTGGTCTAGAACTCGGCTCCATCTTGCCCTTGCCCTTGAAACGATCCCTGCCCCTCTGATTCGAACCCTGGCCTCTCTGAGCAATGGCCTGGTGTCTCTCCTGCCTCTCCCTGGCGATGTCCTTCTCGTCTTGCTCGGCCAACAATGCTTTGGACACAATCTCCTTGAAAGTAACAGCTTTGGACATGTTGATATCACGACGAATCTCCGCTCTAAGGCCTCGAATGAAATGAGCGCCCTTGTCCTTGTCGTTCGAAGCAATATACGGAGCAAATAGGCAACCTTCCTCAAACTTCAGAATATACTGGCCAACATCCAAGCTCCCCTGTCTAAGTTCCAAGAACTCCGTAACCTTCCTCGCTCGAAGTGCGTCGGGGAAATACTTGTCGTAGAACAAGTCAGTGAACTCTAACCACTTCAGTGTCGCAACATCAACTCCAACTTTCGTAGCATTCCACCAGATACGGGCAGCCTTAACCAACATGAACACTGCACAGCTAATCCTGTCTTTGTCCTCATACTGGAGATGATCGAAGATAGCTTCAAGCGCCTTGACCCACTCGACAGCAACTAGAGGATCGGTGCTACCTGCGAATTCCGGTGGATCCATTCTCTTAAAAGAAGAAAAGACGGCATCAGTGCCAACAGCCTGAGCAACTTGACCTCTCACTTGGCCTCGACCCTGTCCTGCTCCTTGCAATCGGAGCAACTGTTGAATCTGATCGCTATGCACCTTAGCCTGCTCCTTAAGCAACTTGCCGAACTCGTCGACAACTCTCGAGGAAGAACTATCCTCACCCTCTGCCGCCTTACGCTTAGGAGGCATACTCTACAATTGCTCACAAGACACCAATCAATAAATATAACAATGGATAGATGCAAGAAAACATACCCGGACAGTTGAAAGTAGACGAAGTCATATGCATTGGTCCGAAGAACACCGCTCTGATACCACTAAATGTGACACCCTGACCCGATACAATTAAAATACAGCGGAATTTAAAATTTTCTTTCAAACATGGAAGGAGTTTCAAAATACATTTTATAAAAGTGTTTACAAAATAACAACATGATCATTCCAATGACATAACAAAATACAAAATATCATTAGTGTGATCATGTTACAAAATGGTACAAAATAATCATCCTTCCAATCTTCGTATGCATATGACCCCCATCCACAGTCAACGTCCCGGTCCGTCGCTCTTATCTGCATCACATGAAAATAACTGAAATGAGAATAAATCTCAGCAAGTGGAACTCTTACATAGCAATGATACATAGTATACACTGTAAAACATGACTTTTTAAATCATAAATACCATCGACTCTGAAACATGAATAACGTAGCAATAACTGTAGCAATAGCAATGGCAATAGATAGCAAAACGATGGTATTTCTCTTTTCTATGGTTGGATTGATATCAATAGTATCTGTGACTGTGGTTGCCAATATCCCATCGATATAAATCGATAACTGTGAGGGGATAAAAGCCTATGGTCGATGATCATCTAATTGCATGCAATGCTATGGCTATGATTAATCAATCCAATAAAACATTTGAATTCTCAATAGCATTTAAGGCCGTCGTTTCGCAATCTCATAATATCTCTTGTATTCCCTTTATAACAATGGTGAGACATCAATGCCTCCAATAGATAATCAATGAAATCAATACATAACAATGGATCAATGGAAGGGAATAACACTTTGAAACCTTTAAAACACAATACATATAATATCATGTGAGCAAAAAGGATGAAATTCCACTTACAAACCAATAGAACACCTCCAACTATACTCTTGGTACACCACCTACAACAATAATCCATAAATAACACCAATATCAAGACTAAATCCAAGAGTCCATGCTAAATAATCCATAGAACCATCAAAACATCAAATCCAAAATAACCCTTAACTCGAAACCTCATTAGAATCGCACCAAAAACTTACCTAAGCTTCCTTATACCACGGAGAACGATGATCTCAAGTCGGAAATCCAAATAACTCCAAGAATCAAAGGTAGGAAGCTAAAGAAATGGATGAAAACCCTTGCTAATGGAGAGAAAATCGGTAAAGAAGAGAAGGAATAGGATAAGGTATGGCCAACAACTCCCAAAAAGTGACTTAAAAACTCGCCCATACTTACACCGCGGGTGCGCCAACACAAGCACCGCGGGTGCGCTAAGCTCACGGCAACCAAAATAAATCCCATGCACGAACACCGCGGGTGCGGTGCTACAATTACAGCGGGTGCGGTCTTACCGCGGGTGCGGTCCATGCACTGCCGCGGGTGCGGTGATGCCACGGCCCTCCAAAACCAAAATCATGAATAGTACACCGCGGGGGCACTCATCTAAGAGCGCGGGTGCACTCTACTCACGGCAATGAACAGTAACAAAACAACTAAAAATCGATTCGAAACGCTGAAACGAACAATCAACACCAACTAACACCTCAAATAAATAATAACCAATAATACTATAGCCCAAAACACAACTATAATCATCTAATCACATAACCCAATTAACACAATAAAGCTTAAACCGTACCGTACACCGGGCTCGGCTATTACAAGTAAAGTCGTGTCTGGATCTGCCTCCTGAGCATGCATGGCAAAAACCCTCCCTTGGGTTGGTTGCTTCCACTGCGGACACTCCTTAAGCATGTGGTCGGTTGCACCACACTTGAAGCACTTGCCTGATCCATACAAGCATGGTCCTGGATGTTGGCGGTTGCATTTAGGACACACTGGGTAAGCGGCGGGCTTCTGAGGCGCCCCCTGCTGTTGCATCGGACCCTTGCCCTTCTGTGGGCCATGGTGAGGTTTCTTTCCAGGCTGCCCCTGGTAAGGTTTCTTAAATGGTGGCCGCTGCTGATAATGTTGCTGCTGTTGCGGTGCCTGAAAGGGCCTCTTGCCCAGGCGGTCCTTCTCAATCTCCCTCATGTCCTGCTCTGCCTCCAACGCCCTCGCTACTGCGACCTCATAGGTCATAGGCCCTACCACCTTCACGTCACGGCGCAAGATCGGCCGCATCCCAAGGAGAAAGTGTCTCACCTTGGCCTGAGCATCATTGGCGATCAAGGGCATAAATTGGCAACCCTTCTCAAACTTCTGCACATAATCAGCTACGCTGCTATCTCCCTGTCGTAGTGTCATGAACTCTCCAATCAGTTTTGTACGCACTTCCTCAGTGAAGTACTTGGAGTAGAACACCTCCTTGAACCCATTCCACGTGAGAGTCTGTAGGTTAACTATCACGGATGCGCTCTCCCACCAAACTCTTGCACTCCCATGAAGTAGAAAGATAGCGCACCTCACTCGATCAGTATCCTGCAACTCCATGAAATCGAAGATTACTTCGATGGATTTAACCCATCCCTCTGCTATCAATGGGTCCGTCGTCCCTGAGAATTTGTCTGGGTGCATCCTGCTGAATCTCTCATAGACAGCCTCAGCTCTGGGTCTCGCCCCTGCATCAGCCACTGTCTGGTTACCCATAAACTGGGCAAAGAACTGAGTCATTCCGGCCATCATCTGGGCCTGCATGTCGGGTGGTGGAGGTGGTGGAGGATTGGCTCTCTCCTCGCCTCGAGGCTCTCTGTCCTCCTCCCTATCTTCCCGGTTAATCTCACGTCTAGGAGGCATACTGTTTAACATAATTTACCCAACACGTAAACCCAACATGCATGATTATAATACCAATGACAAAAGATGCACGTAATTTGAACTTAAAACATATACATGCTGAAATCATGACTTAATGCATAGTACATAGCATAACTCAAAACTTTTAAAACTTACAGACTTGAGGTGTGACTTCGAGAGCTTCTTGCGACTGGCAGTAGGCGTAACCCTTTACAAGAACACCGCTCTGATACCAACTGTAACGAACCGTACTTAACTACTTGGAATTTGCGGAAAAATTAAAAATTTTATTCAAATAAAACGTTTGTACGGACGTCACCCAACATTCACATAAATATCGTTAAAATATTCCATCATCCAATAAACGTTTGCTAAAAGAATGCTGTCTCAAAACGTCTCACATAAAAAAAACAAAACATCAGAGTAGTTTAAAAGTTTGCATAAACATAAGCTCGCGGTCCTCGGGTTTAGCCTGCCACTCAGCCCAAGCCTGCCCCTTGGTCGCCACCTCCTGTCTCCTGCGCATCGTACTCACCTGCATCGATCAAGTCTAGTGAGTCTAAAGACTCAACACGTATAAACTGGAAGTAACGAGTACTACATAATAAAAATCGCATGCTTCTTTAAAATAGGACATACATAACTTTAAATTGGACTTGCATAAACTTCAACTTGAAATAAGCTTGAACTTGAACATACATACTACGACGTGCCATGAACATAAACTTTTCTTAAACATGCTTTCATACTTCAACATACTTAACTGCATAATTTTACGTGGAGGATGTTTCAAAGCAAGTGACCCTTAACATGATAAACGCCTGATCAGACTCACCACAGTACTGAGCTGACAGGGACGTATCCACTGTCGCATACATAAGATCCCTGTTCATGATTTAACAGGCCAGTTGATCCACGTTCATAATTTAACGCTTCACAACCACGATCTAACCCGTTCATAATTTAACGGGCGGATTGGTCCCCGTTCATGATTTAACGCTTTCCAATCCTTAACTTTCGTTGGTCACAAGACAATTAGCATACCTCAAAGCTTAAAATACTTTCTTGCACGTCATACATACTTACTTGGCGCTGTGGGATTCGTTGGACTTCGACTGGGGCCGTCGCTGCGACATACTAACATGAATTTCAATCTTAACTTGCATAACTTAAACGTAGAGAAATGATGCTTACTCTCGAGCTCCATCATATCTTAGGACCTTCTATAATCTCCCATGACATGACCTTAACAATCCTTGCACTAACCCATGACATCAAACCTTGGAACCAAAAATAATATTCTCCCCAAACAGTGTGTACACGGACCCCTAGCCCGGGTCCGTGTACTGGTCCGTCTACCTACTGTATCATACGTGCCGTGAACAAGAAGGGGCACGGACCCCGTGCTTGGGTCCGGATGGGGGTCCGTGTAGGCTCTGGAAGAAGGCATTGACTGAAACATGAAGACACGGACCCCGTGAGAGGGTCCGGGTGGGGGTCCGTGTACGTACTGCCTAGACGCACTAAGTGAAAAGTAACGGCACGGACCCCGTGCTCAGGTCCGTGTCCGGGTCCGTGTGGCCACTGTACGTCGAAACCTGCGAGAAATCTTATACACTGTCTACACACCCAAGTTGACACTTGAATATAATGGTTCAACACTTTAAGACCCTTCTTAGGACACTATAACATTGCATCAAA
The DNA here is from genome assembly GCF_022965805.1 of Primulina eburnea. NCBI lineage: Eukaryota > Viridiplantae > Streptophyta > Magnoliopsida > Lamiales > Gesneriaceae > Primulina > Primulina eburnea. The sequence continues at coordinate 21,261,674 of NC_133108.1, read as the reverse complement.
CTTATACAAACACCTCAAAAATACGACGCCCACTATACAACACAATGCAACACCAATTATGCAATTGACATCAATCGATTTCCTACGACTTTAAACCGATTCAAACGCCTAACGACGTCCAACGAAAACCATGAAAAATACAACAAACCTCAATACTAACATACTTATACGCAGCAACGATCGCCCGTCGATTTCCAACGAAGCCTGCAACATAAAACTTCAAAAATACAATGATACCAAACTTTTCTTAAAATTACAGTTTGAGCAGTCACACGAAAAATATCATAACTCTCTCATTTTTCGTCCAAAAATCTCGTACTTTATATCAAATCGAAGGTATCGAAAAGTTCTACGTTTTTGCCGTTGAAAGTTTTCCCAAAATATGAACAGAAAATTCGCAGTATTTGAAAAGACAGCAAAAACGAGTTTTAGATCTAAAATTTTACCCTCGAAATTGATCCGACCTATAATCCGCTCAAACTACTAACATGATACATAACTTTTACGCATAAAAATCAACGCAACACATAATATGACTTGATCGATACAGCAAGAACAGAATATACGTGCCTTATGATATCAAACGTTACCGAAACGGCGTCACCGAAGCGGAGATAGAGAGGGGCTTGATCCGGGACGAACGTGGCACCGTTTTCTTGCAATAATATTGACCGAAATCTGCTGGAATTTGAGGGGGAAGGGGGCGGCTGCTCTAGGCTAAGAACCCTAGGTTTTCTTTCTCTCAAAATAATGAAACTTGAATTGAGACTTGTGTGTGTGTTTTGTGCGCTACAGGTGTGTGTAAAAGTGTGTAATTTGTGTGTGTAGCGTGTGTTTTAAAATATTAGGAGACTAACTTTTGTTTAATTAAAATAATAGTCTACTAATCCAAAACACTAACTCACACTTAACTTTTAAATAAAGCTCTTTAGTTAAAATTTCACACACCATACTAGACTTTAAAAGTTTAAAAATCACTAATTAAATGTTTAGGCTCAAAATACTAAAACTCACTAAATTATTTAAAATACCCCCAAACTCAACTAAAAATAAAATACCACTTTTAAAATTGCCAAAAATCGTCCCCGGGTCTTTTCCTCAATCCCGCCTCGAATAATCGCCTGAAACATGAAACTCGAAAAATATATTTTAACGTGCATTGCATAAACGTAATTAAATTAAAAATAATGCATTTAAATAATATGCATGACTAAACTTCTTTAAAATTAATTAAATGCTTTAATAATTTAAATAAATGCATGGGTTATACGTGTACTGAAATCGGGTTCTACATTCAGCCCAAAACCTTTGAGAAATACCAGAATCAGAAAGCATTGTTCTAGCAGTTTCTTTATGGGTCTGATTTATTCTCTCACCTACACCATTTTGCTGAGGTGTTCTAGCTGTTGAGAGCCCATGCTTGATTCTTGTATTTTAAAAAAAGTTGAAAGATTTTGATTGATGAATTCAGTTCCTCTGTCAGACCTTATTCGATCAATCCTAATTGATTTTTCATTTAATAGTCTTTTGAAGAGCTTAATCAGTTGTGCAGCAGTTTGGCCTTTGGATTTGAGAAAAGTAACCCAAGTAAATCTTGACAAATCATCCACAACTACTAAGGTGTATTTCATTCCCCCTAAACTCATGACTGACATTGGACCAAAAAGATCCATATGTAACACTTTTAAGCATCGGCAAGATGATTTACAACCTCTGTTTTTGAATGAAGATCTTATTTGTTTACCAAAATGACATGCTGGACAAACTTTATCTTTTGAAAAATCTATTTTTGGCAAACCAGTTACAAGATCATCGTTACTCAAATTAGCAATAGATTTAAAATTTAAGTGGTTCAACCTCTTATGCCACAACCAGTTTTTAGAAGACTTGGAAGCATTGAAACAAACTGGTGCATAAGGTTGTTCAGTCCAACTGACTTTGTAAGTGTTTCCACATCAATTTCCAGTTAGGATGATCTGCTTAGTTGAGTCTCTAACTGAACAAGTGTGTCTGTCAAACTGAACCGAGAAATTATTGTCAGATAACTGACTGATGCTTATCAAGTTATACTTCAAATTCTCAACTAGAAAAACATCTTTAATTGTAAATTTTAAAGTCACCATAGATAAGCTTACCCTTACCCACAGTTTTACCTTTGGAGTTTTCTCCAAAACTGATGTTTGGTCCAGTATATTAGATCAGTTGAGATAGCAAATTTGCATCTCCTGTCATATGCCGTGAACAGCCACTGTCTAGATACCAAGTTGATTCTTTGTTTGATCCTGTTACCTGCAATCACACACAACTTTGGTACTCATATTCGTTTGGGTCCTAAACTGATTAGTCCTTTAGGAAACCAGACTTGGACCAGTCTAATTGACTTCCTAGTTGTTGTGTTCCAAATGGTTTTTCTCGAATTGTTGGCAATATGTGTGTGATGTGAGGATGAAACAGTATGATTTCTATCCTTTTTCAACTGACTATTTTTTTGACATCGTTTCTGAACTGGCTTACAGTTGTAGTGATTGTAATAGGTATTCCTTGAGTACTGATTTTTATAACTGAATCGTTTAGGTGACCAATTTCTTGAATCAGTTCAACTCTCAGAGTTACATCCAATTCCATACCGTTTGCCTTTGTTCTTACTTTCAGTCAACTGAATAGCTGGTTTACTTGGTTCGGAGAATTCATTTACCATAGTTGATTTTACAAAAGTAATGTACTTTCCTTTGTTTTCATTCAACCTTGGCTGTGTATCACTTGCAGAATTTTCATCATGATTGTTAAAGCCTAAACCAGTTTTATCAGCAACTGATTTTTGTGAATTCTGCATTTCTGTCAATGCAACTGAAGACTTGTTCCAACCTTGAATCAATTCAGTATGTTTTGAAATTTTTGTTTTTAACTGGCACATCAAAGCTTTATTTTCAATCATTTCAACTTTTTGCTATGCAATCTCCCTTTTTAGAGTCAACAGTTCAACTGAGTCACCAGTTTCTGTTTTTTTGTCATTGGAATCAGTTTGCTCAGTTCTAACCTTCTCAAATGATCGAGCAAGTTTGTGATACTCATTTACCATGTCATGCAATGTGTTAATGAGTTACTCATGAGTGAAATCAGTAGAGCTGAAGTCAACCTGTTCACTTGCTGACTCCAGTTCAGCATCATCTGCCATTAAGCACTTGATTTCCTCTTCATCTTCGCTTGAACTGATTGGGCTTTCTGGTTCTGACGCGTCACTGTCAGTTTCTGCCAACTTAGATTTGCTCTCTTTAGCCAAAACCACTTCATGTTTCTTTTTGAATGATTTCTTGTCATCCCTTGTCTTTTTCCTGTGCTTATAGGGATTCTTTCCCTTTTCAGTTGATCCTCGACTGTTCTTTTTTGGCTTAGGACAGTCTGCTATTAAGTGACCAGATTTTCCACAGTTGTAGCAAGCATATGATTCTTCTTTGGACTGATTTTTTCTGATATTGCTTCTGGAAGTTTCCTTGATTCCTCCTCATAAACCTTCCAAATTTTTTGACAAACAATGACATAACATCATTGCTCAGTTGATCAGCAGATTTGTCAATTGAACCAGTTGGTTTCAGTCTGACAGCAGTTAAAGCAGTTGTGGCAGCTAGTGTAGAAAGTCCTCCTTCTCTGGTTTGTAGTTCAAACTCATAAATCTTTAGATCAGCAAACAAGTCATGAAGTTCGACCTTGTTAAGACCTTTGACTCTCTCATGTCCATGGTCTTGACATCCCATTCTTTGGGAAGACATCTGACCACCTTCAGTGTCACTTTTTTGTTCGAATACACTTTTCCAAGTGCATTCAACTCATTGATGATACCACTGATCCTCTCATCATATTCGTGCATGGATTCTCCAGCCTTCATCTTGATGTTGTCAAATTTTTGAACAACAACTGATAGCTTGTTCTCTTTTGTTTGCTCATTTCCTTCACACAGATGGATTAGTTTCTCCCATATCTCTTTGCCAGTTTTGCACATCTTGATTTTGCTGAAAGTGAATTTATCCAGCATTTTATATAGGATATCCTTAGCCACATTATCTAGGTTGTCTTTTCTCTTATCCTCAGTTGTCCATTCCTCTCTAAGCTTTTCTATGGATGAGGTGCCCCATCAGTAATGGAAACTGCTGTATTTGCTTTTAGGATCTTCATGGGACCTTCAGTAATGACATACCATATGTTGTCATCTTGTGCAGCTAAATGAGCCTGCATTCTGATTTTCGAGTCGTCAAAATTTTATCTGGAAAACAACGGTATTTTATTGAATGAAGACATGTTGATCAGTTTTGTGAATAAGAGTATTCTGAGACAAGATTTAACTGCTCTGATATCACTTGTTAGGATCGGTCGATTGGTTGAGATGTGTTCAGCTGGTTTCAGTTGCCTTCAATAAACTGCGCAATAATCTTCAGTTAGGCAACTATCAGTTGATTTATGTAGTTTAGTTACTTCAAGATACTTGAACAGTTAGTCCAATAAATTAAACACTTAATTTTTCAAACAACCAAAATTAAGTTTTCAACAGAATCTCTGGCCAGAGTATGAGATGTACGTTAAAGAAGGAGCTCTCCAATGGTACATGCGTTGCCACTATTTATATGTGTCACATAGTTATCAAATTCTTATGCAACCCTCGATGAACCAATGGTTACATATTCGATCAGAATATATGAGATGAAGGGACCGTACTCTACATTAATCATAATCGACTGGTTCTTGCAGGCACTATCAGTGATACCTAGGAATCATGGGACGATGGTACTAGACGCTCTTACCATTATTTTATGGGTATGATAAGAAATATGATTTCTGACATTCTATTGATCAATTGTTGATTTATAGAATGGAGCAAATTAAGGTAAGCTCAAATAAAGTATTATGTTTTGAATCACAATCTGTTGTGAACCACGACTAACTGTATCCCTGAACTAGTGAGGGTCATACAAGCACTGAATCATTTGTTCCCGTTGAGAGAAAATAAATTCAAGGAGTTGAATTTATATTATGATTATAAGTAAATTCAAGGAGCTGAATTTATGATAATTAAATTTTTTGAAAAAATAAATTCAAGGAGTTGAATTTATGAGATAGTAAATTAAAGAAGTTGAATTTATAAAATTTGGAGAGAATAAATTCCAGGAGATGAATTTATAAAATTTGAGGATTAATTTATTAAACTCAAAAGTTGAGTTTATTAAATATTAAATTAAATATAGTGGGAAGTATGTTTAATAGGCTTGTAAGAGTACAAGTCCAACATACTAAATAATTAAAGTTCTTAATGGACTTTGGTTAATTAATTAAACTAGTTGGACTAGCTCAATTAATTAATCAAGCTTATTAATATTAATTATGAATATATGGTCATGGCTTGATTATAATGAGGGTGAGTAAGCCATAACCCTGGCCACCAAAACGAAACTCCATATTTTCGAAGATCACTCTCAATTTTCTCTCAATATTTCGGCCACACCTTGAAGCAATTTTAGGGTTGAGCCTCTCGATTTTTAATTTTCAACGTTGAAATTTTTTCCAAATATTCTAGTGCTATTTGGAAGTGGAACAAATCTTCTAGTCGTGGACCTGATTCGAAGATTGAAGGAAGGAGTTCTTGAAGAAAGTTCGTAGGAAATACATCAAGAGCTATCTTCGCTAATCCCTTAATAGTTGGAGCCTTGTGAATCATTCACCAAAGGTAAAAGTTTTAAACATCCTATGTATGTTTAATTGTTAAAACTAGACAAGTGCTCAAACAAATATTTTAATTGTCAAATAAAATAAAATTTTTAAAACTTCTACTATACTTTGGGCACAAGAAAACTGAGATCCAACAGTTAGTTAGATTCCACTTTTATAAGTTGATATATGAAACGATCTGATAAATGTTTTTTTGTTTAGCATAAAATTTGGGCATTCCTACTTCATTACCTTTACTGATGACCATTCAAGGTATGAGTACGTTTATTTGATGAAACACAAATCTGAAGCATTTGAAAAGTTCAAAGAATTCAGATTTGAAGTAGAAAACCAGCTAGAAAGAAGTATTAAGGCACTTCGATCTGATCGAGGTGGAGAATACTTGAGTGCTGAATTTTTGGGTTATCTGAAAGAGAATGAGATTCTATCACAGTGGACTCCACCAGCAACACCACAATTGAATGGTGCCTCTGAACGTCGAAATCGAACCTTGATTCGCATGGTTTGATCCATGATGCGATTCACTGAATTGCCTGATTCATTTTAGGGTTTTGCGCTTGAAAATGCGGCAATGTTGTTGAATAATGTCCATACTAAAGCAGTGGATAAAACACCATATGATATATGGATGAGAAAAACTCCCAAGTATTCTTACGTGAGAAAATACGGATGTGCTTACGTGAAGCAGAAAGTGGGAGACAAATTGAATAGTAGATCCACTTTGTTCTACTTTGTTACTTTGTAGGTTATCCAAAGAGTTCTGTCGGTGTAGGTTATCCAAAGAGTTCTGTTGGATATTGTTTTTATCATCCATATGAAGCAAAAGTGTATATTTCAAGAAATGTCACTTTTTTGGAAAAATAATTTCTATTAGATAGAAAAGGCAAGATGATAGAACTTTAAGAAATTCAAGATTCTCCCTTAACTATAGAAGTTGAACCCAATCCCCAACAACCAGTAGTTGAAGTTCAAGCTCCTAGAAGGTCTGATAGGGTTTTTAGACCACCTGCAAGATATACGCTTCTTCATGAACAAAGCCATGACGAGGCTTGTGTTGGATGTGATCCAATAAATTTCAAAAAAACCATATCTGATAATGATTCAACCAAATGACTTAAATCCATGCAGTCCGAAATATAATATATATATTCAAACCAAGTCTGTACATTGGTGGATCTAACTGAGAGAATCGTTGCCATAGGATGGAAATGGATCTACAAAAGAAATCTTGGGCCGGATGGGAAGATATTGACCTTCAAAGCAAGACCGGTTGCAAAATGTTATACTCAAAGGCAAGGAATTGATTATGAGGAAACTTTTCACCAGTTGCTATGTTTAAATCCATCATAATACCACTAGCCATAGCAACGTGGTATGACTATGAGATATGGCAAATGGACGTAAAAACTACATTCCTCAAAGTAGACATCAAAGAAGAAATTTAAATGTCTCAACATGAGGGATACACATCAGTAGGAAGTGAGCATAAGGTATGAAACTTCAGAGATCAATATATGGTCTCAAGCAGGCGTCAAGGAGTTGGAACCTCGGATTTAATAGCATTGTCAAAGAATTTGGTTTTGCTAAGAATCCTGAGAAACCATGCGTGTACAAGAAAATTCGTGGGAGTGCAGTGATATTCTTAGTACTTTATGTTGATGACATCCTACTCATTGGGAATGATGTAGGTTTACTACAATCAACTAAAGTATGATTAGCAAGTAAATTATCCATTAAAGACATGGGTGAAGCATCATATGTATTGGGAATACAAATCTATAGAGATAGATCAAAGAGGATGTTGGGGCTCACCCAAGCCACCTATATCGATATCATTCTGAAGCGATTCTCTATGGAGGAGTCCAAGAGTAGATACTTACCAATGTGTCATGTTGTTACTCTATCTAAAGCTATGTGTCTCAAAACTGATGAAGAGATAGAGATGATGACAAGTATTCCATAAACGTCAGTCATTGGTAATATCATGTATGGTACGATATCGACACATCCGCATGTTGCTTCTGATCTGAGTGTCAAAAGCAGATATCAAGCGAACCCTGGTCCAATGCATTGGAAGACCGTGAAAGATATTCTTAAGTACTTAAGAAGGACTAAGAACTTGCTCATGGTCTATGGGGGTGGAGAATTGAAATTTGAAGGCTACATTGATTATATCTTCCAATGTGACGTGGATGATTCTAAATCGACCTCTGGTTTTATATTCATGCTTAATGATGCGGCTGTCTCTAAGAAAAGTTCCAGGCAAGACACCGTTGTGGATTCTACCACTGAAGCTGAATACATTGTTGCATCTGCTGCAGCCAAAGAGGCGGTTTGAATGAGGAATGTTGTCCAAGATTTGGGCGTTATTCCTAATGGATTTGATCCAGTCCCTATATACTGCGACAACACTGGTGCCGTTATGCAAGAAAAAGAACCAAGGTCTCATCAGCGATTCAAACATGAACTGAGGAAATTCCACATCATCCGAGAGATTGTGTGAAGAGGAGATATATCAGTCGAAAGAGTCTCCTCTGCAGATAATGTTGCTGATCCATTTACAAAGCCCTTTGTTAGGACCATTGTTTGAGAAGCATCGTTAAACAATGGGATTAAAGTTTATGGATAATTGGATCTAGGGCAAGTGGGAGATTGTTAGAGTAGATGCCCTGTAAGCCAACTGTTGGATAGGGATTTTATTTACTCAATTGTAATAAACAATCTTTATTTTAATATAATTCATTATTTCATGATTTGTTATTTCTTTATCTGTATACCCATGTGAACAACATAGATAAAGACCTCGATTATACTTTAATACAAATGAATCGTAATTCGATGTTGAAACTCATTTGTAAACAATAAATGATCTAAATTTGTTCCTAGTCGATTCACGCCTAAAACATGGATAAAGGTCTTTTTAGCTCGAAACTAGCATCTGTGATGTTGTGTACCACATTTCTTGTTAAGGTCATAGATATGTCCAGACATGCAAAAAGGTAGTCATATGATGATTATACCGAATAACCCTCCATCGGACGTTCCAAGTGGTTATCATTCATCGTGAGGATAAGTCTGGGGTTATAATTTTATACCATTAGTCCTTACGACCCAGGACAACATTGAGGCTCTATATGCTAGGCTTGTGCTATGACTCGTTTACCGACTCCAAGAAAGTCATCAGGTGGTGAGATTGGGTACAGTTGCGACACATGTAGGAGCCAATGCATTGTAGTCGGGAATTTACCGCTCATCTACAGGTGTGGATATCCTATATGATCTGATGAAATAATAGTGCATGAAATATCTGACCATAGTATGAGATATACGTTGGAGAAGGAGTTCTCCAATGGTACATGCGATGCCACTATTTATATGTGTCACATAGTTATCAAATTCTTATGCAACCCTAGATGAACCAATGGTTGCAGATTCGATCGGAATATATTATATGAATGGACCGTACTGTACGTTAATCATAATCGACTGGTTTTTGCGGGCATTACCAGTGATACATAGGGAATCATGGGGTGCTGTTACTAGACGCTCTTACCATGATTCGATGAGTTTAGTCAGAAATATGATTTCTGACATTCTAATGATAAATTGTTGATACATAGAATGGGGCAAATTAGGGTAAGCCCGAATAAAAGATTATGTCTTGAATCATAATGAGTTGTGAACCCACGACTAACTGTATCCCTGAACTATTGAGGGTCAAACAAACACTGGACCATTTGGTCCCGTTGAGAGAAAATAAATTCAAGGAGTTGAATTTATATTATGATATAGTAAATTCAAGGAGTTGAATTAATGATAATTAAATTTTGAGAAAATGAATTCAAAGAGTTGAATTTATAAGATAGTAAATTCAAGAAGTTGAATTTATAAGATTTGAAGAGAATAAATTCGAGAAGTTGAATTTATAAAATTTGAGAATTTAATTTATTAAACTTAGAAGTTGAGTTTATTAAATATTAAATTAAATATAGTGAGAAGTATGTTTAAAGGGCTTGTAGGAGTAGAAGTCCAACATACTAAATAATTAAAGTTCTTAATGGACTTTGATTAATTAATTAAATTAGTTGGACTAGCACAGTTAATTAATCAAGCTCATTCATGTTAATTATGAATATTAGGTCATGACTTGATAATAAAATAGTGTGAGTAAGCCATAACCCTAGACACCAAAAAGAGACTCCATATTTTCGAAAATCTCTCTCCCTTTTCTCTCAATATTTCGGCCACCTTGAAGCAATTTTTGGATTGAGCCGCCTCTCGATTTTTAATCTCCAACGTTGAAATTTCTTCCAAATAGTCCAGCGCTATTTGGAAGAGCAACAAATCTTCTAGTCGTGGACCTGATTCGAAGATTGAAGGATGGAGTTCTTGAAAAAAGTTCGTAGGAAATACATCAAGAGCTATCTCCGCTAATCCCGGAATAGTTGGAGCCTTGTGAATCATTCACCAAAGGTAAAAGTTTAAAATATCCTATGTATGTTTAATTATTAAAACTATACGAGTGCTCAAACCAATATTTTGATTGTCAAAATAAAATAATTTGTTTAAAACTTCTGCTATAGTTTGGGGACAAGAAAACCGATATCCAACAGTTAGTTAGATTCCACTTTTATAAGTTGATATATGAAACGATCTGATAAATGTTTTTTTGTTTAGAAAAAATGAATTGAAATCAAGAGGAAATAATACCATTTCTTATATAAGATTAGATAATATTTTTGTTTAAAAAAGGGAAACTTCATTTTAATTATTCAAATGAATAAAACCATCCGCACACGATAAAAAACAAATCAAATCTCTTACGAAGAAATTTTTATAATACACTCGATCAATTTTCCCTCAATTGTTTCCGTACTGTACCAATCACACAAGAACTTTTCAATCCAATTTTGATACATACTATTTTAAAATTTTGAAATATATTTTCAAAAAAATTATGAACTACAATCAAAATTGAAAATATACAAGATGAAAATTGGAAAAACCAAAAGGCAATCAGCAACATATGATGAAGAAGAAACTTACATATGTATTCAGCCGCCAAACGAAACAGAGAAATTGTTGTGCTTGAAGTAATTGGGCAACAAATCCTTGGCAAACTCTATTGTTTTCCACACAACGAACGTCGTCCAACTCTCGTTACAAGATATCACTGTTGGATCTCGGTCTTCTCGTGCCCAAACGCAGCGGAAATTTTAAAATTTTACCATGCTCATGAACCGAAGTCCCATCTCGCAAGCGTGTAGTCATGAGTTCTTTCACATTAGCATGTCTCTCTGAACGATTTTGTACAACATACAAATCTTTCAGATGAAGGTGAATGTCAGCAGCATTCACCGCCTCCTCGAACCCCCTTAAAGTTCATTCGACATAGAAGCCAACATGTAGCTCTTAGCTTGAAGATCATGGCCCCACCATTTCTCAAGCTTTGCTAACTCAGTCCTACTGATATGAGGAGCTTCCTTCTTTGGTGGCTTCTTATCAAGCACATACGCAATCCTTTCGGAGTTCAGAACAATTTTAAATTTCGAAACCAGATAAAGGTTACTGATAATTTTAAAATAATTCTAAGATATAAAATATGGATTTCATTTTATAAATTTCTCTCTCATTATTTTGACATTTACACCATCGTCTGAAGAAAAAGGGAAATTATATTCCTTTAGTATGCATGTAGAGTCAAATAAGCCAATTATAATCCCGAATAATATCAACCAATTATAATTTCTAAAAAGTATAATCCAACTGCATCTGTAATAGGTATGGGCGAGATATTTAGTTACTTTTTGGATTTGTTGGCCATACCTTATCCTTTTCCTTCCTTCTCATTTCCGATTTTCTCTCCAGTTGCAAGGGTTTTCTTCCATTTCATTTGCTTCCTATCTTCGATTCGTGGATATAGTTCGATTTTCGACTTGAGATCGTGGTTCTCCTTGGTGCTAGGAAGCTAAGGTAAGTTTTTGGTTGTGTTCTTTCATGTTTTTGGAAGATGAGATGTTATAGGTGGATGTTTTGATGGTTTATTGGGTTATTTGACTTGTATTTTTGGATATAGAGTTGATGTTGGTGTTATTTATGGATTATTAATGTAGGTGGTGTACCAAGAGTTATATCAAGGTGTTATTGTGGTTTGTAAGTGGAATTTCATCCCTTGTGCTCACATGATTTTATATGTATTGTGTTTTAAAGGTTTTACTATGATATTCCCTTCAATTAAATCATTGTTATGTATCGATTTCATTGATATGTATATTGGAGGCATTTTTATGTCTCATTATTGTTCAAAGGGAATACAAGAGAAAAGAAAAGAGTTTACAAAGTGATGGTTTAAATGCTATAGAGAGTTCAAATGTTTTATTGGATTGATAGAAACATAGTCAGAGAATTGCATGCAATTAGTTGATCAACGACCATAGGCTTATATCCCTCAGAGTTATCGGTTTATATCGATTTGGGATACGAGCACCCCAGAGCAGAGATACTATTGATATCAATCCAACCAGAGTAAAGAGAAATAACATCTTATTGCTATGTTATTGCTATGCTATTGCTACAGTACTCATGTTTCAGAGTTGATGGTATTTATGATTTCAAAGTTATGCTTTACAGAGTATATGATCATTGCTATGTAAGAGTTCCACTTGCTGAGATTTATTCTCATTTCAGTTATTTCATGTGATGCAGATCAGAGTGGCGGCCCGGGACGTTGACTGTGGACAGGGGGTCATATGCATACACCGTTGGAAGGAAGATTTTGGCATGATCATAGGAATGATGTTTTGTATTTTGTTATGTCATTTAAATGATCATGTATTGTTATTTTTGTAAAGATGTTTAAAGAAATGTATTTTGAAACTCCTTCCATATTTTTAAAGAAAATTTTAATTTCCGCTGTGTATTTTATTTAAAGAGGTCAGAGGTGTCGCATTTAGTGGTATCTGAGCGGTGTTCTTCGGACCAATGCATATGACTTCGTCTACTTTCAACTGTCCGGGTATGTTTTCTTGCATCTATCCATTGTTATATATTGATATGTCTTTTGTGAGCCCATTGTAGAGTAGAGGATGCCACCTAAGAGGAAAGCAATAGAGGGTGAGGATAGTTCTTCCTCGAGAGTTGTCGACGAGTTCGGCAAGTTGCTTAAAGATCAGGCCAAGGTCCACAGTGAGCAGATCCAGCAGTTGCTCCGATTGCAAGGAGCAGGTCAGGGCAGAGGTCAAGCGAGAGGGCAAGTTGCTCAAGCTGTTGGCACTGATGCCATATTTTCTGCTTTCAAGAGGATGGATCCGCCGGAATTTTCAGGGAGCACCGATCCTTTAGTTGCTGTCGAGTGGGTCAAGGCTTTAGAGGCGATCTTCGATCATCTCCACTATGAGGACAGAGACCGTATCAGCTGTGCTGTATTCATGTTGGTTAAAGCTGCTCGCATATGGTGGAATGCGACCAAAGTTGGAGTTGATGTCTCGACATTGAAGTGGTCAGAGTTCACAGACCTGTTCTATGACAAGTATTTCCCCGACGCACTTCGAGCGAGGAAGGTGACAGAGTTTCTGGAGCTTCGACAGGGGAGCTTGAACGTTGACGATTATATTCTGAAGTTTGAGGAGGGTTGCTTGTTTGCTCCTTACATTGCTTCCAATGATAGAGATAAAGGCGTTCATTTCATTCGAGGCCTTAGAGCTGAGATTCGTCATGATATCAACATGTCCAAGGCTGTTACTTTCAAGGAGATCGTGTCCAAAGCTTTGTTGGCCGAGCAGGACGAGAAGGACATTGCCCGGGAGAGGCAGGCGAGACATCAGGCGATTGCTCAGAGGGGCCAGAGTTCGAGTCAGAGAGGCAGAGATCGATTCAAGGGGAAGGGCAAGATGGACTCGAATCCTAGACCACCGACATTTCCAGTTGCTCCATCTGATCCCGAGAAGCCTTTATGTCCTAAGTGCAGCAGACATCACCGAGGAGAGTGCAAATTTGGCACTCATTCTTGCTATCGTTGTGGCACGGCAGGCCACATTGCCCGAGATTGTCCAAGAGGAGCTAGCCAAGAGAAGGTTCAGGGTCACATCTTTACGATGACGAAGGAAGGTATTAATCATGATTCTTCTGTGATCTCTAGTGCTATTTTAATTTCAGACAGAGTAGCTACGACTTTGATTGATACTGGTGCTACTCATTCTTTTATGTCTGAATTGTTTTTGAGATCTTTGGGTATAGTTCCTTCTGTTATTCCCCTCCAGTTCAATGTTGTTTTGCCTTCGGGAGATGTCTTGTTCCCGACGTCTATTGTGTATGCATGTCCTGTTCGTATTGATGATAGAGAGGTTTTTGCTGATCTGATTGTGATCCCGATGGTTGCCTTTGATGTTATTCTTGGCATGGATTGGCTATCGACTTACCGTGCAGTGATTGATTGCGTTGCTAAGACGGTGACTTTTGTAGATGATAGCAATAAGGGAGGTTCGCTCGTCAGTGCAGGTACTTCGCTGGTCCTTCCTTTTATTTCTTGTCTTGAGGCTGAGAGATTGCTGTGTAGAGGTTGCGATGGGTTTCTTGCTTCTGTTGTGGATGTGGATGGTATGGTTAAGTTGAATATTGATGATATTGATGTTGTGAGAGAGTTTGCTGATGTGTTTGAGGATGATGTGCCGGGGTTGCCGCCGGATAGAGATGTTGAGTTCGTTATTGATTTAGCTCCAGGTACGGTTCCTATTTCTAAGGCTCCGTATAGGATGGCTCCTACTGAGATGAAGGAGTTGAAGACGCAGTTGCAGGATCTTCTAGACAAGGGTTTTATTCGTCCGAGTTCTTCGCCTTGGGGAGCTCCGGTTCATTTTGTTAAGAAGAAAGATGGGTCTTTGCGGCTATGTATCGACTATAGGGAGCTTAACAAAGTGACGATCAAGAACAAGTATCCGTTGCCACGGATAGACGATTTGTTTGATCAGCTTCATGGTTCCACTATCTTTTCGAAGATTGATCTTCGGTCTGGCTACTATCAGTTGAAGGTTAGGGAGTCTGATATCCCTAAAACAGCGTTCCGGACCAGGTACGGTCATTTTGAGTTTCACGTGATGTCTTTTGGTCTAACCAATGCCCCTTCAGTCTTCATGGACCTGATGAACCGAGTGTTCAAGCCTTATTTGGATAGCTTCGTCATTGTCTTCATCGATGATATCCTGATCTATTCCAAGACTAGAGAGCTTCATGCAGAGCATCTCAGAGTTGTGCTTCAGTTGTTGAGAGAGAGGAGGCTGTTTGCCAAGTTGAAGAAGTGTGAGTTTTGGTTGGATCAGATTTCTTTCTTAGGCCATGTCGTTTCGAAGGATGGTGTAACTGTTGATCCAATGAAGATAGAGGCGATTCAGAAGTGGCCTATTCCTACCACTGTCTCAGAGGTACGCAGTTTCCTTGGTTTGGCGGGTTATTATCGTCGTTTCATTTCAGATTTTTCCAAGATTGCCCTGCCATTGTCCAATCTGACGAGGAAGACTGTGAAGTTCGAGTGGTCCATTGATTGCCAGAGCGCATTTCAAGAGTTGAAGGATAGATTGACGACAGCTCCTGTTCTTTCTTTGCCCAGTGGTTCAGAGGATTTCGTTGTCTATACCGATGCGTCAAAGAAAGGCCTTGGTGCAGTGCTGATGCAGCGAGGTAAGGTCATTGCTTATGCTTCTCGCCAATTGAAAGATTATGAGAAGAATTATCCGACGCATGATTTGGAGCTAGCAGCTGTGGTTTTCGCCCTGAAGATTTGGAGACATTACTTGTATGGCGAAAAGTGTGAGATCTTCACGGACCACAAGAGTTTGAAGTATCTGTTTTCCCAGAAAGAGCTCAATATGCGACAGAGGAGGTGGTTAGAGCTTGTCAAAGACTATGATGTGACGATCAATTATCACCCAGGGAAGGCGAACGTTGTGGCTGATGCTTTGAGTCGTAAGTCGAGTTCTTCCTTGAGTTCTTTGATTCAGAGGCCATTGTTGATGGATTTGCAGAGAGAGGAGATTGATTTGGTAGTTCCGGGGACCATTGTTCGCCTTTCAGCG
This sequence comes from Primulina eburnea, assembly GCF_022965805.1. Classification (NCBI taxonomy): domain Eukaryota; kingdom Viridiplantae; phylum Streptophyta; class Magnoliopsida; order Lamiales; family Gesneriaceae; genus Primulina; species Primulina eburnea. The sequence continues at coordinate 21,245,892 of NC_133108.1, read as the reverse complement.
TTGGTCATTCGGGCTACATTGACGGACAGGATCCGTAGAGAGCAGACTGACGATGTTCAGTTGTCAGAGTTGAGAGCTAGAGCAGAGGAGAGAGGTAATTCAGAGTTTGCGACGAATGGAGATGGTTTGGTGACTTTTAGAGGCCGTATCTGTGTTCCTATTGGCGATGATATTCGACGAGACATTCTGACAGAGGCTCATACCACACCATATTCGATTCATCCAGGCAGTACGAAGATGTATCAGGATCTTCGTCGACTCTATTGGTGGCCAGGTATGAAGAGAGATATTGCTTTGTTCATTTCTCAGTGCCTTACTTGTCAGCAGGTGAAGATTGAGCATCAGAGACCTGCTGGGACATTGCTATCATTGCCGATTCCTCAGTGGAAGTGGGAGCATATTACGATGGATTTCGTGACTGGTCTTCCCAGAGTGCAGAGAGGATTTAATTCCATTTGGGTTATCGTTGATCGATTGACCAAGTCAGCGCATTTCCTTCCAGTCAAGACGACGTATTCCATGAACCAGTATGCCGAGGATTACATAGCAGAGATTGTTAGACTTCATGGTGTGACTGTGTCGATTGTGTCTGATCGTGACCCCAGGTTTACTTCAGAGTTTTGGAAGAGTTTGCACAGAGCTATGGGTTCGCGGTTAGCGTTTAGTACAGCTTATCACCCTCAGAGCGACGGTCAGTCAGAGAGAGTCATTCAGATTCTAGAGGACATGCTCAGAGCTTGTACTATTGATTATCCAGGTAGCTGGGATTCTAAGTTGTCTCTTGTGGAGTTCACGTACAATAACAGTTACCAGGCGACGATTGGCATGGCAACGTATGAGGCTCTTTATGGCAGGAAGTGTAGATCGCCCTTGTTTTGGGATGAGGTTGGTGAGAGGAAGATGTTGGGTCCAGAGTTGGTCCAACAGACTGCTGATGTTGTTGCAGTGGTTCGTGAGAGGATGAAGACTGCGCAGTCGAGACAGAAGAGCTATGCAGACGTTCGTCGTAGGCCATTGCAGTTCGAGTTTGGCGATCACGTGTTCCTGAAGATAGCACCTCTCAAGGGTGTGATGAGGTTTGGCAAGAAGGGTAAGTTGAGCCTGAGGTTTATTGGTCCATTTGAGATATTGGACAGAGTTGGTGATCGAGCCTACAGATTAGCCCTACCGCCAGATCTTGACAGAGTTCATAATGTGTTTCACGTTTCGATGCTCAGGAAGTATATTGCGAATCCTTCCCATGTTCTTCACCACGAGCCATTGGACTTGACGCCGAATTTGACTTATCAAGAGATTCCGATTCAGATTCTGGATCGCAGAGTTAGAGTTTTGAGGAACAAAGAGATCGGCATTGTTAAAGTCCTTTGGAGGAACCATTTGATCGAATAGGCTACGTGGGAACCAGAGGATGAGATGAGAGAGAAGTATCCTGAGTTGTTCGTGCAGTGACGTCAATTTCGCGGACGAAATTCCTCTAAGGAGGGGAGATTGTAATAGCCAAGCCTGGTGTACGGTACGATTTAAGTTTCGTATGTTATTTGGGTTGTGATTAGATGTTTAGAGTTGTGTTTTGGGCCATTGTATTATTGGTTATTATTGTTCTTGAGGTGTTAGTTGTTGTTTGTTGTTCGTTTCAGAGTTTCGGATCGATTTTGGTTGGTTGAATTTTGATCATTGCCGTGACAAGAGTGCACCCGCGCTCTTAGAGGAGTGCCCCCGCGGTGTACTATTCATGATTTTGGAGTTGGGAAGTCGTAGCAGGACCGCACCCGCGGTAGTGCAAGGACCGCACACGCGGTGATGACCGCACCCGCGGTGGTTGCAGCGCCGCACCCGCGGTCTAGGTATGGGCAAGATATTTAGTTACTTTTTGGAGTTGTTGGCCATACCTTATCCTTTTCCTTCCTTCTCAATTCCGATTTTCTCTCCATTTGCAAGGGTTTTCTTCCATTTCATTTGTTTCCTATCTTCGATTCGTGGATATAGTTCGATTTTCGACTTGAGATCGTGGTTCTCCTTGGTGCTAGGAAGCTAAGGTAAGTTTTTGGTTGTGTTCTTTCATGGTTTTGGAAGATGAGATGTTATAGATGGATGTTTTGATGGTTTATTGGGTTATTTGACTTGTATTTTTGGATATAGAGTTGATGTTGGTGTTATTTATGGATTATTGTTGTAGGTGGTGTACCAAGAGTTATATCAAGGTGTTATTGTGGTTTGTAAGTGGAATTTCATCCCTTGTGCTCACATGATGTTATATGTATTGTGTTTTAAAGGTTTTACTATGATATTCCCTTCAATTAAATCATTGTTATGTATCGATTTCATTGATATGTATATTGGAGGCATTTTTATGTCTCATTATTGTTCAAAGGGAATACAAGAGAAAAGAAAAGAGTTTACAAAGTGATGGTTTAAATGCTATAGAGAGTTCAAATGTTTTATTGGATTGATAGAAACATAGTCAGAGAATTGCATGCAATTAGTTGATCAACGACCATAGGCTTATATCCCTCAGAGTTATCGGTTTATATCGATTTGGGATACGAGCACCCCAGAGCAGAGATACTATTGATATCAATCCAACAAGAGTAAAGAGAAATACCATCTTATTGCTATGTTATTGCTATGCTATTGCTACAGTATTCATGTTTCAGAGTTGATGGTATTTATGATTTCAAAGTTATGTTTTACAGAGTATATGATCATTGCTATGTAAGAGTTCCACTTGCTGAGATTTATTCTCATTTCAGTTATTTCATGTGATGCAGATCAGAGTGGCGGCCCGGGACGTTGACTGTGGACAGGGGGTCATATGCATACACCGTTGGAAGGAAGATTTTGGCATGATCATAGGAATGATGTTTTGTATTTTGTTATGTCATTTAAATGATCATGTATTGTTATTTTTGTAAAGATGTTTAAAGAAATGTATTTTGAAACTCCTTCCATATTTTTAAAGAAAATTTTAATTTCCGCTGTGTATTTTATTTAAAGAGGTCAGAGGTGTCGCAGCATCCCTATGCAACATCCGCGTGTTTTGCCTCACGTTTAATAAGGACCCAATAATATGACGCCGTTTATTTTCACGTGTCAAACCAACTCATCAATATTGAATTATTGTGGACGGTCACCATGAGTTCCCCCAATAATATGAGCCGAGGTCATGAGATTTCCACTTAATTCACATCATATGTCTGGTGGAAGTCACAGCCTTCCGACGTTCAGGCCTCCCCAATAATATGAGCCAGACATTGTCCACGGGTAGTGATCAACATGCAACCACGGTTGATGGAAGGCAAGAAAAAAATTAAACTTTTTTAATTTTTACTTTTTCGGTTTGATATAAATTTTGAATCTTATTCAAAATGAGGGATTCCAATTTTCAAATTCTCTCATCATTTTAATTTAAAACTCTTGTGCAATGAGTTTGTATGTTTTCCAGATTCATGCAACTATATTATTTAATAATATACATACATGCTTACTACTATATATCGTATATATCATAATATAAAATTCAACGACAAATAAGGATGATCAATTGTCAACACTATTAGATCCATGTGAGCCATACATGGATCCAGGTCCAAAACATAGGTGAATGCATGGATGCAAATGCAGCTATTACAAGAGCTTCCAATATTTTACATTTATTTCATCTTGTTTGTCGGGCCCGACATCTTTCAGTCTTGATCTCCTACTATTTCTAATAATTACGTTTAAATAGTCATGGCACATAAGGGATACATCTCATGGGGTGGGAACGGGCCATAAACCAGGCTCACATTAATAACATCAAATATTAACAAAATGAATAGAACAGTAAAATATCTTAACATACACCTAACACATTTAATTATCGATCAAGATTCTCGATCATCCTTCATGCATTTAATATCAAATATTAACATCAATTAATTAAACAAATTTAATTAACTCATAAATCATATATCTAATAATTTTATCACTAACCACCACAATTATTAAAGAATTTAATAAATTAAATAAACACCTTTATTTAATTTTCAATTAAATCAATAATAATTGATTTCTTGTAAAACTCATTTTTACCATAAATAATTACAATCATATTCTAATTATTTATTTACAAGAAAATTTTTAATTTTTAAAAAATTAATTTTCAAAAAGAAAAACCGAAACAATTTTCAAAAATATCAATTTTACCCAAAAATTTGAAAAATCAGAAAATTGCACCCTAGACCCAAACAATTCAATCCCATCATCCAGCACGCTTCCCGAGACACTCCCAGGCAGCCGTCCGCTCTGCCCACCCGTTGCCTGAACGTTTCGGGCAGTGGCGGGTCTCCTGTGCACGGCTCCGCACGCTGCGCTATGCGCACCTGGTGCGCGCATCTCTGCGCTGTACATGCCAGGTCTGCCCGGAACAGTTCCGGGCAGATCCAATTTTTTTTTTTGTTTTCTGGAAAAAAAAAAAAATTTGTATGGTGCTACAATTTTACGAAAAATTTTCTTGCGTGGTTAGAAATAAATTATTCAATATCAAAACCATACGATTTAGAAAACCTTGGCTCATATACTACTGTTGGATCTCGGTTTTCTCGTGCCCAAACGCAGCGGAATTTTTAAAATTTTTATTTTATTTTGACAATAAAAATAGATTTGTTTAGGGCACTCGTATGGTTTTATAAATAAACATTCATAGGGCGATAGAATTTTATACCTTTGGTAAATTAAATCACTTGGCTCGAATTAATCCCATTTAGGTAGATATAGCTCTTGATGAATTCCTACGAACTTTCTTCAAAAACTATTTCCTTCAAACTTCTAATAAGATTCGCGACTAGATGATTTGTTCCTCTTCTAATTTGCACTAGAAAAATCAGAAGAGATTTTACGTTGGAGATCAAAGTTTGAGAGACGGCTCAAACTTTTTTTAAAGGAGGAGTGGCCGAAATTTAAGAGTTGGAGGAGAAGGAATTTCGAAAATTCCAAGGTGTGGAGGCTAGGGTTATTGCTTGATTACACCTATTTATAATTAAGCCATGACCTAATTTTTATAATTAACATTAATGGGCTCTATTAATTAATTGGACTAGTTCAACTAGTTTAATTAAATTAATCAAGGTCCAATAAGTATTTTAATTATTTAGTATGTAGGACTTATACTCCTACAAGTCCATTAAACACACTTTCACTATATTTAATTTAATATTTAATAAAATCAACTTTTGAGCTTAATAAATTAAATCTATTATAAATTCAACATTTGAATTTATTATTTAAATAATAAATTCAACTATTTGAATTTTATCACCTCCAAAATTTAATATTTAATAAAGTCAACTTTTGAGTTTAATAAATTAAATTCTCAGATTTTATAATTTGAACTTCTTGAATTTATTCTCCCAAAAACTTAATTATCATAAATTCAACTCCTTGAATTTACTATATCATAATATAAATTCAACTCTTGAATTTATTCTCTCAACGGGAACAAACGATCCAGTGCTTGTGTGACTCTCAATGGTTCAGGGATACAGCTAGCCGTGGGTTCACAACTCCTTGTGATTCAGAACATAATTCTTTATCCGGGCTTATCCTTATTCGCCCCATTCTTTGTATCAACAATTGATAATTCGAATGTCAGAAATCATATTTCTGATTAAACTCATCGAATCATGGTAAGAGCGTATAGTAACATCACCCCATGATTCCCTAGGTATCACTGATAGTGCTGCAAGAACCAGTCGATTGTGATTAACGTACAGCACGGTCCCTTCATCTCATATATCCCGATCGAATCTGCAACCATTGTTTCATCAAGGGTTGCATAATAATTCGATAACTATGTGACACATATAAATAGTGGCATCACATGTACTACTGGAGAACTTCTTCCCCAACGTACATCTCATACTCTTGCCAGAGATTCCACGCATTATTATATTATCAAATCACATAGGATATTCACACCCGTCGGTGAGCGGTGAATCCCAGACTATAATTCACTGGCTCCTATATGTATCGCAACTATACTCAACCTCGCCACCTGATGACTCTCCTGGAGCCGGTAAACGAGTCAAAGTACAGCCCTAGCATATAGAGCCTCAGTGTTGTCCCGGGTCGTAAGTGAGACGTCTTGCCCTTTTTATTGCTTTAAAAGTACTAGAAATTTTTTAATATTTTTTTTTAATATAACACTCAATACACATTTTCCCCATAAAAATATTTTTATAAAATATTTTACCCTTTAAAATAAAACATCAACCCACTAGCATTTTAAAATCAAGTGAAATAGTCATAAAAATGAAATCGTCTACTGTTTTACCAAACCTAAAAAACAATAAGTTCGAAAAGTGTAGCTCATACTAAACCTCTCAAAAATCTCTCAAAATACATAAATAATAGTCTTAAAATCTTTAACATAATTCATCAGTCATATTCGTAAATGCGGAAAATTAGAAGCGCTGGTCCTCGGGTTGTGTGCGACATCGGTCCAGTCAAATCATCCGTCAAGACATCCCTCATACCCACCTGCATCCATCACACCTAGTGAGTCTAAAGACTCAATACACCATAATCTTGATAACGAATAATACATAAAAATCGCATTCAACAGAGAAAATACTTTTAGGTAAAAATAACATTTCATGATATGCACAAATAAACCTTAACCTTTTTCCTTATCATGACATAAAATATTTTAACATGATCATACACTTTTTTCTTTTTTCTTTGTTGAATTCAGATCGTTAATTGTGACTTTCCTCAAACCTCAAAATTCGATGTATCCATCTACATGTAACCACAGTACTGGGCGGTGGGAGACACCAGCAACACTCTCACAGGTCAACCTGGGCCCTGGCCTATCATGATCGAATAGAAATACGATCGTCGGGCTCCCACTGGGACCATTACCCTCACGACATCGCCATCATTAACGAATTAGTCACAATCACTTCACTTCCTTCAACATTTTTCATTCTCATCACTTTAGAAAAATCATGAATAATATTTGCATTTTTATTTTGAAATCAAGCATGCAACATGTATTTTAAATGTCTTCCCTCAATCATAAAAATCAAATATACATTTAAAAATCATAATTTAATCATGAACATTTCATAAACATTTAAAAATAATCATAATATCATAAAAATAGCATTTAGGGCACTACCATGACGTTTACTAATTTTTACGTCTAAAATGACCATTTTACCCCTAGATGTAAAATTTCCCGTTTTCGAAATTTTCTCAATTTCATTAACTCTAAAATGTCCCAAATAATTATTTAAGCCTACATGAATTTTCTCAAATTTTTATTTAGCATAAAACGAGGACTTTTAAATAAATATTTACATGTGGCGTATTAATGCATTTTAATCTCGAATTAAACCAAACCTTAATATAAAATTCCCAAATTAAAAACTTAGCCTTTTAATAATTATTTAAGCTTAAATCTAATTTTCTATAATTTTAAAAAACTTAAAACTAGGCGTTTCAATCAACTCGTTAATTAGCATTTCGTGCGCTGATTAAATTCCGAATAAATCCAAAACTAGTTATTTTGATCCCAAATTTTTAACATAACATTTTTAGTATTTATTCTACCCTTAGGAGCCATGAACTACACCCGTGGACCCTTGGTTCTATTTTTATCCTTCTAATTTTCGTTTTCGAAACCTTATCGAACACACCGAGTCATCTCCTAATTTAATTACCCGAGCCAAACCCGAGCCACCTTGAGCCAAAACTTAGCCAACCCACCTTGGGACCCTACTGTGCAAGCCCAGCCCGAAACACCAGTCTTGGTCCGTTCAAAACCCTCCTTGAAGTTGACCCAAAATCTGCACATGTGTGTGTGAGTTCCTTCTAGCTTATCTTAGGACTCCTAGCCAACTAGGACACCTCCAACCCATAACCACTTGACCCCTCATGACCAACCCAAGCCATGGACCACGCGCACGAGCCGCCTGAAGCCAACACCAGCTGTGCGCTACTTTTGTTCTCTTACGGGTTCTACTTCTCCCTCGAGCAACCAACGACACAAGCCACTCCAGACCCTGCCCCAACCCTGGAACATCTCCCTAGGACCCTGACAGACCACCTGGCTCGCCCCTAGGCTAGCCGTGAGCCCCCTTTTTATCAGCTCCTCTAGAAATCTGCTCTCTCGTGCGAGGAGTCCTTGCTGCATGGGACTCCTCCACAGCTGCACGCCTGGGGTCCTAGCCATGCTAGGACCCTCCCTAACCCTGACCCACGTCCAGCACGAGCCCCCCTCGAGACTTGTCGAACCCCAAGCCACCATGCATAGTGATTGAGTCCCACGAATTTTATTTTGCAAAACTCACGTCCCTACTTGCTGGTTTTCTATTCTACGGTTCCAGCTTTCCTCTACTCTTGTTTGCAGCATTTTAGGGTGATTAAGGGCTCAATAAAACATGTAAAAACATCCCTCAACCTATCCTAATCATGGCAGCCCCTAATCAACATCATATTCATGTTTTTGGAACAACAATTCACAAGTTTACCTCATGTACATGCAATGTTTCGAAAATATTCATAAAAACCTCATGCTTTTCATTCAAATATAATTTAAACAATAATATGATGTGATAAATGAGAAAAGGAGATGTATGGTGTGCCTTTGCGTAATTAACGCACGAAAAACCGTTGAAGATGAAGAAGAACGGAGCAAGACCTTGGCTTGAATCTCCTAGAGCTTTACCGAAATTTTCCTCTTCAAATTGTGGAGGTAGGTGCCGTGTGTTGGTGAGGAGATTTTCTGAAATTGAGGAGTGTGTGGCCGTGTATTTGTTTTGGTATTGTGTAGGGTTTTTGGGTGATTAACACTTTAAATACTAATTAATTACTAACAAGGCTTTAGGCCTATTAAGCCAACAATTAGGCCCATTAGTCTTATTTAGGATTTAATTAAAATATTAAAATAGTTTTGGTAAAAATAAGTTTGTGAATTTATTAGCCGGGTTGCCAAAACATTCGTATTTTTTTGTTGAAAATCCAACACCGATAAAATTTACGCCCCGACGTATATAATCACCTCAAAACCCCTTATTTTCAAAAATATGAAAAACCATCAACCTTATCTTAAATAATTAAAAACAATTAACCAATAAAAACATTTTCTATTTTTCAGCCCCCGGTCTCCGTTTCTCGATCACAACTCGAATAACCTTTTAAAAATATATTTTAATGCAATCATGTAGAAAGTATATTTTAAACATTAAATTGTGCACAACATAACTAATTAATGAAATTAAAACATTTAATTAAAAATACAGGAGAATTTAATAATTCAAATACATGTGGTTCGCGTGGACCTTTAAATTTTCGGGGAGTTACAGTAAGGACTAATGGTGTTCAATCATAACCACAGACTTATCTTCTCGATGAATGATAACCACTTGGAAAGTCTGAGAGAGTGTTGTTCGGTATAATCATCATATGACTACCTATCTGCATGTTTGGACATCTTTATGATCTTACCAAGAAACGCGGTAAACAACATCATGGATGCTAGTCTCGAGCTCAAGCGACATTTATCCACGTTTTAGGCGACTGAATCGACTAGGAACGAATTTAGATTATACAGTACTTACAAATGAGTTTAAACATCGAATTATGGTTCATTTGTATTAAAATATAATCAAGGTCTTTATCTATGTTGTTCACATGAGTATACAGATAAAGAAATAACAAACCATGAAATAATGAGTTATATTAAAATAAAGATTGTTTATTACATCTGAGTCAATAAAATAACTAGCCAACAGTTGTCTTACAGGGCATCTTCTCTGACAATCACATCATTCGTCTTCGAGTCATCCACCAGCTCGTAAGTCTTCGTCAAGAACAGCACCGGAACAGACCCCAGCGCCATTGACGACGACTCAAACCCAACCAAAACTAATAAATCTCTCAATATGTATATTTATGTATAACTGATTAACAATCACGAACAAAAAAGAAATTAAAGGGTTTTTGTAAGTCAATTAAGAACTAAAAAGAAATATGGTAGTGAGGAATTCCAAGCCCCAACAATAGAATCCGAATTCAGAAGGAACGAGATCGTGTTTCCAGATTTTAGCAGTTAATTCCACTGGGTAACTCTTGTTGTTTTGCGACAATCTGATGATCCGAAAGACGGGGGAATCGACCATAACTTGTTGAAGGAATTATTGGTCTGAGATTTCGTGGAGAAAGGGGATTTGCGGGGAATTTAAATAATGGAAGACAAGGGGAAAAAAACTAAGACAGTCTATCTGAGGATTCTAGAAAAATATGGAAACATTAAAAATAATTCAAAGAGAAAAACGTTGTTAAAATAATTAAAAAAAACAACGGTTTTAACAAAAATCGTTGTCATTTGAATATTGTTAAATCTATATTTACTTGTAGTGCAAGATCAAGGATAACTCATGGTCATTATTATAAGATTTGTGTTCAGTATGTGATTCTGATTTGGTAAGATTTTGTTATGTTAAGATTTTGTTATATTTGATATGATCTGATCGTCTGATATAAGTTCTGAACTTTGACTGTTCCGTTTTTTTCTTCTACTTTGAAAAATGATTACTTTAAAGATATGCATATATAATTTGTTATTCTGGTATTCGATCGACCCCCACTTGATGAGTGCTTCCCAAAACGCTCACCCCTTTACCTTCCTTCCAAAATAATAATGAAAAACAGGTGGAAGAGACGGAACAAGATCATTTTTTGGGCTGATAAAAAAAACTAGAGTTATAAAGACCAAGTCCCTGATTTCATTATTATACTTTATTTGCTTCCGCATTTTGTATTTTTCTTTGTAAGAACAGCTTCTGCATTATTTGTATTTTGCATATGTAAAGACAGTGTTCTTTCATCAATTAGACTGATTTTGGCTATTTTCTACGAGGCTGATTGTTTTCAATAAAAATTTTAAACAATGCCGGATGTCACCGACACCTCGGTCTCGGGGCATGACATTTAATTGGTATCAGAGCCGCAAGGTTCATAATCCATCTAAGATTTTCATTGAAATTTTTTTGTTAAGATCGGTTGGGTGTGATAAAGTGTTTAGAAGTAGAGGGGATGAATAAACACTTGAATGAATAAACACTTGTCAATTTTCACAACTTTTCAAAGGATAAATCAGTTTATTGATAAACTGAATTTACAAATCTTGTTGTCAGTGTCAATCGGTTAACTAATGAAAGTGCGGAAATAAACTGAATGTCAGATAGAATAAAACTGAGAATAAAGAACGTAAGATTTGTGGATGTTCGGAGACTTCAAATGCTCCTACGTCACCCCTTCTATCTTGAGGATACGATGTTTATTAAAAGGATTTGATATATACAACACTTTGTACAAACCCACTTCAATTTGGACTTAACACTGCCAAAACTGAAACTATTAGTATCAATAAAAATTTTATCAGTACTCAACTGATGTAATTTCTAAGCACGACAGATTTCTAAAAGATCGTATATTACAACAATTAATATAGCCTGAAAGCTATTAATATGTATGATAAACATGAGCTTTTTAGAGCTTTAAATCGAAGGTTAACTTAAAATGAAAATACACAGATTTCTTGCTAACTTCGTAACTGACTGTGTAACTCAAGAATGAATGTGTGCGCTTCTAGTGTTTTTCTCAGCTATTTATAGGATTTGTTCGCCAACGATAACAATGAATGCGTTTGAATCTATATATCCGTTAGACACGTCAACATTATTATGACAATTGTACACTGTAGCTATTCTAAAATGCGACGTTCCTACTATAAGTTGCAGACTGCTTTTGTACAAACTGTCGGTTGTTGCTTCGATTATAACTGATGACATATCAAGCTGATTTATCAATTGACTCTTCATATCCGATATGATTAACTGATTGTTGTGTAACTAATCAGTCTTAACTGATCGTCCAGTTGACTACACAGCTCCAGTGTGCTTTGAATAGTTCAATTTCCTTTAATAATTTTCTCATTAATCTTCAGTTTGGATAACTATCAGTTACACATCTTCAGCTCAGTTTTCTTGATCAATTCTTCAATCTTTTCACCCTCAATTTGTCAAACTCCGAAATTATAATTTCAACAATTTTCCTCTTTTTGGTCTTTGACAAAACTTAGAAGTTACGACCTGATCAAACTGGACTTTTGTAGATAAGATAATCTTTTATTGAAAAATCTTTCACTTTACAGATTTGTACAAAGAATGAAAGAGTAAAAGAATCTCAGAATAAAAGAATCTTCTACTGACTGAAAATCTGCCAAGACTAATAACTGAATGTAGAGATTGTCTTATAACTGATCTGGACTGTTCTTCATTTCTTGTTTCTTTTATCAGCTGGTCCTCGATCAGTTTCTTGACTCGGTCTCTTCTTAGATCGTTGTTGATGATGTTCTTATTCCCCGTTTTTGTCAACACCATCTGAAACACCCCACTCCCATGACAATTAAACTTAAAGAATAACATGCGCGGAAGCATTACATTTGAAAAAGGGAAATATAAACAAAATAAATCTCGTATTAACAATTAAACTTTAACGTAACCATTTTTAAATTTTCTATTTAAACATAATCCAAACATCATCACCAAAATATACAATTCATTCACAAAAAGGGCATACTAACACGTATAACCACCCATGATCCAACCCATCAAAATAAATTTTACATGCCAAAATTTTCCCTTCCTCTTTCCATATGACTTCTTCCACACTGGACAATACATTTCATTCTTTCTTATCACCTTCATCACATGATATTAATTGGAATGAGATAAAACTCAGTAAGTAGAAAGATATAAATAAAAAATATATATACATAGGCTTGGCTTGAATAACATGCTATGGCAATGAAAAACATTATAATACCATCTTCAATAAACAATAGATATCAAAGCAACATCGATGGTATTTCTTGGCATGAATTAAAGGAATGAATTGATAGTTCTGTGACCTGTGACCATGTAATAAGTATCTCTTTGATATAAATATCAAAGCTGTGAGAGATACTCCTTCATCATGAAATTGGCCAATGACATGCATGTAAATACTATCAATCCTTTACTTTAATCATAGGAACTTCATTGAGGAAATTGAAAAAAACACTTGGTGGGCAACAGTGGCTTACTAGCTCTTTTATCAAAAAATTCAATAGTATTCCTAAATCAATGAATAAATAGCAATATATACTTCAAGAATATATCAATGGAAGTAGCTAGAAATCAATAAATATGGCTTATGTACATGTAATTATCATGTGAGCAAGAAGGAGAGCTTCTAATTACAACCCAAAAAGTACACAATAGCTATGATGATCTTGAAAGAATTCCTACAACAATATACACATAATAAACCATTAATCAAATGAATCAACCAACCAACTTAAATTATCTACTCCTCAAACCATACTCAAGTCAAGAATATATAATCCTTACCTTGGAGCTTGAAAATTGAGCTTGGAGTAAGAAGAAATCTAGTATGATCCTTGAGCTTGAAGTGGAGAAATTGAAGGAGAGAAAACCTTGAAGAGAAAGGCTTATGGAAAATAAGGAAGGAGAAGAGAAGTGAGTAGAACTCTCTAGAATTGGCATTAAAAAGCCTTCAATCCCTCAAAAACGTGTTTTAAAAAAAACACTTTCGCCCTACTAGCGCCGCGGCGCCCGCGCTTCAGCGCCTCGCCGCTGCCTGTGTACGCTGCGGTGCCAGGGCTTCGGCGCTGCCGCCTGCACCAGCAGCGCTGCCCCTGCACCTAAAAACTATCGCCAATGCACCTAGATTCCATCATCTTCCAGTGCCATGCAATATCAATGCAACTAAACATCCAAATACATCATCAAATCATTCATAAAACCATCACGACAATAACTCATCCTCCTCCATATCATCACCAACTATAACACCAAAAACAATAACCATTCTTTAACATAATCATCAAACCATAAATCAAATCCCACCATTATACCTTCACAACCATAACAACTAACAAAACAATACCACAATAGCCATGAATATAAAATAACCATAACCATAAATCAAAAACACCAACCCAAAGAATACATCATAGGCAATATAATATTAAAAAGGTTGGGATATTACAATCTCCCCTCCTTATAAAAATTTCATCCCCTAAATTTGCTTACCGTCGAATAAATCTAGATAACGCTGTTTCATCTCCTCCTCAGGTTCCCATGTATCCTCTTCAATCACTTGATTCCTCCATAGAACTTTCACAAGTCCAATTTCCTTGTTTATTAATACTTTTACCTTGTGATCAAGAATTTGAACCAGAACTTCCTCGTAGCTCAAATTAGTCAAAAGGTCCAAAGATTCGTGCCGAAGAACATGGGATGGATTAGAAAGATACTTAATTACGGAGCATAGAAACATGAAAAAAATTATGTACTCGATCCAAGTCCGGTGGTAATGCAAGACGATAGGCTCGGTCTCCAATCTTATCAAGAATCTCAAACGACCTAATGTATTGAGGACTTAGTTTACCTTTCGTGCCAAATCTCATAACTCCTTTGAGAGGAGCTATCTTAATGAAAACATGGTCCCAAACCTCGAATGCCAAAGGACGTCGTCTCACATCAGCATAACTTTTCTATCTAGATTGAGCGATCTTAATTCTCTCTTGGATCAATGTCACAAAATCTGTTGTTTGTTGAACCGACTCCGGGCCCAACGTCGTCCTTTCTCCAAACTCTTCCCAATACAACGAAGATCGGCACTTCCTTCCATATAAAGCTTCATAGGGTGCCATGTCGATTGAAGACTGGTAGCTTTTATTATATGTGAACTCTACCAAAGGAAACTTGGAATCCCAACTTCCCGGAAAATCAATGGTGCAAGTCCTTAACTTATCTTCCTGAATTTGAATAACCATTTATGATTGCCCGTCGCTTTGATGATAGGCGGTACTAAAGGCCAATTTCATACCCAAGGCTCTATGTAAACTCTTCCAGAACTCAGATGTAAACCTTGGATCACGATCTGAAACTATCGACACTGGTATCCCATGAAGTTTCAAAATTTCTTTAACATAAGCCTCAGCATATTGATTCATAGAATATGTCGTCTTAACAAGAAGAAAATGTGATGACTTGGTCAATCGATCCACGATCACCCAAATATAAATGTAGCCCTTCTAAGTCCTTGGCAACCCAACAAAAAAATCCATGGTAATATGTTATCATTTCCGCTGCGGTATGGGTAAGGACTGCAACAATCCCGCTGGCCTCTGATGCTCAATCTTAACATGCTGATAGTTTAGACATTCAGAAGCAAATAACATAATATCTTTCCTCATACTTGGCCACCAGTAAAGGCGTCAAAGATCATTGAACATATTTGTACTACCAGGGTGTACCGAATATGGCGCTAAATGCGCTTCAATAAGAATATCTTTCCGAATGTCATCCCCCAAAGAAACACAGATCCTACCTCGAAAGGTCAACAAACCATCTTGATTCAACCCAAACTCAGAAACTCCTGTTAATTCACTCTTTCTCTTTAATTCCAACAGTTGATCATCGGACGGTTGTTCCTTCAAAATTCTATCATAGAAAGTTTAGCTGAGAACCAAATGCAAATAATTGAGCCAGTGTACTTGGAGATACTAGAGTTATCTCATTCCTTTGAAAATCAAGCAACAATGGTTTTGAAATCATAGAACACAATAAGGAACTCGACTTGAGGCTCGAAGCATCCGCAACCACATTAGCTTTACCAGGATGATAGTTAATGGTGTAATCATAGTCTTTCACCAGTTCCAACCATCTTCGTTGCCACATATTTAACTCTTTCTGTGGAAATAAATAACTCAAACTTTTGTGATCTGTAAAAATTTCACACTTCACAACATAAAGATAGTTTTACAAAATCTTTAAAGCAAATACCACAAATGCCAAGTCCAAATCATGAGTGGATAATTTTTCTCGTAGTCCTTCAACTGACGAGAAGCATAAGCTATTACTTTCCCATGCTGCATCAGTACAACACCTAACCCCTATTTCGAAGTATATGTATACACAACAAAATCCTCAGCACCACAAGGAAGTACTAAAACAGGTGCAGAAGTCAACTTATCTTTCAATGCTTGGAATGCTTGTTGGCACTCTATGGTCCATTCAAACTTGATAGACTTCTTTATCAACTTCGTCAGTGGTAATGCTATCGTTGAAAAATTCGCTATGAATCGTCTGTAATATCCTGCCAAACCAAGAAAACTTCTTACCTCTGAAACTGTCTTTGGATGGACCATTGCTTAATAGACTCATTTTTTGATGGCGATATTCCTTTTTTTGAAAAGATATGGCACAAAAACGCCACTTGCTCCAACCATAATTCACATTTCTTTAACTTAGCATATAATTGCTTATCCATCAATAGCTACATCACAATTATCAAATGCTCACGATTAAGTTCTTATGTCTTTTAGTAGATCAAAATGTCATCAATAAACACAAAATTATCTAAATACAGTTTCAAGACATGATTCATTAAATCCATGAAAACTGAAGGAGCATTGGTTAGTCCAAATGACATCACCAAAATTCATAATGGCCATACCTAGTTCTAAAAGTAGTCTTCGGTATATATACATTTTTCACCTTCAAATTGATGATATCCGGACCGAAGATCGATTTTCGCGAATACTGCGGCTCCTTGCAATTGATCAAAAAGTTCATCAATCCGTGGCAAAGGATATTATTTTTAATAGTTACCTTGTTGAGTTCACGATAATCAATATATAATCTCAAAGATCCATCTTTCTTTTTATTAAATAAAACTGGAGCTCCCCACGGCGAGGAACTAGGGCATATAAAACTTTTATCTAATAGCTCCTGCAATTGATTTTTCAATTCTTTCATTTCGGTCGGAGCCATTCTGTACGGAGCCTTAGATATTGGAGTTGTACCTGGAATTAAATCAGTAACAAACTCTACCTCTCGATCAGGTGGTAATCCAGGTACTTCCTCTACAAACACATCATGATAATCCTTCACCACCTCAATATTCTGCAATTGCAAATTACTCTCCTTTCTCATATCCAATATCGAAGCCAGAATACCAATACAACCTTTGTGCAACAATTTAGTAGCTTGTAAACAATAAATAACAGGAATACTCAGTGAAGAACCTAGACCAAAAAATGCATCACTTTCATGGTCATCGCCTAAAAAACTTCACTGTCTCGCCCACACAATCAATTACTACACAATAAGCAGACAACCAATCCATACCCAATATGACATCAAAGGCAACCATTGGAATAACTATTAAATCAGCAAACAATAATCTCATACCCATTTGTACCGGACATGCCTTACGAGTACAAGTTGGCCAAATTTCATCTCCAGAAGGTAACACAATATTGAAATGTAAAGGCATGACAATAGGTTCAACAGATAAAGAGTGCATAAACACTTCAGACATAAAGGAATGAGTCGCACCTGTGTCAGTTAATGAAAGTGCATCCTTGTCTGATATTAAAATATTACCTGATATTACCGAAGAATCAGGATTAGCACCTTCTTTCTTCATAGAGAAAATTCTACCTTGAACCTTTCCTTTGTCTGAAGAAAGAGGACATTTTTGCACTGTGCCCTCCAATTCCTTGCATCTGAAACATCGGCCACTTCCAACCAAACATTCTCCTTTGTGTGGCATGCCACACTTAGGACACAATGTTCTCTCAAGATCAGCTAAAGACAACGGAGCTTTACCACGCCGCTCCATATTACCCTTTCCCTTGTGGCCGCCTCGTACATTACCACTTGCTCCTTGACATTTTTCTTGGAAAGTTTGCCATCTTAACTGCTGCTCTTTCTCGATTTCTTGTTCATCATGTTCAGCAAGCAATGCTCTCTCAATGATATCTTGATATGTGACCACTTTCGACATTTGAACATCCCGCCTAATTTCTGGCCTCAACCCACGAAGGAAGTGTTCTCCCTTATCTTTGTTATTCTCGGCTATGAAGGGAACAAAAATACACCATTCCTCAAATTTCAAAGTGTACTTGTTGACATTCATGGTACCTTGCCTCAACTCAAGAGATTCTTTGACCTTCTTGGCTTTGACTTCACTTGAGAAATACTTGGCATGAAATAAGTCCTTGAACTCGGTACACTTTAAGTCACGAACATTAACAGTAACTTTGGTAGCTTCCCACCAAATACGGGCCGCTTTCACTAGCATAAAGATAGCACAACTCACCTTATCTCTATCATTGAACTTCAAATAATCATAGATAGCTTACACCGCCTTTATCCATTCAAGAGCCACTAGGAGGGTTCATCCTCATAAACCGATCATAAGATCCCTCTTCGGTGCTTCCGTGCTACCTTGCCCTCTTCCATGGCCACGACACTGGTTCGGAGCTTGCATGCGCAATAAATATTGAATCTGTTCGCCATGGACTTTCTCTTGTTATTTTAATAACTTACTGAATTCGTCTACAACTTTCGCTGTCTTATCAGTACTAGGAGTCCTATCATCCCCTTCGGTGCTTTTTCTCTTGGGAGGCATTTCCTACACATAGGCTCACTTCAACATAGCTAGGAAGCAACTATATATCAATGGCAATGAAATAGAATCATTTATCAATGTTAAAATCAATAGATGTAGGATCGAAAACATACCGGATTGTCCTAGGTAGAAGAAGTCATATATGGTCTGAAGAAAATGCTCTGATAAAATTTGAAGCACCCCACTCCCATGACAATTAAACTTAATGAATAAAATGCACGGAAGCATTACATTTGAAAAAGGTAAATATTAACAAAAACTTGACTAAACATTAACGTATCCATTTTTAAATTTTCCATTTAAACCTAATGCAAACATAATCACGAAATATACAATTCATTCTCAAAAAAGGCATACTAACACGTATAACCACCCATGATCCAACCCATCAAAATAAGTTTTACTTGCCAAAATTTTCCCTTCCTCTTTCCATATGACTTTTTCCACACTGGACAATCCATTTCATTCTTTCTTATTACCTGCATCACATGATATTAATTGGAATGAGATAAAACTCAGTAAGTAGAAAGATGTAAATAACAAATACATATACATAGGCTTGGCTTGAATAACATGGATATGGCAATGAAAAACATTATAATACCATCTTCAATAAACAATAGATATCAAAGCAACATCGATGGTATTTCTTGGCATGAATTAAAGGAATGAATTGATAGTTCTGTGACCGGTGACCTGTGACCATGTAATAAGTATATCATTGATATAAATATCAAAGCTTTGAGAGATACTCCTTCAGCATGAAATTGGCCAATGACATGCATGTAAATACTATCAATATTTACTTTAATCATATGAACTTCATTGAAGCAATTGAACAAACACTTGGTAGGCAACAATGTCTTACTAGCTCTTTTATCAACAAATTCAAAGATATTTCTTAATTAATGAATAAATAGCAATATATAATTCAAGAATATATCAATGGAAGGAGCTAGACATCATAAACATGTCTTTTGGACATATAATTATCACATGAGCAAGAAGGAGAGCCTCTACTTACAACCTAAAAAGCACACAATTGCTATGATGATCTTGAAAGAATTCCTACAAAAATATACACATAATCTACCATTAATCAATGAATCAACCAACCAACTTAAACTATCTACTCCTCAAACCCTACTCAACTCAAGAATATATAATCTTTACCTTGGAGCTTGAAAATTGAGCTAGGAGTAACAAGAAATCTACTATAATCCTTGAGCTTGAAATGGAGAAATTGAAGGAGAGAAAACCTTGAAAAGAAAGGCTTAAACCGATGGAAAATAAGGAAGGAGAAGAAAAGTAAGTAGAACTCTCTAGAATTGGCATTTAAAAGCCTTCAATCTCTCCAAAATGTGTTTTAAAAAAACACTTTCGCCCGACTAGCGCCGCGGTGCCACAAACTCTGCGTTGCGGCGCTTGCACTTCGGAGCCTGCAGTGCTACAGCGCCAGGGCTGGGAGCTGCTGGGCGCTGCCGCCTGCACCAGCAGCGCTGTTAAGTGCTGTCGTTTGCACCAGCAATGCTGCCCTTCCGACTCTGCGGCGTTGCCCTTGCACCTAAAAACTATCACCAATGCACCTAGATTACATCTTCTTCCAATGCCATGCAATAACAATGCAACTAAACATCTAAATACATCCTCAAATCAATCATAAAACCATCACAACAATAACTCATCCCCCTCCATAACCATCACAAACTATAACACCAAAAACATAACCATTCTTTAACATAATCATCAAACCATCAATCAAATCCCACCATTATACCTTCACAACCATAACAACTAACAATACCACACCACAATAACCATGAATATACCATAAACATAAATCCAAAACACCAACCCAAATAATACATCATAGTCATATAATGATAAAAAGGTTGGGATATTACACCATCAACTTTATTGGATAAGATACAGACCTCTGAAGTGAATTGGGATATAGCATTCAGCAGTTGTTCCTGAATCAAATCCATTATCTTTGTCACTGTTGTTTGGACAAAATCAATGCGATTTATGAGCATGTCTTGAGTTTGCAAAAGAGATAGAACCGTAACTCTATCCTTCTTCAACTGATATACTAGGGTGAATAAATTATTAATGTCTTCGGTGACCTGGTTAAGGCTCTTCAAAGTACTATACTTAGTAGAATCAATCTTCAATGTGTGCAGAAATTGGTTTTGACTTCATGTCAGAAATGGTTGAGATATGAGTGTGCAAACCAGACTGAATTCCTTCGAGCATAATTTAAACATCCATTGGTATTTCAGGAGATAGAGATTCAGATGGATCATGTTCTTTCTCCTTTTCTACGTCATCGAAAATAACCAAGGCCAATTTTTATGATTCCGTCTCAGTTTGAACTAATGCTGGAATAGCATCTTCAACTGTTTTCTGATGGGTGTCATCAGCAGATTTGGAAGGTTGAGCAGCAGTTGACCTGGTAGGCTGTAATGCCCGAGATTTAATCAATGTAATCAGACGTTTATTAATTGACAGAATGGAGGTTATAGGAACTCAAATGAAGAAGCAGGGCATCGTTACAGTATAAGCCAAGATGTTGGACCGAACATCTCAAGATGTTGGACCGAACATCTTGCGCCCGAACGGTAGAAAAGAACCGCCCGAGCGCCAATTTTACGTCTTGGACAGAAGGTTTGGCGCCCGAGCGGTAGAATATTACCGCCCGAGCGCCAGGAGATGTTCAACCGAGGATCTTGACAGAAATTTCCGCGCCCGAGCGGAAATTCATGACCGCCCGAGCGCGAGTCATGCAGAACGAAAGGGAGCCACTTTTCCATACATGCAACGCGTGTATATTTATTTATATATATACATACATATGAGTTGTAAGGAAAGAAAGAAAAAGAAAAAGGAAAACCGAAGGAGAGAGTTTTACGTGGAGATTTGGGAATTGTGAACGATCCGCCCATCTGATTGTGAATCCGAGTACGGTATTGTGTTCCTATCAACGCATGCTACAACTGGACGTAAGTTTTATTACGTTTAGATATGATTTGAAATTATGTTATTGTCAGAATTGAATAGGAATCATATTTGGTGTTCCTGATACAGTGGACATCGTATATTTGAAGTCAGATTGAAGAATATATTGTTTATGTAATTGTCATGATTTTTGGTGATGATTTGACTAAGATTCGATATCAGATTTGTGTTATCGTTGAGATTATGATTGGTACCGATAGTGATTATGAGTTCTGGTATTATATATATGATGTTGAGATTGACGGGGTTATCGAGACTGTATTATTTTGCCGTCGAAACTTCAGTAGATTGAGATTGATCAGATTTTGTATTGATTGAGATTGTATCGTACTTTGTTGACATTGATCATAGTATGTCTGGATTTGGGTATTGATCAGAACAGGTCTTAAATTGAATTGTACATTGATATTGTGCATATTTGATATTGTCATTTCCAGATTGGGTATGGACCGATTAGAATGCGAGACTTCGTCTTTGTCAGACCAAGAAGATAAAGGTATAAATAAATGTTGATTCGGGATTGCACAACTCAAGTTAGATTTGACTTGAGTCTCCCTAAATCACATACTTTATTTCATTGCATTGATATTTGTAAATTATCAGATTGATATGTTTAGTTATTGAATTATAGAAGGGCCAGAGTTTGAGTCTAGGGCAGATCAGCCTAGCTAGGGCAGAACCGCCGAGTCTTTGTCAGAACCGCTAAGACTCTAGACTTACGGTGTATCGATGAGCTTAGATGTAGATCGACGTCTATTGTAGACATTCGATACAGCATACCAAAGTCTAAATTAGATCGAGATCCCTAGATTAGAAATGATTCTTAGATTGAGGTACAAATTTGTATTGATTCATGTGGTAAGATTAGATACATGCTTTGATGTTTATTATGCTTTTATATATGTTTTATATGATTGCATTGATACATTGTTTATACTGGGATTTTATTCTCACCGGAGTTATCCGCCTGTTGTCGTGTTTGTATGTAAGGCTCAAAGATTTAGTTATCATAATCAGGTGGATTCGTTGATAATTAAGATGATTGTAGATGTATTTCATTGGACTAGAAAAGAAAGGGAAATGTATAATAAAGATGTGAAAGATAGTCAAAAGAATAAGTAAGGCCGAAGCTATGGCACATATGCGCGAAGGAATGCGCGCATATGCATGAGAATTCCAGTAGCATTGGCGCATATGCGCGGAAAGAGTGGCGCATATGCGCGACATTTACAGTAGCAGTGGCGCATATGCGCGGAAAGAGTGGCGCATATGCGCGATACCTACAGTAGCATTGGCGCATATGCGCGAGAGTAGTGGCGCATATGCGCGGAGCGTCCAGAACCATTGGCGCATATGCGCGAGTTGAGTGGCGCATATGCGCGAGTGCTAAATTTGCCGAGACAGTAGGTTCGGCGCATATGCGCGAGTAATGCCGCGCATATGCGCGAGACGTGTATTGCAAAGAACAAGCCATGTGTTCGAAACATGAAAAATATATATATAGCATTGCACGAATTCCTCTCCATTTTGCAGCAAGACTCGGAAGTTTCAGAAGAAAGCTCAACTTTTCTTTATCCTTTTAAATTGTGGTTTAACAAGATTTAGCCATCCAAATTTAAATCCGACTTTGGTTTTGAGCTCCTCTCGTTATTAGCTACAAAGTGATGTAAGTTTCATTTAATTTCAGCATGGTTCGAAATTCAGATGTTTAGGAAATTAGAATATGATAGTTATATTGTGTTCTTGACGTATTGAGCATGATATATTCGTAAACGGATCAAAGAAATGATATCATATGTATTTCCTATGACTTTTAGTATGATTTATGAATTGTTGGGATAGAATTATTGTGTTTTGGAGGAATATTGTATTAGATTATGACTGAAAATGAGATAGTGTTGATATTTGTCGAGATTTGGATTGACCGGTATCGAGAATTACGCCGTTATGCCGTCGACATGTATTGAGATCGCGTAGTGACTTGGATATATGTTGATTTAGATTAGAAATTGATAGAGTGCGTATCCACATTTTCATTTCAGATTCGTATTGACGACCGTGACAGCGAGTCTACGACGAAAGGTATAGTACATGTTTTGTTTGGGGAATTACGACTCAAATGAGATCACATTTGAGTTTCCCAACCAAAATCACATACTTGTTTTATTGTTCATACCTTGATATGATTATGATTGTTATAGATTTGTTTATAGAACTTGTATTCAAATCTTGCTATGCTTTGTGTACAGATCGTGTAGCATTGCATTATGCTTGTTTACAGATTGTGTATTCATGCATTAAGATAGGGCAGTCTGGAGATCAGGCAGACTACTAGATGTTCGGCGATATCTCAGCTTAGGGGAAGATCACCGCCCCTATTGTAGACGCGGATACAGATCAGGCCGAAGTCTAGGAATAAGACGTACAGCACCTCGATTGGTAGGGTAGGTGACAGCCAGTGACGTCTTATTCACAACGGGATCCCTAGAGTTCTAGTCGAGTCGCATCTAGACATGATTAGATTCGCATTGCATGATTATATATGAATGACATTCATATCAGCATGTTTCATGTTTTAGATTGTTTTATTTCATGTATACATGTTTTTACTGGGATTTTTTCTCACCGGTTTTCCGGCTGTTGTTATGTCTGTATGTGTGCATAACAACAGGTGGGGCAGGATCTAGGTCGAGACAGAGATGATCGTGTTAGCAGTGGAGATCTCGGGCGTAGTAGATGGACCAGTAGTTGTCTTTTATTATGTATTGTCTTTTATTACTGGTTAGGGGGAACATACAGAGTAATACATGTATTTGATGTTTGTATGTTGTATTTAAATAAAGAACTCATGCTGGTTTGTTTACATTAGATTTAATGTTAAAAAGCGAAAAATTGACCCACGTTTTTATATTAATGATCCATTTAATCCCAAGAAAAAGAATAAGAGCCCGGGTCCCCACATTGTATGTGTGCATGGCAACAGGTGGGACAGGTTCAGGGTCACAGAGGTGAAGAAAGATCGAGATTAGAGTGGAGACTACGGACTTGGACTAGAGATAGGGTTTAAACACTTGATAGTTAGTTGTTGAACCTGAGATGTAAATGATTGTATGTTGTATCAGATTTATACTTTTATACTGATATGTATAAGAGTTTGATTCCATTACGTTCCGCATTTAAAAAAAAAATTAGACTCTGTTTATTCTAATTGATTAAATTAGTCCCAATGACGATTAAGAAAATGATTAGCGTCTGGGTCCCCACAACAGGTGGTATCAGAGCGATAGATCCTTTAGACTGAGATAGAAGAGAATGAGCGGGATAGATTGAGTTTTCTTTCCTCGCATGCGATTGCTAGCATGAGATTTATTTTAATGTTGATTGACATTGAGTATGCTAGCATGAGATTATGTTTTACTGCTTTAAAATACATGTTATCTGATTATCTGAGTTGAATTGGTATTATGTATTATTGAGTATGAATCAGATTTTATTCTTGATCAGCAGTAAGATGATCAGAGAAAGATTGGAACAGATTTGTAGTATTTGGGTACTAATGTTTTGATAAGCAGATATACCTCCACAAAGAATTCCAGAATGGGATAGTACTTCGAGTGAACAGATAGATATATCAGAGACTCAGATGGAAATACATTGGAAGAGGTTTCAGTCATTTCAACCTCCGATTTTAAAGGGTACTGAGACGCCACTAGATTGTGAGAATTGGCTTGAAGACATAGAAATGCTATTTGAATTTCTTGGTTTCACTGACGATTGTAGAGTTACAATGATTGGGAACCAGCTACAGGATATTGCAAGAAGTTGGTGGCTGGTCACCAAAGAAGCCCTAGAACAGCGCAGTTAAGTAATTTCGTGGAAAAATTTTAAGGTTGAATTTTATCAACGATTTTTCCCCGTATCATACAGACAGGACAAAGGCGCAGAGTTTGCAAACTTGAGACAGGGTCAGTTGAGTATTGATGAGTATTTTGCCCAGTTCTTTACTTTACTACGTTTTGCTCCTCTTGTGGCTAGAATAAATGAAGCTATATCTAGTCAGTTCATTCAGGGATTGAATACGGAGATACGTACGATGGTGAATGTGAAACGACCGATTAATTTTGCTGATACCTTGAACAGAGCCAAAAGAGCAGAAACAGTTCTGATAGGACAAAAGAGAGCATCATATGATCTTCCAGCACGGAATTCACAGCAACTGCCTTCCAGAGTTGAGATTGGCGGTAGCAGTGGTTAAAAGACAGAATAGTTGAAAATTCGGAAGAAACAGTTTAAGAAGTTAGGAGATGGACCGAGTAGTTCATCTAGCTCCAGTGGTTCCAGTCCGAGTTATACTGGAGTATATTGCAGGACTTGCAGAGGGAGAGATCCCACAGAGCACTTCCAGGGAGTACTTGGTAGTTGCAATATATGTAAACAGCCGGGACACTTTGTTAGAGTTTGTCCACAGAGAGATTCCCGAAGATTTCAGGGATCAGGACCATCTGGTGGCAGTGACCGAAGAATAGATCCAGGAGGCACTTGATGATATAGTGGCAGGTACTGTTACTCTATGATTATTTTGCATATGTATTGATATATACTAATGCATTCCTTATGAGTATTTTTGAATGAATTGCATTGATATATGTTGTATCTGTTGAGTTTTTTGTACTGTAGTATTGATTCCCTTACTTTTTGGGAAAGAAAGATTGATATCAGAGATTTCTGTAAAATATTGTATACTACAGTAAGAGGGGAATGAGATCGAGTTAGATTATGATGTACTTGTGTTTCAGATTTGATCGCATTATTGATATTAATATGCTGAACAAGTATAGAACTATTGTAGATTCCTTCCAGAAAAATATAAGATTCAGACCAGATAGGACTGATGAGTAGAAATTCCACAGTAAGGAGTCTAGATCTAGAATTCCTTTGATATCTGTATTGTCTATGACTCGATTGATACAGAAAGGAGCAGATGGTATCCTGATGTATTCAGTAGACGTACTGAAATCGAGCCTAGCATTGGCAGATTTGCCAGTGATGTACAAGTTGGTTGATGTTTGCCCAGATAAGATTTCAGATTTGCCTTGTATTAGAAAGATAAATTTCAGAATTTGAATCAATACCAGGTATTGTTTGTGCTTTAGAATTCAGCACACAATGACATTGAATGCACAGAATGACACTGAATGAATTGAAAGCATTGAAAGATCAATAGAAGAGTACCGACCAGGAGTTACGTCTGATTTATTGTCTCTCTTTGACATGTTTCAGTATGTAAAGTGATATTCTGATGATTTCATGCTCGTTGTATCTATGATATTTTGATATATTTTGCAGCATCTGATTGATTGAATAGAATATCTGAAGATTGTATTGAATACTCTGAGAACTGTGATTATTGTATACAGAAATTATTCAGATATGAATCCTGCTTGAAACAGATTGTATTCAGAGTAAGCGATATCTGTAGTTAGTACACCGATTGATTTTGATACAGTTGAGATCATGATCAGTGACTGAGAATGATACCGATATCTGAAAGATCAGAAATATCATAAATTTTAGAAATGTCAGAAATTTATTTTTGGTCTGAGTTGGCAGATTATCTTATACGATTGTTGTTTTGTATCCGCTTGAGTATTGTAATTGTTCTAAAACAGTATTTGACACAGCTTATATTGTTTGGGGGCATATTATATTTGCAGATGATATATAGCAGTTGATCAGAACGACATGAAGACGTGATTGATTAGTCAGAATTGACAATATTGCCAGAAATTGTCGTTTTATGAGTTTACTGAACTCACTAGATCAGTATAGATTATTGATATTTTGAATCTGAGTTGATAGTACTGTTATGCTGAGTCAGTGTTTGATACAGATTATTCAAACCGAATCAGAGCTGAATTCGAGAATTACGGCAGTTCAGAGATTTAACCAGAATGTTCAGAACTTAATTTCGATAATCAGAGCATAGCATCAATCAGAGTGACAGATACGTGATGTTTATTGTATGAAAATGATTATCTTGTGATGTCAAATATTTCAGAATTGTAAAACAGAATTTGATATCAATAGTCAGAACCGAATAACAGGTAGGTATTTTTCTTTAAATTATATTATTAACTAATTTGTTTGTATCAAATAGTTCTAATTTGAAATGACAGATAGTGTCAGAAACACACAGTAGTGGATTCAGTTTTCATTTTGATGACTGAGAATGTATAATATTCGGACAGACAGTTTTGATATAGACAGATTAAATCAGTTATGATTGGATTTGTACTGAAATGTTGGCAGGAATTGTACTGAAATGTCTGAATTGACAATAAATGAAGATAGAAAGATAGAAATCAGAAGATATATTACAGAATTTGTATATTTCTGACTAGACATGGCGAGTATATTTCGCTGAATTTCGTAATGAAACCACTGCAATACTTTCCAGATTGTGATATGATATGATTGTGATTGACAGATTGTTCAATCTATATCTATTAGTTTTTACAAGATGACGTACAAACATGACCAGAGGACAAAGATCGATGTCAAAGGAATGGTCAGATTGACCAGAATATAGAAATAGACTATAGCAGATTGTGAATTTTGATTGAATTTGTACTTATGGCAGAATATACCATGAGCTCTTTCATATATTATTCACAGACTGACAGATAGCCAGAGTGTACTATCCAGCAATTGGAAGATAATTATGGAGCTGTAGTGCTAGATGCTAGCACTAGTTGACATGACATATTGTCACTATATGAATTATTGTATAATGATAGCTATCAAATGAGTATTAAGATAGCTACAGATGAGACATTGTACAGTGAGTACTGCGGATTTCCTTTGAATGGGAATGATATTACGCTAATATTTGAGATTGAATTTGAGAAAAGCAGAGATTTGATAAAGAAAATGAAGCTGATTCAGAAAAGAATGAAAACCAGCTTCGAATGAACAGACTGAATATGCCAGAGTCGGACGATGACTGTTAGTATTTGAAGCCGAAGATTGAGTATATCCTTGACCGGGATAAACATATTTGATAACAGCTGATGATGTTGATTTGTTATGAGCTGTTGATTGGTATATACGGATGTTGTATAACCAGTATTGTGAGATTGATTTTATCAGAGTTACTTTGAGTTATATTATGATATTATATTTCTTGAAGTATTATTCCAGATTGAAATTAGAAATCCATGAAAGACAGATAATTCAGAACGAAAACTATTCTGCTATTGAAAGTACAGTAAAGTCGTCAGAGCATCAAAGAAATTATCTGGGAGACAGATTCTGATATGAAACAAAGATTTCCAAAATGGTTTGATGGTTGTAAGTTTTCTGATTGATTCTGTTACGCATTTCATTCCATATCTGATTTGATTGCCTGTGATTTCGGGGACGAAATCATATCTAAGGGGGGGAGAAATGTAATGCCCGAGATTTAATCAATGTAATCAGACGTTTATTAATTGAAAGAATGGAGGTTATAGGAACTCAAATGAAGAAGCAGGGCATCGTTACAGTATAAGCCAAGATGTTGGACCGAACATCTCAAGATGTTGGACCGAACATCTCGCGCCCGAACGGTAAAAAAGAACCGCCCGAGCGCCAATTTACGTCTTGGACAGAAGGTTTGGCACCCGAGCGGTAGAATATTACCGCCCGAGCGCCAGGAGATGTTCAACCGAGGATCTTTACAGAAATTTCCGCACCCGAGCAGAAATTCATGGCCGCCCGAGCGCGAGTCATGCAAAACAAAAGGGAGCCACTTAGCCAAACATGCAACGCGTGTATATTTATATATATATATATACATACATATGAGTTGTAAGGAAAGAAATAAAAAGAAAAAGGAAAACCGAAGGAGAGAGTTTGACGTGGAGATTTGGGAATTGTGAACGATCCGCCCGTCTCATTGTGAATCCGAGTACGATATTGTGTTCCTATCAACGCATGCTACAACTGGACGTAAGTTTTATTACGTTTAGATATGATTTGAAATTATGTTATTGTCAGAATTGAATAGGAATCATATATGGTGTTCCTGATACAGTGGACATCGTATATTTGAAGTCAGATTGAAGAATATATTGTTTATGTAATTGTTATGATTTTCGGTGATGATTTGACTGAGATTCGATATCAGATTTGTGTTATCGTTGAGATTATGAGTGGTACCGATAGTGATTATGAGTTCTGATATTATATATATGATGTTGAGATTGACGGGGTTATCGAGACTGTATTATTATGCCGTCGAAACATCAGTAGATTGAGATTGATCAGATTTTGTATCGATTGAGATTGTATCGTACTTTGTGGACATTGATCAGAGTATGTCTGGATTTGGGTATTGATCAGAACAGGTCTTAAATTGAATTGTACATTGATATTGTGCATATTTGATATTGTCATTTCCAGATTGGGTATGGACCGATTGGAATGCGAGACTTCGTCTTTGTCAGACCAAGAAGATAAAGGTATAAATAAATGTTGATTCGGGATTGCACAACTCAAGTTAGATTTGACTTGAGTCTCCCTAAATCACATACTTTATATAAAGGTATAAATAAATGTTGATTCGGGATTGCACAACTCAAGTTAGATTTGACTTGAGTCTCCCTAAATCACATACTTTATTTCATTGTATTGATATTTGCAAATTATCAGATTGATATGTTTAGTTATTGAATTATAACAGGGCCATAGTTTGAGTCTAGGGCAGATTCGCCGAGTCTTTGTCAGAACCGCTAAGACTCTAGACTTACGGTGTATTGATGAGCTTAGATGTAGATCGACGTCTATTGTAGACATTCGATATAGCATACCAAAGTCTAAATTAGATCGAGATCCCTAGATTAGAAATGAGTCTTAGATTGAGGTACAGATTTGTGTTGATTCATGTGGTCAGATTAGATACATGCTTTGATGTTTATTATGCTTTTATATATGTTTTATATGATTGCATTGATACATTGTTTATACTGGGATTTTTTTCTCACCGGAGTTATCCGCCTGTTCTCTTGTTTGTATGTGTGCATGGCAACAGATGGGACAGGTTCAGGGTCACAGAGGTGAAGAAAGATCGAGATTAGAGTGGAGACTACGGACTTGGACTAGAGATAGGGTTTAAACACTTGATAGTTAGTTGTTTAACCTGAGATGTAAATGATTGTATGTTGTATCAGATTTATACTTTTATACTGATATGTATAGGAGTTTGATTCCATTACGTTCAGCATTTTTAAAAAAAAATTTAGACCCTGTTTATTCTAATTGATTAAATTAGTCCCAATGACGATTAAAAAAATGATTAGCGTCTGGGTCCCCACATAGGCTCTTAACTTGGTTTATCAGCTAGCACTTTAGTTGGCTCTTTAGTCAGCATTTGCACATATTCTGTTTGGTTTGAGTGCAGCTGAGCCATGTCATCTTGATTTACTTGTTCAGTCGTGGCTGCTGACTAAACTAATTCTTCAAGTTCTTGTAAAACAGCCCCTGAGGCTGATTGTTCAGTTATGTTTTGGTCTTAAAATGGTTCATCAGTTAAAAATTTTAGCTGGATGTCAGTGGCAACTGATTGTATTACTTCATCGATATTTTCCGGTGACAAATCAGCATCAATGTATAGTTGAAGACCTGCTGGAGGAGATTTAGGAGTTGAAGATGACGGTTGAACATCCTTGGAAGAAGATATAGTTACTTGCTCAGTTTGTTTAACAACTGCTTCCTTTGATGCCTCTTACTAGTTTGTTGAAGGTTTAGTCTGCTCCTCTAAGGTTGAACTTTGGGAATTTGCTGGAATATACAATTGTTGATCCATTTCCCAATTTTTGATCTTCATCTGCAATGATAAGATATTCGAGCCCAACTGGTGAAAAAATGCTCTGTCATTGTAGGCAGTTGGACTGATATGATCAAAGTACATGTGCAGAGCCCAAAACCAGTGCACGTAAAACCCATGCATTTATTTAAGTTGCTAAATTATTTAATTAAGTTTAAAATGATTTTAGTGATGCATGATTTATGAATTTGCATTATTTTAATTTATTGATGCTTATGTGATGCATGTTAAAATGTGTTGGAACATTTCATTTTCGCAATTTTGATTTTGACTTTAACAAAACTTGTTATTTTGTTTCTAACATATTTACTCAAGTGAGAAGTTATTAAAACAAGAAGCAAATTGAAACTGAATTTTGCACAAACTAAATTTCTGGCAAGCTTCGGTAATTTGATGATATCTCTCAACTAGGTGATTCAAATGACAATCCGCCAACTTTACTGATCAGAAAACTCAATTTGGAACAAGTCGTATATCAGGTCATTTAGGCATATTCGGATGTTATCAAGGTCTAACTTATCGCTGAATTACCGAAATGATTGCACAAAAACAGCAATCAGTTGGGTATGAGAAGTTGCGGTATTTTGGTCATATCCCACAGCTCGGATATTGGAATGAATCGATTCAGTATGCGTTGGAAATCTAAGACTATGATCTACAAATCATGAAGTTAAAGTATGAATCTAAGCCTAAGATTCTGATAAATGATGATGAATCTACAGGTTTTGAACAAACTGAAATCAGCTAGGCTGATTTCAGCACACCAGTTGAACTGAACCGAACCAACAGCTGAAATTGAACTGAACCAAATGCTAATCAACTGAACCAGACCAACTGAACCAGCTGAACTGAACCAAACCAGCAGTTGACCAACTGAAGTGAACTAAACCAGCTGCTGACCAGTTGAACTGAACGAACAGTTGAGTTGACAAGTCAGGAAAATATCCAACAAAGTGAATTTGACCGTTGCTGTGAGAACCCGGATTTTTCGAAGCAAAGCACCTCAAAAATCTCGAAAAGTAGCTCAAAAAGAAGCCGAGGCAATGCAAAACCTTGAAAATTGAGGGTACGTCGCTCGGAAGAGGAAACCCTCAGCTCACAAGCTGAAACCCTCAGCTTAAGTAAGCTCATTGATTGTCACGAGTGGAGTAAAACCTCAACTCAAGGAAGCTCCAAGATTCTTGGAAAAGAAACCCTCAGCTCATAAGATAAAACCCTCAGCTCAAGGAAGCTCATGGATTGTCGGGGAGGAAATCCCTAACTCATGAATTCAATATCCTAGCTCAAAGAAGCTCATCCTTTCTTGTCCTAAAAGAACCAAAATGGAGCTAGGAGAAGAGCTAAAGGATTGGACAAATTTAATGTGCAATAAATGACCTTTGAGTTAACCAAGAAGAGGAGCAAAAGGAGCTAAAGGTTTGGACAAAGTTATTGTGCAAGAGATGACCATTGAGTTAACCAAGGAAGGAGCTAAATGAGCTAAAGGTTTGGACAAACTTATTATGCAAGAAATGACTATTGAGAAAACCAATGAAGGAGCTAAGGGAGGAGCTAAGAGGCTAGGACACCTTTATGATGCAGGAAATGACTCTTGGTGCTTGAGATGCTTTGACAACATTGATGGCACTTCTTGAAGTCCAAGATTTCAGGCATAGGGTGTTGAAAGGCCATATTTTACCTATAAATACCACCTCAAGGTGTTGAAGAAACCACACCTACAAAGCCATAAGAAAATTTGGCTCCTTCACTCCATAAACCCTCAAAACCTCAGCCGAAAGCAAGAAAGAAGAAGGGAAAGCTTGTGTCTTTATTTGTGTAAGGCCCGAGATGTCATCATTTTTGTGAGAACCCGAAAATTAAATAATTGATTTAAATATTGAATGGCATTCTTGTGATTTTCGAATGGCATTTTCGTAATTATTGCATGGCAATGGCATTTTCGTAATTATTGGAGGCAATGGCATTTTCGTAATTATTGGAGGCAATGGCATTTTCGTAATTATTGGAGGCAATGGCATTTTCGTAATTTTGAAAGAAAAGGGCAAAAACTTGAGAGGTGGCCACGTTGCTTCTTATGCATGCCATATATATATATATATATATATATACAAAACGTGATTCTCTAGCATTCAGATTAGGAAAGAATTGAGCAAGAATGCTCGAAGTTCTCTCGGGCGTGAAATTGAGTGTCACGTAAAATCCGTCCGTCTGATTTTAAATCCGACTTCAGTACTGTGTTCCTATCAACGCAGACTATAACTGGACGTAAGTTTTGTTACGTTTAGACATGTTTTGAATTTATGATATTGTCATAATTGAATATGATTCAGATATGGCGTTTCTGCTACCGTAGACATTATAGAATTGAAGTCAGATTAAAGAACAGACCGTTTCTGTAATTATTATGATTTTTGAAAGATATTGACTGAGATTCTATATCAGAATTGTGTTAATATTCAGAGTATGAATTATGTTGACACGGATTATGAGTTCCAGTATTATATTTGTGATATTCAGATTGACGGGGTTATTCAGACTGTAATATTATACCGTCGAAACATCAGTTGAGTTAGATTGATCAGATTCAGATATGATTTTAATTAGATTTTGATATTATTGGTATGAATCAGATTGTATCTTGTTCAGATATTGATCAGATTGTACACTGATTTGAGTATTGATCAGAACAGATTGTGTATTGAGTTATTTACTGATACAGCGTATTCGATATTGTCTTTTCAGATTGATATGGACAGAGTTGAATACAGATCATCATCTTCGTCAGATCGGGACGACAAAGGTATAATTCATGTGATATTCGGGAAGAAACAACTCAATCGAGATCATCCTTGAGTTGCCCAATAAATCACATACTATATTCTTGTTTATGTTTTATCTAATTATGCTTTGTTTACAGATCATGTTGCATTGCATTAAGATGATTATGCTTGTTTACAGATTGTGTATTCATGCATTAAGATAGGAAAGTCTGCGAGATCATCCAGACTTCTAGATGTTCGGCGATATCTCAGCTCTGGGGAAGATCACCGCCCCTTTGTAGATGTGGATACAGATCAGGCCGAAGTCTAGGAATAAGACGTACAGCACCTCGATTGGTAGGGTAGGTGACAGCCAGTGACGTCTTATTCACCCCGGGATCCCTAGAGTTTTAGTCGAGTCAAGTCTAGACATGATTTGATTTGGACTGCATGATTATATGGATGTGGCTCCTAGATCATGGGACCCGTCGTTATTGCTTTCAGTTGTGCTAGCATGTTGTATGATTTAGATTTTTTATATGCATGTTTATTTGATTTGAAGTGCATGCATATTTTGATTAGATTTCATAGATTATGAAATCTATTATTTTGATTTTATTCATGACAGTATGCTTCATGATTTATTTTGAATATATGCATGTTTACCATGTTTTATACTGGGATTTATTCTCACCGGAGTTATCCGGCTGTTGTCTTGTTTTGTATTTGTGCATGACAACAGGTGGGACTGGATCGGGGTCAAGAGGATGAGGAGAGAAGAAGAGTTAGCGTGGCGATTCCGTACTTACTGTAGATTGAGTTTACTACTTGAACTTTAGTAGTTGAACCTTAGATTAGATTATTGTACTTTTAATACTGAAATGTATTTTTATACAGACATGTATAGTATTTAGATTCCATTACCTTCCGCAGTTACATTATTAAAAGAAAAATTTTTAGACCCTGATTATCAGAATTGATAATTAAATCCCAAAGATGATTAAGAAGATGATTAGCGTCCGGGTCCCCACAACAGGTGGTATCAGAGCCGATAGTTCCTTTAGACTTAGATTATCAGAGCGATAGATCCTTTAGATTGAGATAGTCAGAGTTGATAGATCTTTTAGACTGAGATAGAAGAGGATGAGCGGGGTAGATTGAATTTTCTTTCCTTGCATGTGATTGCTAGCATGAGATTTATTTCAATGTTGATTACATTGTGTGTGCTAGCATGATTTATTGCTTTCCCTATTACATGTTGCTTGTTATCTGAGTTGATTGCAGCATGTAATTACTAAGCCTGGATCAGAACCGAGTCTGAATCAGAGGTATATGATCAGAGGAGGGCTGAGACAGATTGTATAGATGGTGTACTAATCTGTTTGACATTCAGATATACCGCCTCGGAGATTTCCAGAAAGGGGTAGTATTTCGTCTGAACAGTTAGATGCATCAGAAGCTCAGCTAGAAGAAAAGATGAAAGAATTTGAGTTATTACAGCCGCCGATTCTGAGTGGTACCGAGACATCTGAAGACTGTCAGAACTGGTTTGATGATATAGAAATCCTGTTTGATTTACTTGATTGTACAGATGAACAGAGAGTTAAAATGGTGCCTTACCAGTTACGAGAAGCCGCCAGGAGTTGGTGGATTACTAGTACAAGAATGTGGGCACAGAGAGGTACAGTGATTTCGTGGGAAATATTCAGAACTGAATTCTATCGAAGATTTTTCTCAGCTTCGTACCGAGAGGACAAGAAATTGGAGTTTGAGAATTTGAGCCAAGGACAGCTGAATATTGACCAATATATTGCTAAATTCTCGACTCTAATGCGTTTTGCTCCTCATTTAGATGGAAATGATGAAGCTGTAGTGAATCAGTTCATCAGAGGGCTGAATTCGGAGGTAGTTGCATTTATGAATTTGCAACGACCTTACCTTTTTTCTGACATCCTAAGTAGAGCAAAGAGAGCTGAGGCGAGTCTGATTAGACAATTGACAAGGTTGTGTGTGAAGCCACTTCAGGCACAGCAATCCCCTCTTCGATAAGATCACGACAGTACGAGTGGGAAGCAAGATTTGCTGAAAGCTCGGAAGAAGCCATTCAAGAAATTGGGAAGTGGTTCCTCTAGCTCCAGCAGTCCTAGTCCCAGCGATACTGGAGTGTATTGCAGGACTTGCGGTGGGAGACACCTCACAGAGCAATGCCAGGGAGTATCTGGTAGTTGCCATATCTGCAGACAGCGAGGACACTTTGCTAGAGTTTGTCCCCAGAGAGGTCCTCGAAGATTTCAGGGGGCTGGACCATCTGGATATGGTGATCGAGGGACAGATCCAGGTCACACTGGGTAACATAGTAACAGGTACTATTCTATACGATTATATTGCATATGTATTGATATATACTAATGCATTCTTTATGAGTATCTGTGACTGAGTTGCATGGAGATATGCATTATATGTTGGATCTGATTATACTGTAGTATTGATTTCTTGGTTGTTGAGGAATATGTTGATATCAGAGATCTCTGTGACATGTTATATACTACAGTGAGATGAACCCGGGATTGGGTTAGATTATGATGTACTTGTGATATATGATTTCGATTTCATTATTGATATGTAATGATAAACAAGTATAGAAATATCGTAGAATGTGTTCTAGAAATGGTAAGATTAAGATCAGATCTAGTTGAGAAATGAGGATTCTAGATCCAGAATTCCTTAGATCATTGTACTGTTGACTCGATTAGCACAGAAAGGAACAGATGGTATCCTTATGTGTTTGGTAGATATACTGAAATCGAGTCTAACGGTGACAGATTTGCCCGTAATGTATTAGTTGACTGGTGTTTGCCTAGATAAGATTTCAGATGTGTTTGATATCAGAAAGGTAGATTTCAGAATTGAATCGATACCAGGTATTGTTTATATGATAGCATCCAGTAAAGAATGACATTGAAGGTATAGAATGATACTGAATGATTAGACAGAATTGAAAGAATTGACAAATTAGAATACTGGCTGAGAATTATAGTTGATTGAGTACTCTCTTGAAGACATTTCAGTTCTGTTTCTAAATTAATAGTGTTGATGTTCAGAGGTATTCTGAAGATTATGCTTGGTATATCTATGAGTTATTGATATATTGCAGCATTTGATTGATTATGTTGAATATTTAAAGACTGTGTTAAATATTCAGAGAACAGTGATTATTGTATACAGAAACGGATCAGGTGAATCTGGTATGCAGTTAGTGATACAGTGTTTATTCAGAATAGACAGTACCTGAAGATTGATGGATTTAGACAGTTAAGACAGAAAGATCAGGAATGCCAGAAATGTCAGAAATTTATTATCTGCAGATTATCTTCTTCTGATTATCTTATTCTCTTATTGTTATATATCTGCTGAGTATTATTATTGTTCTACATCAGTATTTGCGATATCTTATATTGTTGGGAGCATATTCTATTTGCATGTGAAATATAGCAGTTGATCAGATTGATATTAAGATATTTACCAGAAATCATTGTTTTATGAGTTTTCTTAAACTCACTAGATCTGTATAGGTTCTTTCTATTCTGAATCTGATGTGATATTACTGTTACTGTGAATCAGTGTTGACACAGTTTATTGTAATCAGTGGAGTGTACATCAGTTCAGAAATCAGAGGGTTCAGAATTGTATTTTACTAATCAGAACAGAGCATCAGTCAGATTAACAGATAGTTGATTTTGTGATTGTATGGGACTGATTATTTTATGATATCAAAATGTTTCAGAATTGTTTACAGATTTTGATATCGGTGGTCAGAGCTGAATATCAGGTAGGTATTTTTCTTTATCTTATATTATTGTTGATTTGTTTATACAGAATAGTTCGAATCTAGAATCACAGATAGTGTCAGAACCGCACAATAGTGAAGTCATTTTTCATTCAGATGGTTGAGAATGTACTATATTCGAACAGATAGATTGTGATATAAACAGATTAGATCAGTTATGGCAGAGATTGTACAGAAATGTTAGCAGAAATTGTACTGATAAGTCTGAGTTGCTAACAGAAGAAGATAGAAATCAGAAGATTGGTTACAGAATATGTATATTTCTGAATAGAAATGGGAGTTCATTTCTATGGTGTTCGTAATGACATTACAGCCATTTTCTTTAGATTTTGATATGATATGATTATGATTGACAGATTTCCCAATCTGTATCTATCAGTTTGTACCAGATTACGTACAAACAGAACTAGATGACATAGATCGATGTCAAAGAAATAATCAGATGGATTAGAATATTGAATTAGATGATATCAGATTGTGATTTTGATGGAGTGGTACTTGTGATAGACTATATCATAAGCTCTCTTGTGCAGATTTATTACAGATTGGCAGGTAGTCAGAGAGATTGACAGATCGTCAGGGTGTAGTAATCAGATATTGACAGATATTGGTAGAACTATAGTGCTGGATGTTAGCACTATCCAGATAGTTCAACATGAATAGATTTAAGACACCAACGTCGGATGATGACGATTGGTATTTAAAGATAAAGACTGAATATGTCCTGGATTGGGATAAGCAAATATGATAACAACTACAGGTAGTGTGGTTTTGTTATAACTTACAGAGTGGTTTATACAGATATTGTATAACCAGCATGACAAGATTGATTCTGTCAGAGTTAGTTTAAGAAGTATTATGATAGGATACTTCATGAATTCTTATTCCAGACTGAAATCAGAGATTTGAGTTTCTGATTTAAACTCTGTATACACTTCTTCTGATAGATCTGAATTAATTACTTAGAGTTCGAGGACGAACTCAGATCTAAGAGGGGGAGAAATGTAAGGCCCGAGATGTCATCATTTTTGTGAGAACCCGAAAATTAAATAATTGATTTAAATATTGAATGGCATTCTTGTGATTTTCGAATGGCATTTTCGTAATTATTGGATGGCAATGGCATTTTCGTAATTATTGGAGACAATGGCATTTTCGTAATTTTGAAAGAAAAGGGCAAAAACTTGAGAGGTGGCCACGTTGCTTCTTATGCATGCCATATATATATATATATATATATATATATACAAAACGTGATTCTCTAGCATTCAGATTAGGAAAGAATTGAGCAAGAATGCTCGAAGTTCTCTCAGGCGTGAAATTGAGTGT
Organism: Primulina eburnea; assembly: GCF_022965805.1. Lineage (NCBI taxonomy): Eukaryota > Viridiplantae > Streptophyta > Magnoliopsida > Lamiales > Gesneriaceae > Primulina > Primulina eburnea. Next base: position 21,206,537 of record NC_133108.1, on the reverse strand, counting down.
CACGTAAAATCCGTTCGTCTGATTTTAAATCCGACTTCAGTACTGTGTTCCTATCAACGCAGACTATAACTGGACGTAAGTTTTGTTACGTTTAGACATGTTTTGAATTTATGATATTGTCAGAATTGAATATGATTCAGATATGGCGTTTCTGCTACCGTAGACATTATAGAATTGAAGTCAGATTAAACAACAGACCGTTTCTGTAATTATTATGATTTTTGAAAGATATTGACTGAGATTCTATATCAGAATTGTGTTAATATTCAGAGTATGAATTATGTTGACACGGATTATGATGTTCCAGTAATATATTTGTGATATTCAGATTGACGGGGTTATTCAGACTGTAATATTATACCGTCGAAACATCAGTTGAGTTAGATTGATCAGATTCAGATATGATTTTAATTAGATTTTGATATTATTGATATGAATCAGATTGTATCTTGTTCAGATATTGATCAGATTGTACACTGATTTGAGTATTGATCAGAACAGATTGTGTATTGAGTTATTTACTGATACAGCGTATTCGATATTGTCTTTTCAGATTGATATGGATAGAGTTGAATACAGATCATCATCTTCGTCAGATCGGGACGACAAAGGTATAATTCATGTGATATTCGGGAAGAAACAACTCAATCGAGATCATCCTTGAGTTGCCCAATAAATCACATACTATATTCTTGTTTATGTTTTATCTAATTATGCTTTGTTTACAGATCATGTTGCATTGCATTAAGATGATTATGCTTGTTTACAGATTGTGTATTCATGCATTAAGATAGGAAAGTCTGCGAGATCATCCAGACTTCTAGATGTTCGGCGATATCTCAGCTCTGGGGAAGATCACCGCCCCTTTGTAGATGTGGATACAGATCAGGCCGAAGTCTAGGAATAAGACGTACAGCACCTCGATTGGTAGGGTAGGTGACAGCCAGTGACGTCTTATTCACCCCGGGATCCCTAGAGTTTTAGTCGAGTCAAGTCTAGACATGATTTGATTAGGACTGCATGATTATATGGATGTGGCTACTAGATCATGGGACCCGTCGTTATTGCTTTCAGTTGTGCTAGCATGTTGTATGATTTAGATTGTTTATATGCATGTTTATTTGATTTGAAGTGCATGCATATTTTGATTAGATTTCATAGATTATGAAATCTATTATTTTGATTTTATTCATGACAGTATGCTTCATGATTTATTTTGAATATATGCATGTTTACCATGTTTTATACTGGGATTTATTCTCACTGGAGTTATCCGGCTGTTGTCTTGTTTTGTATGTGTGCATGACAACAGGTGGGACTGGATCGGGGTCAAGAGGATGAGGAGAGAAGAAGAGTTAGCGTGGCGATTCCGGACTTACTGTAGATTGAGTTTACTACTTGAACTTTAGTAGTTGAACCTTAGATTAGATTATTGTACTTTTAATACTTAAATGTATTTTTATACAGACATGTATAGTATTTAGATTCCATTACCTTCCGCAGTTACATTATTAAAAGAAAAATTTTTAGACCCTGATTATCAGAATTGATAATTAAATCCCAAAGATGATTAAGAAGATGATTAGCGTCCGGGTCCCCACAATTTGAGTGCTGGAAATTATTGTCAAAACTGAGGGGAGGCTCTTTCCAAATTTCGGTCAGCATCTGGTACGAATTCGGCAAGTTTCGTACGTCCAATTTTGAGCAACTCAAAATACACCTTCACATTTTGTAAGTGGGCTTTTGATATATATTCGTTTGTTTTTTTTAACTTGAATATGTATATCATGACATGCAGGTACATGTGTCTTCATTTTCGAAAATTTGCTATCTGCTCTGTTTAAAATTTCGATCGATTATGTGTTCTCTTCTATGCTTCGAAATTCGTTGATTCCGCTGTGTCCTTATGAAAACTCTGAAATCCGAAAATCTGAAAAGTTCTGTCTGTTCGTTTTGAGATCTTTGTTACACTGTTATGATTCAATTTGAAATGGGACGAGAATTGTGATTCTGTCTGCCCCCAATGGTGGGTATAAAACCATTTCTGTTTGGCCCCCAATGGTTGGTATAAAACCATTTCTATCTGGCCCCCACCGTTGGGTATAAAACCGAGTTCTGGCCTCACCCCTTAGAGGACTAATATATTGGGGACAATTTGACCATGGAAATGAGATGAGTAGCAGTGTTCTGTCTGTTCCGATCTGTTCTGTTCTGATCTATTTCTGAACTGCTCTGAATCGTCTGATAACCTCTGTCTCATATTTGTTTCGTTTCTGTTATGATGAGTTAAAAGTAATAAGATTTGAAAGTTCGTTAAAGAAATGTTTTAAAGATTAAGTTCTATATGTATCATTGGAAATCGATCGACCCCCACTTGCTGAGTGTTTCCCAAAACACTCACCCCTTACAAATTTCAGATTAAAATGAAGAGCAACTGAATGAGGAGGAACAAGAAGCCTTCTGTGGATGGTAGCCGATGAGCAAGATACAAGAAATCAAGACTTTATTTTCCTTTTGTTCAGTTTCCGCATTTGCAACTCTGATGTATTTTTATTTCTATTGTCAATATAAAGAAAATGTTTAATTTATGAAAAAGACTGATTTTTGGCATTTCGATACGAGGCTTAATTGTTTTCAAGTAATTGTTAAACAATGCCGGATGTCACAGACGCTTCGGACACGGGGCGTGACATTTAAGTGGTATCCGAGCCTCCAGGTTCATAATCCCGCTGGGATTTTGTCAGACAAAATTTGAAGAAGTCAAATTTTGGAAAAAGCCTAGTACATTCTGAAACAAATTCTCATTATTTCCAAAATTCTTTGAGAAATTCGAAATCTATTTCCTTCAATCGTTCTGCAAACTCTTAGTATCGAAAATCCCACGAAAACATTGTTTGTGCCGTTCTGTCCTTTATTCGATTCTGAAATTTTACCTCAATTGATGCTTTCGTGATCGTGCTCAATCCGTCCTTTGAAAGCGTCAACATACCATTGAAAACCAAACACGAGAGATTGCAACCCTAAAGGATCAACTCGATATAGAAAAACAAGAGAACAAGAACTCGTAAAGATTAAGAACCTACTTCAAACTGATATACAACGTCTCACCTATCGCCTTGACAGATCAAAGAGATAGATCACCCCAACACTCTGTAACCATCTAACATGATACGACCCTTAATCAAAAGTTGATAGTAAAGATTGAAACTGAGAAGGATCTTGCTAACCGCTCTCTTTATCAACATGAAGACCTTTAAAGTAAGCAAGAACGTCACATCTTCATGCTTCATGGTGATATGGATAGAATGCAAGAAAAACATAGCTATATGCACCTTGTCATCGAAAACATGGAAGAAGAAGAAGAAGAAGAAGAAGAAGAAGAAGAAGCACCTATAGAAATAGTGGAAAAAGAACAGTGATGATGAAAAGATGATAAGGTAGGCTGGACTTGTATTATGGTGAAATGATATGAAAGAAAGAAGTGTAACTTTTCTTTGAGAATGTATAGAGATAAGTTGAATTATATTTTTGGGAATGTACCTATCAGATATAAGTTGATTATATTTTTGGGAATTTACCTATCGAAGATAAGCTTCCGACTTAAGATGAAATGTTTGATTCGGGGATAAAAAATTATTTATGAAAATATGAGATAAGAATTATATAAGTTTTGATATTCAAACGTAGAAGTTGATTTTTGTGTCAATAATTAACGTTATGGACATAATTTGGGATGTTAAGCAATAAATTTAAATATGTAGAATTAAGGTCATTACCTGAGGTAAATAAAGAGAGTTATGAGATATTGGTGAACATCGAGGAAAGTGTAACATGTATAATAAGTTCTGACTCTTCTTATAGTACAAAAAAAAATAAATAGTGGGAAGATTTGAGGAGAAAGATATCCAACGAAACTTGTTTGTGTTAAAGCATGCTAGGCTCATATTCTTGATTAAAAGAAGATTTAGTAAAAGAAGAATTTTTTTAGGAATTGGTTTCTTCCGTACAAGGTTGAAAGAAAATTTAACTAGGTTATTGGGACTTAAGTCAATAAGCTGATAAGGAGTTATGTTATAAGATTCCATATTGGTTTTAGTTTTGAGATATTAATCGCGATAATTTTAAGATAGAATAAAATAAGTATGGATTGATTTTATTTAGTGTACTATGATAAATTTCAACGTCATTCTTAGAATTGGTTGATTGGACAAGAATCATGCAGTGATAGATGGTCGAGGTAAGAATGCCAAACTCCAACCCAAGAATAAATCATATTTTATGGCAAGGATAGGGAACATAAATCCTTCCTTTCTGCTTCTCAGATCTAGAAAGGCATGGAGTATGGCGAAGAAGTTTAACTAACAATAATGAGAGATGCAAAAGAAGAATTAAGCTCAAGATATAAAATATTCCTGTGGTAGCGAGCTTCGGAAAGGTTACATTGAATTATCTCAGACTGTGAAGTAGAATTCGAAAGTAACTTGATAGCTCGTGCTACACTAAAATCTAAGGAACTCTAGCAAATGGCTTCAGTTGAACTCAAGAAGCTAAAAGATCAATTCAAAGATTTGTTAGTAAAAAACAAATCAAACTAAGTGCCTGTTCTTGGGGAGCTTAAGTCTTAATGAGACAAAAGAATGGTGAAAGCACAAGATAGTGTGTCGATCTACAAAGAACTCAATAGGATCAAGAACAAATGTCATCTTTCAAGAATAGATGGCCTTCTCTATCAGTTAAAAGGAGCTAAGATCTTTTCGAAGCTCTATCTAAGGTCAGACTACCACAATTAAAGGCCAAAGCAGAGAATATTCTTGAAACAGGCTTAAAAAGAAAAGGGTATGGACACTATGAGTTCACGATAATACCTTTTGGCCTGACCAATGCTCCAGCAACATTCATAGAACTCATGAACAGAGTGTTCAAGAAAATTCCTCGACAAGTTTGTGGTAGCATTTATTGATGAAATTCTTGCATGTTCAACAAGTGAGTAAGACCGCAAGGAAGATCTTCGTCTTGCTCTACCGATGCTCAGAGGAAAATAACTAAATACTAAATTTAAGAAATGGGAATTTTGATTGAAAAATGTCACATTCTTCGGTCATATAATCTCTGAAATGGGCATATCAGTGGATCACCAATAAGGTGGAGGCAATCATAGACTGGCCTTGATCGAATATTGGAATAGAATTTTGAAGTTTTTTTGGGATTAGTTGGCTATTAAGAAAAGGTGTTGAAGTATTTTCTTCCGCTCACCAAGCTCACTCATAAGAAATCTATATTCAATTAGAGTGAAGAATGTGAGAAGAGTTTTTAGATCTTGAAAAAGAAACTTTTTTCTACGCTAGTATTAGTACCTCTCGAAGAAGGCAAGAATTTCACAATTATGCACCAACAGAGGATTGTGATGTGTTCTCATTCAATAGGGCAAGTAATTGCCTATGCATCGATGAAATTAAAACCATGTGAGCAAAATTATCCAACACATGATAGTGAATTAGCAACAATTACATTTGAGCCAAAGATCCAGAGAATCAATTTCTTTGGTCACAAATTTGTGAAATTTATCGATCATCAAAGCCTCAAGTACTATTCACACAAAAGGAATTAAACATGAGGCAAAGACGGTGGATCGAACTATTGAAGATATTTTAGGGCGTGTGCCATGGAACTCGGAGGAATTAAATAAACACCCCCCTTTGATTGAATTTGACGATAATAATAATTATCATGGAAGTATTGAAATCAGAGGGAAATCTATCATGGTACTTGAATTGTTTATAAAGTAGATATTATCAAGGAAAAACGCAAGGCAGCTCGTGATCGACAAAAGTGCTGGGCTCATTTAAAGTGAAGACCGTTGGAGGTTGAAAATGGTGTGAAAGCTTATGTTAAAGTTTCTCCTATGAAAGGAGTGGTTCGATTCAGCAAATCAGGAAAGATAACTCCAAGATATGTCGGACCCTTCGAAATAATGAGAAAAATGGGAAACCTAGCTTATCAGCGGGCTTTACCACCAGACATGTCAAGGATTGAAAATGTCTTCCACGTCTCACAGCCAAGGAAGTATGTCTCAGATCCAAGTCAGAATCTTAAAGTTGCATCGCTACTAAACGAATGGAAGAAGTCCCTATTCGAATAGTGGACACCAAAGACCAAGTGCTGAGACGCTAAACAATTCCATATGTCAAGATACAATGGTCAAATCATATGGAACGAGAAGCAACTTGGGAACTTGAAGAACTTATGCGCACTCGGCACCCTCACCTCTTTTAAGATTTAGCTAACACAAGTTTCGAGGACGAAACTTCCAATAAGGAGGGTGGGATGTGAGAACCCGGATTTTTCGAAGCAAAGCACCTCAAAAATCTCGGAAAGTAGCTCAAAAAGAAGCCGAGGCAATGCAAAACCTTGAGAATTGAGGGTACGTCGCTCGGAAGAGGAAACCCTCAGCTCACAAGCAGAAACCCTCAGCTTAAGTAAGCTCATTGATTGTCACGAGAGGAGTAAAACCTCAGCTCAAGGAAGCTCCAAGATTCTTGGAAAAGAAACCCTCAGCTCATAAGATAAAACCCTCAGCTCAAGGAAGCTCATTGATTGTCGGGGAGGAAATTTCTAGCTCATGAATTCAATATCCTAGCTCAAAGAAGCTAATCCTTTCTTGTCCAAAAAGAACCAAAATGGAGCTAGGAGAAGAGCTAAAGGATTGAACAAATTTAATGTGAAAGAAATGACCTTTGAGTTAACCAAGAAGAGGAGCTAAAAGAGCTAAAGGTTTGGACAAACTTATTGTGCAAGAGATGACTATTGAGTTAACCAAGGAAGGAGCTAAATGAGCTAAAGGTTTGGACAAACTTATTATGCAAGAAATGACTATTGAGAAAACCAATGAAGGAGATAAGGGAGGAGCTAAGAGGCTAGGACACATTTATGTAGCAAAAAATGACTCTTGGTGCTTGAGATGCTTTGACCACATTGATGGCAATTCTTGGAGCCCAAGATTTTGGCAATAGGGTGTTGAAAGGCCATATTTTTCCTATAAATACCACCTCAAGGTGTTGAAGAAACCACACCTACAAAGCCATAAGAAAATTTGGCTCCTTCACTCCACAAACCCTCCAAAACTCGGCCGAAAGCAAGAAAGAAGAAGGGAAAGCTTGTGTCTTTATTTGAGTGCTGGAAATTATTGTCAATACTGAGGGGAGGCTCTTTCCAAATTTCGGTCAGCATCTGGTACGAATTCGGAAAGTTTCGTACGTCCAATTTTGAGCAACTCAAAATACACCTTTACATTTTGTAAATGGGCTTTTGATATATATTCGTTTGTATTTTTAAACTTGAATATGTATATCATGACATGCAGGTATGTGTGTCTTCATTTTCGAAAATTTGCTATCTGCTCTGTTTAAAATTTCGATCGATTATGTGTTCTCTTCTATGCTTCGAAATTCGTTGATTCCGCTGTGTCCGTATGAACTCTTTGTTACCTCCGAACTCTTTGTTACACTGTTACAATTCAATTTGAAATGGGACGAGAATTGTGATTCTGTCTGGCCCCCAATGGTGGGTATAAAACCATTTCTGTTTGGCACCCAATGGTTGGTATAAAACCATTTCCGTATGGCCCCCACCGTTGGGTATAAAACCGAGTTCTAGCCTCACCCTTTAGAGGACTAACATATTGGGGACAATTTGACCATGGAAATGAGATGATTAACAGTGTTTTGTCTATTCCGATCTGTTCTGTTCTGAATTGTTCTGATCTGTTTTTGAACTACTCTGAATCGTTTGATAACCTCTGTCTCATATTTGTTTCGTTTTTGTTATGATGAGTTAAAAGTAATAAGATTTGAAAGTTCGTTAAAGAAACGTTTTAAAGATTAAGTTCTATATGAATCATTGGAAATCGATCGATCCCCACTTGCTGAGTGTTTTCCAAAACACTCACCCCTTACAGATTTCAGATTAAAATGAAGAGCAACTGAATGAGGTGGAACAAGAAGCCTTCTGTGGATGGTAGCCGATGAGCAAGATACAAGAAATCAAGACTTTATTTTCGTTTTGTTCAGTTTCCGCATTTGCAACTCTGATGTATTTTTATTTCTATTGTCAATGTAAAGAAAATGTTTAATTTATGAAAAAGACTGGTTTTTGGCATTTCGATACGAGGCTTAATTGTTTTCAAGTAATTGTTAAACAATGCCGGATGTCACAGACGCTTCGGACACGGGGCGTGACAGTTGCAATTTCAGAAACAGTACAGAAACTTTCCAAACGGTCATATTTTTGTATCTAACGTATATATCATTTTCGGGGCCTATAAATACAACATCTAGAAGATCAAACAAGAGCTTTTGAAGAGGGTTCAAAGCATGGGAAGTTAGCATGAAGAAATCAGCTAGTTGAGAGCACAAGCCCTTGTGTGATGATAGATTTGAGAAGTGCAATGTAAATGATAAATTCCTCACACACAATCACTCACACATATACAAGAGAGTTGAACTTCAACTATTAGTTGAGTGAGTGCTGCCTACAATCTTAAGTGCTTGGAGTTCTAGTTGGGTGATGCCCTTCCGGAGTGGGTTTGTACAAAGATTTGTATAAATCAAAGTCTTCTAGTAAATCTTTCCCAAGGGGACGAAGGGGTGATGTAGAAGCATTTGAAGTGTCCGAACATCATAAACAAATTCGTGTCTATTTGTTTATTACATTACTGTCCATTTCCACAGTTTTTAAAGAAGCATTGTTGAAGCATTTTATGTGTTCTTCAAATACCAAAATATTGCATACCAAGTGTTTGGGAAAATGCTTCAACCAAAATATTTATACTCATTCAACTTTTATACATTTGAAATACTTTATAAAATATATAATCGGTTCTATGAAGGATTATTTCGAGTTTATTCCGCTTGGTTTGAAAACCAAACTCGATTTAATTCATCGGTGTTCAATATTTCAAGTACCGAGCTATTGTAGTTCAACGATTTAGCCCTTAACCGATCCCAACAATTGATATCAGAGCGGGTTGTTCTTGAAAAAGCATTGAAACTGATTTTGATGTTTAAAGTTCGAAAATTTCATATTTTTTAAACATATATATGCAAAACTGAATTTTCGTGCAGCTTGCAGCGATTGTGGGAAAAATTACATATCCCTTTGCTCGAGTGTCCAAACGACAAACCGCTTTTTGAGTTGCAAACTAAGCTCGTAGAGGATTACAGCGGTATAAAATTTCTACCTACTTATACCTGAGAAAAAACTGTTTATTCGTTGAAGGCAGTGCATATGTTCTGCAGTAGAAAATACGCAATTGAGAAAATTGGTTAGTTATCCGTCTTCTTTTATAATTTTCAAATTTTCAAAAATATAGGGAGAGAACTCATTATATTTTTAATGGAGAGATTATTTTAAAATATTGAGGGGGAGAAAATTTTGTGCTTAAAATGTTTTGAACATATTATTTTTTGATTCACACAAAAAAGGGAGAAATATGTTAGTTGAATCAATAGTTTATCCAAGTTTTGTGATCATAAAAAAAGGGGAGATTGTTGGAACATTTTAATGTTCGCAATCTTTATTTTTGTGGGGACCCGAACGCTAATCAAGTTCTTAATCATGTTTAAGACTAATCAATCAATTATAAAACAGGGTCTAATTTTTTTTTTAAAATACACAGCGGAAACGTAATGTAATTTACTCAAATTACATATTAAACATGAACATACAAATCTTGCGTTATCTACAAGAATTCAACTAGGTTCAACTACATATCAGTGCTGAATTCTATGTTGCTTCGAAGCCCGGATCTCCACGCTATCTAATCTTCTCTCATCCTCTTCTTGACCCTGATCCAGCCCCACCTGTTGTCATGCACACATACAAAACAAGACAACAGCCGGATAACTCCGGTGAGATATAAATATCCCAGTATAAACAATGTAAACATGCAGTCATATAAAAGCATATAAGAATTATTCATAACATGTCTCAAATCAGAAACATAAATCCATATCAAACATTCAATAATCATGAATGGCATAAATAATGTAAATCAACATGTCATATCAGACTCAACTCAACCGACGCAGCGTCTCAGACTCGACTCCACTGACGCATCGTCTTAGACTCGACTCAACTCTATCCTAGGGATCCCGATGTCTGAATAATAATAATTATACCCAATCTCAGTCGATAGGAATGAATCAATCCCTAACGGCATCGATATAATTCATATATCCAGTGTCTGGGCGAATCAGCCGCAGAATTGACGACTCAGTCAATAACCCGACGAATCAGCCGGTAATTAGGCGAATCAGCCAATAATCAGACAACTTAGCCTGTAATTAAGCGAATCAGCTTAAGTTTAGACGAATCTGTCAATCACCAGACGAATCAGCCGGTGACTAGGCGAATCAGCCTATAATAAGACGAATCAGTCAATAACTCGACGAATCAGCCGGTGACTAGGCGAATCAGCCTATGACTCAACGACTCAGTAATCAATACATGCAGTCAGTATCTAAGCAAATCAATCAATGACTAGCGAATCAGCAGTCATTACATACAGTGGCTATAAATCAATAGACAACCAACATCAATCTCATCAATTACAAGAATCAATGTAATAAACTAAGTATGTGATTTAGGGAAACTCGAGTCAAACCTTCCTCGAGTTGTGCAATCCCAACACAACATTAATTTATACCTTTCTTTCTGATACTCTGACCCTGTCGAAGTCTCGAACTCAAAGCCTGTCAATACTCAATCTGACATGACAATATCGAGGAGTATAATATCAATACATTACTCCAATTCAATCTGTTCTGCACAATACTCAATCTAATTCAATATTGACGGCATAACGGTATAATCTCCATATACCCAGCAATACCATATCAATCAGATATTAATTCTCACGTCTCATAATCGATAATTACACAATTCTGATATCAATTTAATTTCAACAATTCATAATAATTCCATATGGTATTTATTCTTCAATCCGGTTTCGATTATACGATGTCTAACATGCCAAGAACATCATATATGTAAGGCTCGAAGATTTAGTTATCATAATCAGATGGATTTGTTGATAATTAAGATGATTGTAGATGTATTTTATTGGACTAGAAAAGAAAGGAAAATGTACAATAAAGATGTGGAAGATAGTCAAAAGAATAAATAAAGTCGAAGTTAATGCGCACATATGTATGGAAATTCCAGTAGACTCGGCGCACATGCGCGAAGAGATGCGCGCACATGCGCGAGCAGGCCAGCAGCCTTGGCGCATATGCGCGAGAGTAGTGGCGCATATGCGCGGAGCGTCCAGCAACATTGGCGCATATGCGCGGAGCGTCCAGCAACATCCAGCAACATTGGCGCATATGTGCATAACAACAGGAGGGGCAGGATCTGGGTCACGCAGAGGATGAGAGACGGACATAGCGTGGTGATCACGGGCCTAGCAGAAAAGACTAGTAGTTGTACTTTGGATATGTATTGTATTTAATTACTAGTGGTCGAGTATGGTTTGGAACCGAACATATTTGTATCTTTTGTTATAGATTATGTTGTTAATATCTATGGTGTATGCTTGAGTTATATAACATTAGAATTAATGTTAAAAGCAAAAATTTGACCCACTTTTTATATTAATGATCCGTTTTAATCCCAAAGAAAAGTATTAGAGCCCGGGTCCCCACAACAGGTGGTATCAGAGCCGTAGGTTCTGTAGACTAAGATAGGATAGAATGAGCGGGGTAGATCGAGTCTTCTTCCTTGCTTATGCTGTGCTAGCATGTTTATTGCTTTCCTATTACATGTTGTTTGTGTTTGATTTCTTTCAGCATGTGATAAACTGAATCAGAACTGATTCTAGATCAGAGGTAACTGACTAGAGGATGGCTGAGACAGTAGTATATCTTGTTTACTAATCCGTTGGGTTATTAGATATGCCTCCTAGAAGAGCAGTCGTACCTCTACAACCAGCAGCGCCAGAACAGGGGAGCACATCCGGAGATCCTATGGATGTTACGGCGACCCCTATGGAGACGTTGCTGATGCGATTCCAATCCTTTCGACCTCCCACACTAAAAGGTACCGAGAATGCCATCGAGTGTGAAAGTTGGCTTGAGGACATTGAGATGTTATTCGAGTCTCTGGAATATATTGACGAGAAACGAGTGAAACTCATTGGCCATCAACTGCAAGATGTGGCTAAGTATTGGTGGGTGAATATAAGGAGAGTACTAGAACAGCGTGGCACCGAGGTTACATGGAAAGCATTCAAGACCGAGTTCTATCAGCGATTCTTTCCTGTATCCTACCGTAAAGATAAAGGCGCTGAATTTGCAAACCTGAGGCAAGGGCAATTGAACATTGAAGAGTACGTTGCTAAATTTTCTTCTTTGCTTCGCTTTGCACCTCACGTTTCAGGTAGTGATGAGGCCATGGCGGATCAGTTTATAAATGGCTTAAATCCTGATGTCTTTACATTGGTCAATACTGGGAGACCTAATAATTTCGCTGAAGCATTGAATCGTGCCAAAGGAGCTGAAGCAGGGTTGCTGAGACAACGGAGTGTTCCGTATGTGGCTCCGAGTCCAAGACCGCCATTACCTCCAGTACAACCTCCTCCTCGATTCGAAAGTGGTGGTAGCAGCAGCGGACGCAAAGATCAGTTGAAAGCAAAGGGTAAACAGTTTAAGAGGGCAGGGAGCAGTTCTTCGAGCTCCAGCGGGTCAAGACAGAGAGGTTTTGGCCAGAGTCTAGAGGTGGCAAGTGGATATTGCAGTACTTGTGGAGGTAAGCATGCCACAGAACAATGTCAAGGTGTAGTGGGCAGGTGTAACGTATGCAAACAACAGGGGCATTATGCCAAGGTCTGTCCTCAGAGGAGTGGTGCATCGAGATTTCAGGCTGTAGGATCGTCTGCCTCCGTGACTCAGCCTGAGAGGCAAGCTTCATCTGTTCACTCATTTCAGCCGCCACCAGCACAGACCCAGCCCCGAGCCAGAGGTGGCCAGCCAGGGAGTCAGCCTCAGAGACAACAGGCTCAGGTGTTTGCCTTGACTGAAGAGCAAGCACAGGATGCCCCAGATGATGTCATTGCAGGTAACTGTTTCCTTTGCGGTTATCCTGCTTATATATTGATAGATACAGGTGCATCGCATACATTCATTTCAGAGCGATTTGCATTGTTGCATTCTTTGCCTGTTGAGTCTTTGCTAGATGTTGTGTCTATTAATTCTCCGTTAGGAAGTGGATTGATATCGGTGATTACGGTTAGACATTGCATCTTACGGTTTGAGGGGCATGAGATTGACCTAGATTGTATAGTATTGGGTCTAGCTGATTTTGACTGTATAGTTGGTATTGACATGCTAACAAAGTACAGAGCTACCGTGGATTGTTTCCACAAGATTGTCAGATTCAGACCTGAGACCTGAGATGACAGACGAGTGGAAATTCTACGGGAAGGGTTCCAGATCTCGGATTCCCTTGATTTCGGCTCTTACTATGAACAAATTGTTACAAAAAGGAGCAGATGGTTTCTTTATTTATGCTGTAGATGTGCAGAAGTCGAGCCCGGCGTTGGCAGACATACCAGTAGTGCGGGAATTTCCAGATATTTTTCCAGATGAGATCCCAGGATTACCTCCGGTTCGTGAGGTAGATTTCAGTATTGATCTTACACCAGGTACCGTCCCTATTTCGAGAGCTCCGTATAGGATGGCACCCATCGAACTAAAAGAATTGAAAGCACAATTAGAAGATCTTCTGGCCAAGGGATATATCCGACCTAGTGTATCTCCTTGGGGCGCTCCGGTGCTATTTGTGTGGAAGAAAGATGGTTCGATGCGATTGTGTATAGACTACCGGCAACTGAACAAGGCAACGATCAAGAATAAATATCCTTTGCCTAGGATTGATGACTTATTTGATCAGTTGAAGGGATCCTCTGTATATTCGAAGATTGATTTACGTTCTGGGTATCATCAGCTCAGAGTTCGAGATGTAGATATACCGAAGACAACATTTCGAACCAGGTATGGACATTACGAATTTATTGTCATGCCTTTTGGTTTAACCAATGCTCCTGCGGTATTTATGGGCTTGATGAACCAAGTGTTTCAGAGGTATTTGGATGAATTTGTTATTGTCTTCATCGATGATATTTTGGTGTATTCGAAGAACAGAAATGAGCATGCAGAGCATCTCAGAATTGTTTTGCAGACGTTGAGAAACGAGCGACTGTATGCAAAATTGTCAAAGTGTGAGTTTTGGTTGAATCGAGTTGTATTCTTGGGGCATATTATATCTGGAGATGGTATTTATGTGGATCCGAGTAAAGTGGAAGCTGTGATCAGTTGGTCGAGACCGACTTCTGTACCAGAAATACGCAGTTTCATGGGCTTAGCCGGATACTACAGAAGATTTATCAAAGATTTCTCCAGTATTGCAAAACCAATAACTCAATTGACACAAAAGAATGCACCATTTGTTTGGTCAGAGGAGTGCAAGTCTAGCTTTCTAGAGTTGAAGAAAAGGCTGACCAGTGCTCCAGTACTGACGATACCTTCAGGTACGGGTGATTTCGTTGTATATTGTGATGCCTCTCACAGAGGTTTGGGATGTGTTATTATGCAGCGAGGTCATGTGATCGCATACGCCTCGAGACAATTGAAGCCACATGAAGTTCGATACCCCATTCACGATCTTGAATTGGCGGCTATCGTATTTGCATTAAAGATTTGGCGTCATTATCTCTACGGAGAGAAATTTGAGATTTTTTCCGATCACAAGAGCCTAAAGTACCTATTCTCTCAATCAGAACTGAACATGAGGCAGCGTAGATGGCTAGATCTTCTGAAAGACTTTGATTGCGAAATCAAATATTATCCAGGGAAGTCAAACGCAGCAGCAGATGCCTTGAGTCGAAAGGTATGTGCCTTGTCCTTATCGACGATAGGTGTTACAAAGTTAGTTGAAAGTTGCTGTCTCTCTGGATTAGCATTTGATACAGATAAGAGGCCACTACGGCTTGCTGCTATTCAAGTTGAGCCGGACGTGATCAGGAGGATCAAAGAAGCACAAAGGACCGATCAGAATGTACAAAGATCAATTCAAATGGTCAGATCAGGGCATTTGTCAGAATATCAGGTGCGTGAGCATATCTTGTACGTCAATAACCGTCTTGTTGTGCCAGATGTTTCAGATTTGAAGCATCAGATTATATCCGAGGCACATTGTAGTCGGTTCAGCATCCATCCTGGTGGCAGAAAGATGTATAATGACTTGAAGACACAGTTCTGGTGGAAGCAAATGAAGTCAGACATAGCCGAATTTGTGTCTAAGTGTTTGAACTGCCAACAGGTAAAAGCCGAAAGGAAGAAGCCCGGAGGTTTACTTCAGAGATTAGCCATTCCTGAATGGAAATGGGACCACATTTCCATGGATTTCGTGACGAAGTTACCTCGATCATCCAAGGGCTGTGATGCGATTTGGGTCATTATTGACTGATTGACCAAATCAGCTTGTTTCATCCCATACAGAATGACGTATAGACAAGATCAGATGGCGGAGATTTATATTCGAGAGGTAGTCAGATTACATGGAGTGCCGAAGTCTATCGTATCAGATCGTGATCCACGATTCACTTCACACTTCTGGCACAGTTTACAGCAGGCCTTAGGTACGACATTACACCTGAGTACTGCTTACCATCCTCAGACAGACGGACAGTCAGAGCGGACTATCCAGACTTTAGAGGATATGTTGAGAGCCGTCGTGCTAGATTTTTGCATTGGTTGGCAAGATTCTCTACCTCTTTGCGAATTCTCTTACAATAATAGCTATCAGACGAGCATTGAAATGGCACCGTTTGAAGCTTTATATGGCAAGAAGTGCAGATCTCCGCTATACTGGGATGACGTTTCAGAGGTACCAGAACTTGGGCCAGATATGATTCGTGACATGACAGAGAAGGTGAAACTCATTCAGAAGAGGATGAAGACAGCACAAGATCGACAAGCGAAGTATGCCAATATCAGACGTAGACCGTTAGTATTTGAGGCGGGAGATAGAGTATTCTTGAAAATTTCTCCGTTCAGAGGCGTTGTTCGATTTGGCAAACGCGGGAAACTATCTCCTCGATACATTGGTCCTTACGAGATTCTTGAGAAGATTGGCGATCGAGCTTATCGACTTGCACTTCCTCCTTCTCTATCTGGGATACATGATGTCTTTCATGTATCGATGTTGCGAAGCCAGATATTTCTCATGTCATTCAGCCTGACGAAGCTGAGCTTGATCAGACCTTGAGCTATGTCGAGCAACCTATCCAAATTCTTGATCGGAAAGAAAAGAAGCTCAGGACGAAGAATATTCCACTCGTGAAAGTTCAGTGGAGTCGTCATGGTATTGAGGAAGCGACTTGGGAAACGGAAGCAAGTATGAAACAGAAACATCCCGAGTTATTTACATGATATATGTAATTGTGTACTTTTGCTTGTATTGCATCTTGTTGTACTTGAATTGATCATCTACAATTTCGAGGACGAAATCATTTCTTAGAGGGGGAGAAATGTAAGGCTCGAAGATTTAGTTATCATAATCAGATGGATTTGTTGATAATTAAGATGATTGTAGATGTATTTTATTGGACTAGAAAAGAAAGGAAAATGTACAATAAAGATGTGGAAGATAGTCAAAAGAATAAATAAAGTCGAAGTTAATGCGCACATATGTATGGAAATTCCAGTAGACTCGGCGCACATGCGCGAAGAGATGCGCGCACATGCGCGAGCAGGCCAGCAGCCTTGGCGCATATGCGCGAGAGTAGTGGCGCATATGCGCGGAGCGTCCAGCAACATTGGCGCATATGCGCGAGTTTAGTGGCGCATATGCGCGAGTGTGAATTTCTGCCAAGTTGTCGAGACAGTAGGTCTCGCGCACATGCGCGAGTAATGCCGCGCATATGCGCGAGACGTGTACTTCAAAGGATTTGCCATGTGTGTGTAGGCATGCAAGGTATATATATAAGTTGGCCTTTCTTTGCCAATTCATCAGAAGAGACCACCGAGAAAGCTTAGGAGAAGGGGTAAGGTGATTGCATTCTAGAATCAAGATTGTGTCACTTTTATGCATCCAAACTAAAATCTAAATATAGATTTGGACTCCTCTCATCAAAGGCTACAAGGTGATGCAAATATTGTTTACTTTCAACATGATTTGAGATATTGTTGTTGGGAGAATTAAGATTTGAACTCTAGGATATGTTCTTGTGAGTATAAAGATAATATATTCGTAACCGGATCAAAGAACGGATGTCATATGCAATTATTACGATTTTATAGCATGTTTAGAACTAAATATGCAGAATTTGGAAACTATGGCATGTTTAGGATGATAATTATGAGTTGATGAGTTTAGATTGATAAGATTGTGTTGATATCTATTGAGAATTTGATTGACCGGTATCGAGAATTATGTCGTTATGCCGTCTGATTGTATTGAGATCACGTAGTGACTTGGTTATGTGTTGATTAAGATTAGAAATTGATAGAGTGCGTATCCACATTCCATTTCAGATTCGTATTGGCGACCGTGACAGCGATTCTACGACGAAAGATATAAGTCATGTTTTGTTTGGGGAGATGTAACTCAAATAAGATATTATTTGAGTTTCCCAACCAAAATCACATACGAGTATTATTAGATATATTGTAACATGTTTATGAATTGTGTATAGCATTATATTCAATCTTTTAACATGTTTATGCTTTGATTTCAGAATTGTATTCAAGCATGTATGATCAGTATGATATTCAGATATGAATATGATTATACTTTGTTTACATATTGATATTCATTGCATCTAAGATAGGAGAGTCTTTGACAGGCATTGTCAAATAGCTAGACGTTTCGGTGTATCTCAGCATAGGAGTAGGTATTACTCTTATTGCCGCCGTTGATACAGCTCAGACCGAAGTCTAGGAATGAGACGTTCATTACCCCGATTGGAGGGTAGGTAGTGACGTCTTATTCACACCGGGATCCCTAGAGTTCTAGTCGAGTCGAGTCTAGACATGGTTTGATTCGCATTGCATTGCATGTGCATATGATGTCATTCATGATAGCATGTTTCATGTTTAATTGATTATATGCATGTATACATGTTTATACTGGGATTTGTTCTCACCGGTTTTCCGGCTGTTGTTATGTCTGTATGTGTGCATAACAACAGGAGGGGCAGGATCTGGGTCACGCAGAGGATGAGAGACGGACATAGCGTGGTGATCACGGGCCTAGCAGAAAAGACTAGTAGTTGTACTTTGGATATGTATTGTATTTGATTACTAGTGGTCGAGTATGGTTTGGAACCGGACATATTTGTATCTTTTGTTATAGATTATGTTGTTAATATCTATGGTGTATGCTTGAGTTATATAACATTAGAATTAATGTTAAAAGCAAAAATTTGACCCACTTTTTATATTAATGATCCGTTTTAATCCCAAAGAAAAGTATTAGAGCTCGGGTCCCCACAATATATGAATCATATCAGATTCTGACAATACCATATTTTCAAATCATATTTAAACGTAGCAAAACTTACGTCAAGTCGTAGCCTACTTTGATAAGAATTCGATACCGAAGTCGAATTCAAAATCGGACGGCGGATTGATCGTAAATCAAAATCTAAAATTGAAAGCAATTCTTTCCTCAGCCTTCGTTTTCTTTCCCTTTTTCTGAAGAATCTCGGTTGTGTATGTATATATATATATACATACACGTAACATGCAACAAGCCAAGTGGCTCCCTTTCATTCTGCATGACTGGCGCATATGCGCGCTCAGCACCGCGCATATGCGCCGAAGGTTCGGCCCGGCATTCTTTCTTCTCGCGCATATGTGCCGTCAATCTCGCGCATATGCGCCAAACCTCCTGCCCTTCACGCGCATGTGCGCCATCTACATCGCGCATATGCGCCGAGCTCTCTGGAGTTCTTCCTCGGCATTTCACCTACCTCGCGCATATGCGCGCCCTGTCTCGCGCATATGCGCGAGGGGTTCTGGACAATCCGCGCATGTGCGCGCTTACACGCCACGCATGTGCGCAAATGCACACCCTCGCACATATATTCTGTGTCTGTTTTCGTCTTTCCCGGTCCACTCCGTTCCGTCTATAATCACTTCAATCAATCAAGAAATATTTCCAGATTAATCTAAGATTACGGTAATTATACCCAAATCATTTCAGATTACGGTAATCAAATTCTCGGGCCTTACATTTCTCCCCCTCTTAGATCGGAGTTCGTCCTCGAACTCGCAAGTAATCAATTCAGATAGGTCTGATGATATGTATACAGAGTTTAAATCAAAAACTCATCTCAATGAATCTGTTCTGAAATTTCAATTTCATATCAAATTCTATTTCTGGAAATAGCTCTGATAAAGTCAATCTCGCAGCACTGGTTATACAACATCTGTATACACCCATCAACAGTTCGTAACAACTCAACATCATCAGCTGTTATCAAATCTGTTGATCTCAATCAAAGATATATTCGATCTCTGATCTCAAATACCAAAAGTCATCATCCGACATTGGCATATTCAGTCTATTTCTTATGAGATGTTCTCATTTTCTTCTGAATTAGCTTCATCTTTTCAGTCATATCTCTGATCATGTCAGGTCGAATATCAGGAACCTCAGAGATATCATTTCAGTAAAGAGGGAATCTGTACTTCTTAACGTATAACGTGTCTAATATTGTCATTCCCATATTCATTTAATATCTGTTGTGGTATAAAAACTAACAACATGGCAATAAATCCTACCAATTAGTGTTAAATCAAACACTACAACTCTAAGCCTATGTTCTGGAATCTGGATATTCCACTCTGACTGTCCGTCAGATAGTGAATACTATTCAGTATTCAGATATCATCTAGTATCCAACTCTTACTGTACATTCGGTCAAATGTGCAAAATCAACCAAAATCACAGTTTAATATAGTCAATTCTCAACACTCCGAGTAAACGAATTACTTTTCTGACAAAATTTCAGTTATATATCATATTTGTACATCTTCATGTACGAGTTAGCACTCACAGACTGGGTCAGTCTGTCATTCCTAACTCAATCAATACTCAATTTCGAAAGAAATGTAGTAACTTCATCACGATATCCCTGGAAATGTAATCTCATTTCCATTCAGGAACCGACAAGTTACATAACCAATCTCTTGATTTATTTTCTTTCTATCTTTATCTGTCTGTAGTTCAGACATTTCAGTCCAAACTCTGCCATATCTAATCTCATCTGTTTCTATCAAAACAGTTTATGCTATCAGGATACTTACTAAGTCAAGTATTGCACTTTTCTGACAATCTATGTCATTTTACATTCGAAATATCGGGCATAAACAAATCAGTTATTACATACAATACAGTATTACTCACCTGATATTCTGATCGACACTCTGTTCTGACTATCGATATTAAGTTCGAAACATTCTAATCAACTTTTTAAACTGCTAATATTTCAAAATCAGCTCTGATTCGGACGATACAATATAATCTCCATTGTCTACAATCTGTCTCAACACGTATTCAGAATGACATCAATATTCAATCAGATTCAAAACATGCTAAACTCATATATGCCCAAATATCTGATACTGATATCCACCTCAGCCAACTAATTACGGTTTAATTCTGTTAAAATCAACGAATATATCATCTTCCGATATAACACATCCTGAATGCAATTTGTCTCAATCAAGATTCAAAATTTCAACAATTTCTAATATCAGTTCAAGGCTAAAATCAATCTCTCTGATTGGAATCAGATCTGAAGTCTTATCGGAGAAAACATCAAGAACTTTCTTATCATTGGTAAATCAGCCAATGATAGACTCAACTTCAGTAAATCAACTGAATACATAAGGAGTCACTCTGCTCCTTTCTGTAATAATCGAGTCATAGCTAGTACGAATATCAAAAGAATTCACAATCTAGAATTCTTATCGTACAATATTCATCTCCTGATCATCTCGGGTCTGATTCTTACCATCTTCTGGAACTAATCTATGATAGCTCTGTACTCGGTCAGCATATCAATATCAGTAATGCAGTCCCAAAATCAGAGAACACTAGCACAACACAAGCTACCACACGATCTAACTCGATCTCATTCCCATCCTACTGTAGTATACAAGATCTAACAGAAATCACTGATACAAGATCTTTTCTCAAAGGAACAGAAACAAATACTACAGTACATAGGGATTCAACAGATAATGCATACATCAATGCAAATCTTTTAGAAATAAAATATGTGAAGCATCGGTATCCCTCAATACATATGCAGGATAATCAAACAAATCAGTTACCTGCAACATCATCATCTGGTGCTTCCTGAGCCTGCTCCTCGGTCAAAGCAAATACTCTGGCCTGCTGTCTAGGAGGTTGGCCAACTGTCTGGCTTCCTCCTGGCCTCTGCTGTGACTGAGATGGTGCTGGCTGAAATGAAGGAACGGCAGCTGATCGTCTACTCCACTGTGCCGCTGGTCCAGATGGTTCAGCTCCCTGGAATCTTTGGGAACCCCTCTGTGGACATACTCTGGCAAAATGTCCCTGTTGTTTGCAGAAGTGGCAACTACCAAGTACTCCTTGGCATTGCTCAGTGGAATGTCTCCCTCCACAATTTCCGCAGTAAACGCCGGTATAACTCTGCTGAGAACCACTAGAGCTAAAAGGACTTCCGCCAGACTTCTTAAATTGCTGTCCTCTAGCCTTAAGAAACTCTTTCTTTCCACCACTGCTACTGCCACTCTCGAATCGGGGAGGTGGTTGCGGT
Source organism: Primulina eburnea (assembly GCF_022965805.1). Taxonomy (NCBI): domain Eukaryota; kingdom Viridiplantae; phylum Streptophyta; class Magnoliopsida; order Lamiales; family Gesneriaceae; genus Primulina; species Primulina eburnea. Next base: position 21,184,672 of record NC_133108.1, on the reverse strand, counting down.
GGTCTCGACACTGGAGGAACAAATTCAGCTCCTCTCTGCCTTATCAGGCCCGCTTCAGCGCCCTTTGCTCTATTCATGGCATCAGCAAAGTTATTCGGTCGTCCTGTGTTCACCAATGTAAAAATATCGGGGTTTAGGCCATTGATGAACTGATCAGCAACGGCTTCATCATTTTCAGACACATGTGGAGCAAACTTCAACAAGGTAGAGAACTTGGTCACATATTCTTCAATGTTCAGCTGACCCTGTCTCAAATTGGCAAACTCCGCCCCCTTGTCTTTTCTGTACGACACTGGGAAAAATCTTTGATAAAACTCAGTTTTAAATACATCCCAAGTAATAATCGTACCTCGCTGCTCCAAGGCCCTCTTCATTGTTTCCCACCAGCTTTGTGCAACATCAAGCAACTGGTGCCCAATCAATTTAATCCGGCGCTCATCACTGTACTCCAGTGAATCAAACAGCAACTCAATGCTACCTAACCAACTCTCACACTCGACCGATGTCTCAGTACCTTTCAGAGTGGGTGGTTTGAATGACTGAAACCTCTTCAGTAAGGTTTCCATTGGAGTCGGTGTTACATCCATTGGAGGATTCGATGTACTACCCTGTTCTGGGATTCGTCTAGGAGGCATATCTGAAACTCAAAAGGATTAGTAATCCAATCCAACACATCTGTTTCAATTCAGTCTCTCCTCCGATCATCTTACTGCTGATCGAGAATCAGTTCAGATTCGTTCCCAATAATACATATTACAAAATCAAATCAGATAAATCAAGTAACATGTATGTCAAAGCAGTAAGTCATGCTAGCAATCACAAGCAAGGAAAGAAAATTCAATCTACCCCGCTCACTAGCTTCTATCTCAATCTCAAGAATCTACAGTTCTAGTACCTAAAGCTCTGATACCACCTGTTGTGGGGACCCGGACGCTAATCAAGTTCTTAATCATGTTTGGGACTAATTAATCAATTATAAAACAGGTTCTAATTTTTTTTTTAAATACACAGCGGAAACATAATGTAATTTACTCAAATATTAAACATGAACATACAAATCTTGCGTTATCTACAAGAATTCAACTAGGTTCAACTACATATCAGTGCTGAATTCTATGTTGATTCGAAGCCCGGATCTCCACGCTATCTAATCTTCTCTCATCCTCTTCTTGACCCTGATCCAGCCCCACCTGTTGTCATGCACACATACAAAACAAGACAACAGCCGGATAACTCCGGTGAGATATAAATATCCAAGTATAAACAATGTAAACATGCAGTCATATAAAAGCATATACGAAAGCATATAAGAATTATTCATAACATGTCTCAAATTAGAAACATAAATCCATATCAAACATTCAATAATCATGAATGGCATAAATAATGTAAATCAACATGTCATATCAGACTCAACTCAACCGACGCAGCGTCTCAGACTCGACTCCACTGACGCGTCGTCTCAGACTCGACTCAGCTCTATCCTAGGGATCCCGATGTCTGAATAATAATAATTATACCGAATCTCAGTCGATAGGAATGAATCAATCCCTAACGGCATCGATATAATTCATATATCCAGTGTCTGGGCGAATCAGCCGCAGAATTGACGACTCAGTCAATAACCCGACGAATCAGCCGGTAATTAGGCGAATCAGCCAATAATCAGACAACTCAGCCTGTAATTAAGCGAATCAGCTTAAGTTTAGACGAATCAGTCAATCACCAGACGAATCAGCCGGTGACTAGGCGAATCAGCCTATAATAAGACGAATCAGTCAATAACCCGACGAATCAGCCGGTGACTAGGCGAATCAGCCTATGACTCAACGACTCAGTAATCAATACATGCAGTCAGTATCTAAGCAAATCAATCAATGACTAGCGAATCAGCAGTCATTACATACAGTGGTTATAAATCAATAGACAAGCAACATCAATCTCATCAATTACAAGAATCAATGTAATAAACTAAGTATGTGATTTAGGGAAACTCGAGTCAAACCTTCCTCGAGTTGTGCAATCCCAACACAACATTAATTTATACATTTCTTTCTGATACTCTGACCCTGTCGAAGTCTCGAACTCAAAGCCTGTCAATACTCAATCTGACATGACAATATCGAGGAGTATAATATCAATACATTACTCCAATTCAATCTGTTCTGCACAATACTCAATCTAATTCAATATTGACGGCATAACGGTATAATCTCCATATACCCAGCAATACCATATCAATCAGATATTAATTCTCACGTCTCATAATCGATAATTACACAATTCTGATATCAATTTAATTTCAAAAATTCATAATAATTCCATATGGTATTTATTCTTCAATCCGGTTTCGATTATACGATGTCTAACATGCCAAGAACATCATATATGAATCATATCAGATTCTGACAATACCATATTTTCAAATCATATTCAAACGTAGCAAAACTTACGTCAAGTCGTAGCCTACTTTGATAAGAATTCGATACCGAAGTCGGATTCAAAATCGGACGGCGGATTGATCGTAAATCAAAATCCAAAATTGAAAACAATTCTTTCCTCAGCCTTCGTTTTTTTTCCCTTTTTCTGAAGAATCTCGGTTGTGTATATATATATATACATACACGTAACATGCAACAAGCCAAGTGGCTCCCTTTCATTCTGCATTACTGGCGCATATGCGCGCTCAGCACCGCGCATATGCGCCGAAGGTTCGGCCCGGCATTCTTTCTTCTCGCGCATATGCGCCGTCAATCTCGCTCATATGCGCCAAACCTCCTGCCCTTCACGCGCATGTGCGCCATCTACATCGCGCATATGCGCCGAGCTCTCTGGAGTTCTTCCTCGGCATTTCACCTACCTCGCGCATATGCGCGCCCTGTCTCGCGCATATGCGCGAGAGGTTCTGGACAATCTGCGCATGTGCGTGCTTACACGCCGCGCATGTGCGCAAATGCACACCCTCGCACATATATTCCGTGTCTGTTTTCGTCTTTCCCGGTCCACTCCGTTCCGTCTATAATCACTTCAATCAATCAAGAAATATTTCCAGATTAATCTAAGATTACGGTAATTATACCCAAATCATTTCAGATTACGGTAATCAAATTCTCGGGCCTTACAATTTTGATGTTAAAAAAACTTACTATTGTGTTTGTTGGAAACTATGTTTCGGATGTTTGAAAAACTGAGTGTCTAAACTGATCTAAAAGAATGATAACTGATCTAAAATTTGAAAACTATCGGTTGCCAATAACTGAAGGATAATACGCAGATTTTCAAAGGCAACTGAACCAGCAACTAAACTACGTAGACAATTGACTTATCAGTTACTACAAACACTTGTGAGCACATTCAATCAGCTGATCCCTCAGCTGTACACGTTCAGTTAAGGAAAGAGACATTCAACCGACAAAATTTTACTGCAACAAGTAGTGGTATCGTAGCATTTCAGAAAAGCTGTAGTGTACGACTGTCAGAAGAATGTTGACGTGGCAAGCAACAGATAGAAAGGTTCAAATAGTATTTAATACTACCGTTGGAGGAAAGCCTATAAATAGCAGAGAAGAGCAAATGAAGAACTACTCTTGAATTCTTGAATCATTGAACTCTGAACAACTATCTATTTAGTTACTCTGCTGAAATCCTTAAAAACATAAAATCTCACACTTATTGTATACATTCATAGCTTTCAGGATATACTTAGAGCTTTCAACATAAACTGTAATACTCGATCTCGAAGAGATCAATTGTGTTAGATTATTTCAGTTATATTGAGCACTGTAAACAAGTTTGTAACTAAGATTTTTAGTTTGGCATTGTTATGTCCAAGACTGAAGTGGGTCTGTACAACCGTTTGTATCTATCAAAGTCTTTTAGTGTATATCCTATCCTTGAGATAGAAGGGGTGCGTAGAATTGTTTGAAATCTCCAAAAATCCATAAAATCTTGTGTTTTCTTATTTTCCTTATATTCTATCTATCAGTCAGTTTCTTTCCGCACACTACTTGTTAACTGATTGATATTGACTTACAAGATTCTCAAGTATCAGTTTATCACTAAACTGACTCATCAGTCGAAAAGTTTTTGAAAATTGTAAGTGTTTATTCAACCCCCCCTTCTAAATACTTTTCCATCTTTAACCGATCCTATCAGCGTTTCTAACATATTTACTCAAGTGTGAAGTTATAAATATAAGAAGCAAACTGAAACTGAATTCTGCACAAACTGAATTTCTGGCAAGCTTTGGTATTTTGATGATATCTCTCAACTGGATTTATCCAAATGACAATTCGCCAACTAATATGATCAAAAACCTCAATTTGCAACAAGTCGTATTTCATGTCAGTTGGGCAAATTTGGATGTTATCAAGGTCTACCCGATCACTTAATTACCGAACTGATTGCACGAAAACAGCAATCAGTTGGGTATGAGCAGTTGCGGTATTTTGGTCATATCTTTCAGCTCGGATATTGGAATCAAGGGATTCAATATGCGTTGGAAAGCTAAAACTATGTTCTAAAAATCATCTTGAGATGTTAAAGTCTGAATCAAAGCCTAAGATTCTGATAAATGATGATGAATCTACTGGTTTTGCACAAACTGAAATCATCCTAGCTGATTTCAGCACACCAGCTGAAACTCAACTGAACCAGCAGCTGACTAGCTGAACTGAACTGAACATCAGCTGACCAGCTGAAACTGAACTGAACCAGCTGCTGATCAACTGAACCAGTTGAATTGAACCAAACCAGCAACTGAACTAAACTGAACTGAACCAGCTGCTGACCAGTTGAACAGAACGACTAGTTGAGTTGACCAGTCCGGAAAATTTCCAACAAGGCGAATTTGACCGTTGCAATTTCATAAACAATACAGAAACTTTCCAAATGGTCATATTCTTGTATATAACGTATATATCATTGTTGGGGCCTATAAATACAACATCTAGAAGATCAAACAAGAGATTTTGAAGATGATTCAAAGCATGGGCAGTTATCACGAAGAAATCAACTAGTTGAGAGTACAAGCCCTTGTGTGAGGATACATTTGAGTTGTACGGAAAGGATAAATTCCTCATACACAATCACTGACAAATATACAAGAGATTTTACCTTCAAATATTAGTTGAGTGAGTCTTTACACAAATACGTAAAACAATGTGTTTGTAGTCTTTGCATATGAGACATTAAACAATATGCTGATTGTGAGGTGCTGTCTATAATCTTGAGTGCAAGGAGTTCTGCCTATAATCTTGAGTGCTAGGAGTTGTAGTTGGGTGCTGCCCTTCTGGAGTGGGTTTGTACAAAGAGTTGTATAAATCAAAGTCTTCTAGTGAATCCTTCTCAAGGAGAAGAAAGGGTGACGTAGGAGCATTTGAAGTCTTCGAACATCCATAAACAAATTCGTGTCTATTTTTTTATTGCATTATTGTTCATTTCCAATGTTTTTAAAGAATCATTGTTGAAGCATTTTATGTGTTCTTCAAATACCAAAATATTGCATACCAAATGTTTGATAAAATGCTTCAACAAAAATATTTTGGCACATTCAACTTGCATATATTTTAAATGTTTTACAAAATATTTAATCGGTTTCTACGAAGGATTATTACGAGTGTCTTCCGCTTGATTTGAAAACCAAAATCGATTTAATTCATCGGTGTTCAATATTTCAAGAACCGAGTTATTGTAGCTCAACGATTTAGCCCTTAACCGATCCCAACAAAATTTTTTCTTTAGTTTATGTTTCAGGCGATTATTCGACACGAGATCAGGAAATGAGACCCGCGAAGATTTGGGCGATTTGAAAAATGAGGTATTTTATTTCAAGTCAAGAAAGTGGCTTTTTAAATGATTTATTAAGTTTAGCAAGTTTAAATCCTAATTTATCTACTAGGTGATTTTTATGATTTTAAACTTTTAAAGATTTAACACTTGTGCATTTTATTTTAAATTAGTGTATTTTATTAAAGATTAGTATGGGTAGTATTTTAATTAACATGTTAATTGAGTTAGCATTTTAATTGAGTTAGTATTTTTATAAATTGTTGTCTATTGGCGTGTTTTTTGGACAAACGACAACAGTTTTATAAAACCGTTGTGGATTGACGTGTTTTTTTTGAACAAACGATAACGGTTTTCTAAAACCATTGTGGATTGACGTCATTTTTTTTTACAAATGACATCGATTTTCTAAAACCGTTGTGGATTCGCGTGTTTTTTTGGAGAAATGACAACAGTTTTAGTGAACCGTTGTCTATTAGCATGTTTTTTTTAGAGAAAAGACAATGAATTTAGTGAGCCATTGTGGATTATCGCATTTTTTTTGAGAAACAATAGCGACGGTTTGTATCCATTGCTATTTTAAATCGGTAACGGATTGTAACCATCACTAATTTAAATCGGCAATGGTTAAACAACTGTCTCTATTTGCGACGGTTAAATAAACACAGTCGCTAATGTAAAACCGTTGCCAATAGCGACAGTTATACCAAAAGCCGCCGCAAATTGTCTATAAATACTCGCATTTTCAGTCCATTTCCTTCCACATCTACATTACATTTTCCTCTCTGCTACGATTTTAGTTTTTATTTAAGGTAAGTTTTTTTGTTTCAATTCTTGGTAAATTTTTAATTTTTATTTAAGATTATGAATTCTTGCTACGACGATTTGCTAGAAATTGCTATTGAGCATGTTAAAGAGAATCCTAATTTGTTGACTCATGTGTGGACGGCTGTGGATGTTCAAGAATATGCGTAAAAAAAAAATTATTTTACTTAAAATATTAGCGACGGATTATGACTAAACTGTCGCTAATTAGTGACGTTATTATTCTAAATCGTCGCTAATTAGTGACGGTTTAGGTTAATATGTCCCAATTAATTATTTGTCTTGGGAATTAGATATCGGATGTGTTTCTTATCTATTCAATGATTTTCAAGTGATGGCAAGAAGTAGGAGACTTAGAGATGACGAGACATTTCTAAGATTGGGAAATGGTGTGGCGCCCGGTTTAGGAATTCATAATTATTCCCTTACTAAGTATCACATTTTCTATAATATTTATTTATTGAACTGATATCTTTAATATTTAGAATTAGAAAAAAAAATTTGTAGATAAAAATTTAAATATTTTCTACTATTATTAAAAGAAAAATATTTACATTCTTATTTAAAATATATACAATTATTTTACAGCGGAAGTTTAACATTTATTTATAAACAGATCATCAAAACTTTCAAATGCTCTTATTTCAGCTTCAGTTATTTTCCTCCTGTTCCAATTCTGAGGTTCTTGTGTCTGAAAATTATAATAGACGAAAAGAAACAGAGGGTTAAGTCTTTGAGGATTTAGTGAGTTTAAATTAGTATATAGATTTTAAATAAGTTAAAATAGCGCTTCATAATAATTATGCCTGAAGTAATAGGCATAACAAATTAGATGTTATGAACGCTATGAAATGTTAAAATTACTAAGAATAGTAGATAAATGAAAATTTCATAAATTAACATTGGTGGCTCTAACTGAGCACATAGAAGATCATTTTTACGAGCCGGGTGAACCATTCTCCGGACCAAAATATTCGGTGTGCGTTGTTCAAATGAACCATATACCCAGGACTTTTCACCCGTTGTTAATTGGACTCAATTTACGGGCCGAAATCCATTGTCCATGACTCCATTCATTAATGATATATCAATCCGTTCATAAATATGCAAAAAAAATATATCAGTAATCGAAATGAATTGGGAATTATATTTGAACATTAAATAAATGCTATTGAAATTTTCAGGCCAAATGCCAAAGGATTTAATAAAAGAATGAATAGTAATTTCCTCACCTGATAACTTACAATTTTAGGCTTGATTAATAATCCGAGTTGCTGGAGCAAGTCCTAAAATATATTATGAATGATATTTATATATTAGAGTTTTTAAGTAATAGCTGATCATTTCAAGATTATTTTTGTTCAAAATTTAACCCGGTTGATTTTATTTAAGTTTGAAGAATTCATATTAATTAAAATATATCTCTAAACAATACGAAAGTCGGCCAAAAATTTGGAAACATCACCAGGAAAGTTCGGCCACCGGAGAAACGGCGATACGGTGGCACGTGAGGTATTCGCGCCGACGGTTCGAGCGCGTGACTGGCCTTCCGGCGGCCACCCGCAGCCGGGTTTTTTCCAGCTTACGTAACTTTTAAAGATCTTTAATTCTTTTGTTGAAAGTATTTTCAAATTCCTAGCCGATCAATACCAAATTTAAATATCGTGTTATGAAGAACTAAGGTACTCCGACATTCCGAAAATGTTAGTTCCGTCAATATTTTGGGACGACGGATGGTATGTACCTTATCTAAGCAACAAGGGGTACAACTTTTTTGTTCAAGTCAACCTCTAGTTTGGTGTGTAGCTACAAGAACGATGAGCGAAAAATACCTAGCTTGAAACGGGATTCCGTTACCGTTTTTCGGAATATCTTGATTTGAATTTCTAGTTCTTGATCGCTCCTTTTATATCACCTCCAGTGCTACATTGCTTTCAGACATGAGGTGAATAGTTGGTGATTTATTGGAATTTTTCGGAAAAAGTTATAGATTTTTTTTCTATTTTTTTCTCTCTTTTCCCCCTTCCTTTCTTCTTCCCTCTTCTTTTTTTTTCTTTTCTCTCGGTTGGTTGTTTGATTGTGGATTGAAAATGAGAGAGGATATATATAGGGGATTCCATGTGTGGGGACCCGGACGCTAATCAAGTTCTTAATCATCTTTGGGACTAATAAATCAATTATAAAACAGGGTCTAATTTTTTTTTTTAAATGCAAAGCGGAAACGTAATGTAATTTACTTCAAATTACATATTAAACATAAACAGACAATCCTGTGTTATCTACAAGAATTCAACTAGGTTCAACTACATATTCGTGCTGAATCCTAAGATGCTTCAAAGCCCGGATCTCCACGCTATCTAGTCCAGCCTCGTTCTCTTCTTGACCCTGAACCTGTCCCATCTGTTGTCATGTACACATACAAACAAAACAACAGCCGGATAATTCCGGTGAGAATATAATCCCAGTATAAATCAACGAAACATGCAATCATAAAAGCGTGGACACATAACAGGATTATGTATCAAAAGCTGAAACATAATCAATATCAAAGTGTCGACAATGCTCGTGACTCCACGGCTCAGACTAGACTCAATCCTTGCCTAGGGATCCCAGTTTGCAGACATTGGCATTAAATATCGACCAACAGTAATAGAAAAGACTCCAATTCTAAACACCTCGATATAGCATCGATCACCAGTAATAGAAGTGGCTCTGTTTCTATCCACATCGGTATAGTATCGATCACCAGTAATAAAATAAACTTCGATTCTATCCACATCGATATGACATCGATCAACAGTAATAGAAGAAGTTATAATTCTATTCACATCGATACAGTACCGATCACCAGTAATAGAAGGAGCTATAATTCTATCCACATCGAAAGCCAATTATCCGGTGACAGACTATGGCACTACCGCAAATACAATATCTCATGACATCGTGCAATGTGCCCGTGGCGATCCCACCACTATGAGGCACTTCTGTCATCAGATTACTCGACTAATACCTGCTGTATATATATCAAGAGAACAAGTAATCGGATACCTGCTATCTATATATCAAGAAAACAAGTATATCAATCAAATACAAGCAATAAAATAAAGTATGTGATTTAGGGAAACTCAAGTCTAAACCGACTCAAGTCGATCTCCCAATACACATCGACTTATACCTTTATCTTCCCGCTCTAACGAAGACGAAGTCCTGAATTCAACCCTGTCCATTCTCGATCTGGTAATAACAATACCGAACAGACACAATATCAATATATAACTCAATTCAGAACCAGTTCTGATCAATACTCAAATCAAAACATAAACTGATCAATATCGGATCATATACAATTTAATCCATATCGATAATATCCCGATATAATCAAAGTCACTGCTGAATCTGATCAATATAAATTTACAGATGTTTCGACGGCATAATAATAAAATCTCGATAACCCCGTCAATTCCAACATCATAGATATAATACCAGAACTCAAAATCAATATTGATATAACTCATAATCTCAACGATATTACAAATCTGATATCAAATCTCAATTAAATCGACTCCGAAAATCATAACAATTACATAAACAATATGTTCTTCATTCTGACTTCAAATATACGATGTCTACTGTATCAGAAACACTATATATGATTCATATTCGATTATGAAAATATCATAATTTCAAATCATGTCTAAACGTAACAAAACTTACGTCCAGTTGTAGCCTGCGTCGAAAGGAATACAGTACTGAAGTCGGATTCAAAATCAAACAGACGGTTTGCTCGTAAATCACAAAATAAGTGTCGAAGAAGTTTTAAAGCTTTTCCCCAGCTATTCGTTTCCTTTTCTGAGAATTAACATTGCTAACGTATATATATATATATATATATATAAATATATATATATATATATCTATATATATATATATATATATATATATATATATATATATATATATACATGTCGCACGGTGAGGCCAAATGGCTTGTTCTTGTTCTGCATGACTGGCGCATATGAGCGCACAATTCCGCGCATATGCGCCGGGAGTCTTATCCATGCCACCGGCCCGCTCGCGCATATGCGTGAACACAAGTTGCGCATATGCACGAGACCTACTGTCTCGTGCCTTCCCCACTCGCGCATATGCACGCATTTCTCCGCGCATGTGCGCCGAACTCTCTGCCCAGCTCGCGCATATGCGCCGTTCACGTCGCGCATATGCGCCGAGCACTCCACTAGGCTACTGTACACCTCGCGCAGATGCGTGCCCTCACGCCGCGCATATGCGCGCGGGCTTCTGCCGACACCGCGCATGTGTGCGCACTAGATCGCGCATGTGCACGCATGGCATCTCCCTCGCACCTAATTTGCGTCTTTTCTAGTCTTTCCTAGTCTACTCTGTCCTGTCTATAATTACCTTGATTAATCAATACATCATTTCAGATGAACCTAAGATTACGGTAATTATACTCAAATCATTTCAGATTACGATAATCAAATTCTCGGGCCTTACATTTCTCCCCTCCTAAGATTCGATTTCGTCCCCGAAATCATAAGAAATCCATTCGTGGAATACAGATAATCATATCTGATCCCAAATCGTATACAAGAAGGAGATATACATAAACTTCAATAAACTCATATCAATGAGATCACTCGTGATAGAATCAATTTCCGAACAATGGTTATACAACATCCGTATATACCAATCAACAGTTCCATAAGAATCCAATATTGGCCTCTGCTACCAATTTTATTAATCCCAGTCAAAGATATATTCAACCTTCGGCTTCAAATACCAACAGTCATCATCCGATGTTGGCTTGTATAATGTCAACTTTCAAGCTATCTTCATTTGTTTCTGATTTCATCGCATTTTCGATATCAGATCTCTGATCCTACCGGATTCGATTTCAAGTATCATCGAGATATAAACCCCCATACAACGGGAATTGACAGTTCTCACTGTACAGCATCTCAAATGATGCCATTTCAATACTCATCTGATAACTCTCGTTGTACGATATTTTATAACCGACAATTAATCATGTCAAATAGTGCTAAAATCCAGCAATACAGTTCCGGGATATCCTCCAGTATCAGGATAGTTCACTCCGACTATCCGTCAATCTATAAATTATAGATGAAATATCATTTTATACACTCAGCCAAAAGTACAAAATCAAACGAAAATCACAGTCTGACATAATTAATTTTGGCATTCAATACGATCTGACCCCCGTTTCTGATCTACCTCTCAATCGTCTGGTCATATTTGTATATCATCTTGTACAATATAACATAGACAGATTTGAACAATCGTTCATTCATAACTACATACTGATACAATCTTGGCAAGATTTCGGTAATTCAATCACTAGATCCATAGCAATGTACTCCCATTTCTATTTAGGAATCAATAATTTGTATAACCACTCCCCTGGTTTTTATCTTTCCGTCTTTAATCTGTCAGCGATTTAGACATTTCAATACAAATTCTGACATAACTGATTTCATCTGTTTACTTTAAAACTGTCTACTCGAATTATCACACATTTCTGTTACCAGAATAGTATTGAATCTACTACTGTGTGCATTTGACAATACCTGTCATTTCAAATTCGGAATATCTGACACAAACAAAGCAGCTAACTATATAAAGGAAAGTATTACCTACCTGGTATTCTGATTGACACACTGTTCTGACTATCAAAATCAAGTCTTGAACATTCTGATTACACTTCTGAACTGCTGTAAGTGTCAAAATCAACACTGTTTCGGCTTGAATTGTATATAATCTCAACGGTTCGTAACAATCGATATCGAATACGGATTCAGAATAATAGCAATATCAGCTCAGATTCAGATATAAACCAATTCCTGATAATACTGACAAATTCTGACTAACCGATTACATCTTCAACGTTTTTAGATCAGCTGCTATATGATCTTCGAATGTAATGTCCCCCAAACAATATACTCTGTCTCAAATACTGTTTTTGAGCAATACAATTCTCAAGCAATTACAAAACAACAATCGGATATACTAATCTGCCATACTCATGCACATATAAATTTCCGATATCGGTGTCTTTCTCAGTCAGTGATCACTATCCCAACTGTATTCATCTCAATCAATATACCACATTCGAATATCACATATTCTGAATATAATCTGTTTCAAATCAGATTCATATGAACAGTTCCGGTATATAATAATTTCCAGCTTTCAAATCATTCAATATAAGATATTCGATTTACTCAGTAATATGCCTCGAGTATATCAAAATATCATAGATAAACTGCACAAAATCATTCGAATATCTCTGAACACAGGATTTATTAAACCATAACAGAACTGAAATATCTCATAGAGAAACATGTAATCAAATGTAAATCTAACTCTTTAGGTAGTAAATCATTTCACTGATATTTCAATTCTCTCAATTCAATCAGTATCATTCTGTTCAAAATTATAAAATAAACCCAGTATGTGGTATCAAATCAAGGCTGTAATCAATCTCCCTGATACGAAACAAATCTAACATCTGAATCTGGAAGATTATAACAAATCTTAAGCTACTAACAAACCAGTTCATGCTATACTCAGTTTTCAAAAATCAACTGAATGTATAAGGAATAACTCCATTCCTTTCGATAATCATCGAATCATAAATAATATAGATATCAAGGAATTCAAAATCGAGAATCCTTATCGTATATCATTCATTCTCCAGTCATTTCAAATCTGAAGCTTACCATTTCCTGGCAAGAAATTACAATCTCTTTGTACTTGTTAGCATATCGGCATCAATAATGGGGTCAAAATCAGACAACACAAGTACAACATAATTTAATTCAATTTCATTCTCATCTTACTGTAATATTCAATATATCAAAGAATTCACTGATATCAATTTCTCTCCCAAAAGGTAAAAGGATCAATACTACAATAATGCAGACCCAACAGGTATAACATATATCAATGCAATTCAGTCAAAGATAATCGTAGGGAAATGCATTAGTACATATCAATACATATGCAACATAATCACAAAAGATTAGTATCTACCACCATGTCATCACATGTGTCCTGGGTCTGTTCCTCGATCATTACCACCAGATGATTCTGCTCCCTGAAATCTTTGGGAACCTTTCTGTGGACAGACTCTAGCAAAGTGCCTTTGCTGTTTACAGAAGTTGCATCTACTAGTCACTCCATGGCATTGCTCCGTGAGGTGTCTCCCGCCACAAATTCTGCAATAGGTTCCAGTATAACTCGGACTAGAACCGTTGGAGCTAGATGAACCACTCCCTAACTTCTTAAATGGCTTCTTTCGAGCTTTCAGCAAATCTTGCTTTCCACTCGTGCTACCGCGATCAATTCGGAGAGGGGATTGCTGTGTCTGGGGTTGTATTGCACACAACCTTCTTAGTTGTTTAATCAGACTCGTCTCCGCTCTCTTCGCTCTACTCAAGGCATCAGCAAAATGGTAAGGTCGCTGCATATTCATCAATGCAACTATCTCCGAGTTCAATCCTCTGATTAACTGAGCCGTTACAGCTTCATCATTCCCAGCTACATGAGGAGCAAAACGCAGTAGAGTAGAAAATTTAGCAACATACCCTTCAATATTCAGTTGACCTTGCCTCAAATTCTCAAATTCTGCTTTCTTGTCCTCTCGGTATGAAACTGAGAAAAATCTTCGATAAAATTCAGTTTTGAATATTTCCCACGAAATCACTGTACCTCTCTGTTCTAACATTCTTTTACTTGTAATCCACCAACTCCCGGCGGCTTCTCGTAACTGGTTAGGCACCATTTTAACTTTCTGTTCATCTGTACAATCAAGTAAATCGAACAGTATTTCTATGTCATCAAACCAATTCTCACAATCTTCAGATGTCTCGATACCACTCAGAATCGGCGGCTGAAATAACTGTAACTCTTTTAACTTTATTTCCATCTGAGTTTCTGATACATCTATCTGATCAGACGAAGTAATACCTCGTTCTGGAACTCTTCTAGGGGGAATATCTGATAATCACAGATGTTAGTAATAACAGAAGACAAATCCGTCTCAATCCAAATCCTGATCAGCTTACCTCTGATCAAGAATTGGTTCTGATCCAGTTTCAAATAATACATCTTACCAAATCAACTCAGATATTCAGGTAACATGTAACTTAATATCCCGTAAAAACATACTGAAATCTTAACATATACAATGTAATTTCAACATTATATTCAATCATATACCATATAAATCCAGGCATTAAAACATAATATCATGCTAGCATACACATGCAAGGAAAGAAAACTCATTCTACCCCGCTCACTCTTCTCTATCTCAGTCTAAGGAACCTAGTGTTCTAGGACCTAATGCTCTGATACCACCTGTTGTGGGGACCCGGACGCTAATCAAGTTTTTAATCATCATTGGGACTAATTAATCAATTATAAAATAGGGTCTAATTTTTTTTTAAAATGCAAAACGTAATGTAATTTACTTCAAATTACATATTAAACATAAACAGACAATCCTGTGTTATCTACAAGAATTCAACTAGGTTCAACTACATATTCGTGCTGAATCCTAAGATGCTTCAAAGCCCGGATCTCCACGCTATCTAGTCCAGCCTCGTTCTCTTCTTGACCCTGAACCTGTCCCACCTGTTGTCATGTACACATACAAACAAGAAAACAGTCGGATAATTCCGGTGAGAATATAATTTCAGTATAAATCAACGAAACATGCAATCATATGATAAACACAAAAGCGTGGACACATAACAGGATTATGTATCAAAAGCTGAAACATAATCAATATCAAACTGTCGACAATGCTCGTTACTCCACGACTCAGACTAGACTCAATCCTAGCCTAGGGATCCCGGTTTCCAGACATTGGCATTCCATATCGACCAACAGTAATAGAAAAGACTCCAGTTCTATCCACGTCGATATAGCATCGATCACCAGTAATATAAGTAGCTCTGTTTCTATCCACATCGGTATAGTATCGATCACCAGTAATAGAAGAAACTCTAATTCTATCCACATCGATATGACATCGATCAACAGTAATAGAAGAAGTTATAATTCTATTCACATCGATATAGTACTGATCACCAGTAATAGAAGGAGCTATAATTCTATCAACATCGATAACCAATTATCCGGTGACAGACTATGGCACTACCGCCAATACAAAAACTCATGACATCATGCAATGTGCCCGTGGCGATCCCACCACTATTAGGCACTTCTGTCAGAAGATTACTCGACTAATACCTGCTGTCTATATATCAAGAGAACAAGTAATCGAATACCTGCTATCTAGATATCAAGAAAACAAGTATATCAATCAAATACATGCAATAAAATAAAGTATGTGATTAAGGGAAACTCAAGTCTAAACCGACTCAAGTCGATCTCCCAATACACATCGACTTATACCTTTATCTTCCCGCTCTGACGAAGACGAAGTCCTGAATTCAACCCTGTCCATTCTCGATCTGGTAATAACAATACCGAACAGACACAATAACAATATATCACTCAATTCAGAACCTGTTCTGATCAATACTCAAATCAAAACATAAACTGATCAATATCGGTTCATATACAATTTAATCCATATCGATAATATCCCGATATTATCAAAGTCACTCCTAAATCTGATCAATATCTATTTACAGATGTTTCGACGGCATAATAATACAATCTCGATAACCCCGTCAATTCCAACATCATAGATATAATACCAGAACTCAAAATCAATATTGATATAACTCATAATCTCAACGATATTATAAATCTGATATCAAATCTCAATTAAATCGACTCCGAAAATCATAACAATTACATAAACAATCTGTTCTTCATTCTGACTTCAAATATACGATGTCTACTGTATCAGAAACACTATATATGATTCATATTTGATTCTGACAATATCATAACTTCAAATCATGTCTAAACGTAACAAAACTTACGTCCAGTTGTAGCCTGCGTCGATAGGAATACAGTACTGAAGTCGGATTCAAAATCAAACAGACGGTTTGCTCGTAAATCACAAAATAAGTGTCGAAGAAGTTTTAAAGCTTTTCCCCAGCTATTCGTTTCCTTTTCTTAGAATTAACATTGCTTACATATATATATATATATATATATATATATATATATATATATATATATATATATATATATATATATATATATATATATAAATATATATATATATACACGTCGCACGGTGAGGCCAAATGGCTTGTTCTTGTTCTGCATGACTGGTGCATATGCGCGCACAATTCCGCGCATATGCACCGGGAGTCTTATCCATGCCACCGGCCCGGTCGCGCATATGCGCGAACACAAGTTGCGCATATGCGCGAGACCTACTGTCTCGTGCCTTCCCTCGCGCATATGCGCCCATTTTGCCGCGCATGTGCGCCGTACTCTCTGTCCTGCTCGCGCATATGCGCCATTCACGTCGCGCATATGCACCGAGCACTCCACTAGGCTACTGTACACTTCGCACATATGCGCGCCCTCACGCCGCGCATATGCGCGGTGTCGGCAGACGACACCGCGCATGTGTGCGCACTAGATTGCACATGTGCGCGCATGGCATCTCCCTCGCACCTAATTCACGTCTTTTCTCGTCTTTCCCGGTCCACTCCGTCCTGTCTATAATTACCTTGATTAATCAATACATCATTTCAGATGAATCTCAGATTACAGTAATTATACTCAAATCATTTCAGATTACGATAATCAAATTCTCGGGCCTTACACCATGTTTATCCATATCTATTGTTTTATTTATTAAATGAAAAGGTTAATATTTATCCAAACTTTATATTATTATATATTTTGAATCTTAATTATTATATTACATTAAACCTATGAATTGAAACTAATTATAAATTTTCTTCATTGAACCTAATGATTATTGTACTTAATTACTTAACATATATGCTGAGCTTAATTATAATATTTAATTATATTTTGGGTATTGGATCTTGGAATGAGAACCTCATAGTACTTGATGAATTTGTAAGTGTATTGTGATGTATTTTAATGTATTTCTGGATACTTTGGACAACTAAAATTTGTACCGAAAAATAATGTGGTAAAAATTCTAAAATGAAAATAATAAAATTTACTTATACTAATAAACTTTAAAATTTATTTATGTACATTTGTGTTTAGGGTGTCCCAATATCTCTCCTTTTAAAAATCTGGTCCCCAGATTTAAGTGTTATTGGAATAAATGCGGATATTGATATCTCATATCTTTCTCGGTTTCCCACGTTGCTTCTTCAATGTTGTGGTTTTTTTATGAGACTTTTATCAACTGAATTGGTCGACCACGAAGTTCCTTTATTCTTTGGTCCAAAATTTTCATAGTTTGTTCTTCATATGTTAGATTTTCTTGCAGATCTATCTGTTGGTGGTCAATCAATTGGGATGAGTCTACTTTGAATTGCCTTAATTGTGATACGTGGAATACGTTATGTATACCAGAGATATTTTCAGGTAGAGATAGAAAATAAGCCACTGTGCCTATTCGTTCTATCATTTCGAAGGGACCAACAAATCGAGGATGTAACTTTCGTTTCTTTCTAGTACGCTTGATTCCTTTTCTTGGTGATACTTTTAGTAATATGTAATCTCCGACTTCAAATTTCAAATCTTTCCGCCTCTTATCTGCATAATTCTTCTGTCGACTTTGAGCTGTTTTTATTCTTTGCCTGATAAGTTGTATTTTGTCGATAGCTTCTTGTATAATGTCAGGCCTGATTGCTCGCTCGTGTCCATTCATTGTGCCTCTACATTCATCCATATCCCAGTTAAGAGGAGAGCGACATTTTCTTCAATATAATGCTTCATATGGTGCCATTTTTATTGAGGATCGATAAATATTGTTGTATGAAAATTCAATTAGAGGCAAATGTTTTCCCCAGTTTGCCCCAAAATCCAGCACACATGCGCGAAGCATGTCTTCCAATATTTGAATGGTTCGTTCAGACTGACCATCAGTTTGCGGGTGTGCTGCTGTTCTGAAATTTAATTTGGTACCAAGGCATTCCTGAATTTTTTTCCATAACCTTGGATCTCTATCAGATACTATGGTATTGGGGATACCATGTAACCGTATAATTTCATTCTGATAGACTTCAGCCAGTTTTTCCACCTCATATTTGTGACTTATGGGTATGAAATGTGCTGACTTGGTTAAGCGATCAACGATCACCCATATGCTATTAAAACCTCCAGTGAGCTGGGGTAATCTAGTCACAAAGTCCATAGTTATTTGATCCCTTTTCCATTCTGGTATAGGAAGTTGTTGCAAAAGACCTGTTGGTCTTTGATGTTCAGCCTTTATCATTTGGCAAGATAGACATTGTGAAATGAAATCTGCGATATCTCATTTCATTCCTTTCCACCAAAAGTGTTTTTTAATCTCTTGGTACATCTTGGATCCTCTTTGATGTATGCTGATCCGAGACTGATGTGATTTTTCCATTATTTCCTTTCTCATTGAGCTAGGCACACAAATACAGTCATGGTAGAAAAGTATTCCTTGGGAATTGGTGACGAATTTTTTTCAGTACGGAATTTTGAAACTTCTTGGCCCAATTCTTGATTTTGCTTAATTCTTGTATGAAATTCAGGTTCGATTCTCAATCCGGCCAAGTGCCCACATGAATGGATGCGTTCCCATTCTCTTTCTTCTTTAATTTCCAAACAAGCCATACTAATATTTCTACTTAAAGCATCAGCCACTACATTAGCTTTACCTGATTGATAAAGAATGGAACAATCGTAATCTTCCAAAAATTCAATCCATCTTCTTTGCCTCATGTTCAGCTCTTTTTTTGAGTAAATAAATACTTCAAGCTTTTGTGGTCTGTATAAATATCAAAAGTGGACCCGTACAAGTAGTGTCTCCATTTTGCTAATGAAAACAATATTGCTCCTAATTCCAGATCATGAGTGGGTAATTTAACTCGTGATTCTTTAATTTTCTAGATTCATATGCAATAACTTTATCATTTTGCATTAATATACATCCAAAGCCTTCTTTTGATGCATCTGTGTAAACCACAAATTCTTCTGCCCCTTCTGGTAAAGCTAATACATGTGCACTAGTAAGCATTTCTTTTAATTTGCAAAAAATTTTCACACATTCATCATTCCACAAGAAAGGGTTGTCTTTGCGAGTTAGCTGTGTCGGGGGAAAATTTTTTTCATAAAATCTTTAATGAATCTTCGGTAGTATCCTGCTAAGCCGAGAAAACTTCTAATTTCTGTGATGTTGATTGGTTGTTTCCAGCGAGATATGGCTTCTATTTTTTCAGGATCTACTTCCAGTCCTTTCTTAGAGATAAAGTGGCCAAGAAATGACACTTTTTCAAGCCAAAATTCACACTTACTTAATTTGGCGTACAATTGATGTTCTTTCAATATTTTGAGAATCAATCATAGATGTTGAGAATGTTCCTCATGACTTCTTGAAAATATCAAAATGTCATCTATGAATATGACAACAAATTTGTCCAAGAATGGTTGAATATTCGATGCATCGTATCCATGAAAGCTGCAGGAGCATTCGTTAATCCGTATGGCATTACCACAAACTCATACTGTCCATAACGGGTATTAAAAGATGTTTTGGAGATGTCATCCTTCTTATTTCTCAATTGGTAATATCCTTGTCGCAAATCAAGTTTTGAATATACTTGAGACCCTGGTAAGACATCAAATAATTCTTAGATATGCGGTAGAGGATATTTGTTTTTTGATGGTAACATTGTTAAGTTCTCTATAATCAATCCACATCCTCAGAGTTCCATATTTCTTTTAGACAAATAATATAGGAGCACCCCATGGAGATGTACTAGGCCGGACGTATTTCTTATCCATGAGCTCTTGTAATTTAAGTTTAAATTCTTTTAAGTTTGAAGGTGCCATTCGGTATGGAGTTTTAGATATGGGTTGTGCTCCAGGTATTAGATCAATGGAAAATTCTACGTCTCTCTGAGGAGGTAAAGTATTGATCTTTTCAAGAAAAAACTCTGGAAATTCTTGTACAACTGAGATTTCTGAGATCTTGAGTTGATCCTTTGGCCTATTTATCAAATAAGCTAGAAATCCTTGTTCGTTGTCTTTTAGCATAGCCTTAGCTTCTGCTGTTGATACTATTCCCATGGTATGGTTAGCTTTGGAATTGATTGGATGAGAAGTTTGAAGATAAAGTTCTTTTGTGTAGCAATTGAGCTGGGCTTGGTGTCTAAATAACCAGTCCATTCCAAGAATAATATCATAGTTCTAGATAGGTAATTCAATCAAATCTGCTAGATATTCTTTTTGTTGGAAGTTTAAGGGACAATTTTTGTAAATGATGACAGTAATCATTGTTGTGCCTAAAGGTGAGCTAATTTCGAAGCTATATTGTAGCTGCTCAAATAACAGTGGTACTTTAAGTACAAAAACTTTTGAGATAAAAGAATAACTAGCTCCTGGATCAAATAAAGTTTTTGCAGAACTGGATAATATGATAACAATACCTTCTACGACTGCAGTGGGGTCAATTTCCTAATCTTTGTTTCCTAGGAGGGCTTAGGCTCGAGCGGGTATCTTTGGCTTTGTTGTGGGTTGAGTCTTCAACGTTTGTTTTGGACAATCTTGAATACGCTGTTGCTCACTTCCGCAAATAAGAAAATTCCCACTTTTCTCCAGCACTTTTCTTCTTCATGATTTGGTAATCCGCAATATCCACACTTTTTACTGTTGTTTCTTGAAACTTTTCTTTTGACAGCTTCTCCTTGACTGACTGGTTGTGTTATTTTTTCAAATTTTCTTTTCCGATTGTAATCTTGAAAAAGGTTGGACTTCCTGATTTTCTTTTCTTCTTCCTCTTTTCTAACAAGTACCTTGATGTCTTCTTCTACTCGTAGAGATTGATTGACAGCAGAAACATAACTGGCAACTTCTGTGGACAATGTTGCCCAACGAATATCTAGATTTAATACTTGAACAAATTTTTTTCTTTTTCTTACCTCATCTTCCATGTAGTGTAGTGCATAATGTATAAGACGGTGGAATTCTGCCTCATATTGAGCTACGGTCATGTCACCTTGGACGAAATCCATAAATTCACATTCTCAGGTATTTAATATGACTTGAGTTATATATTTAACTTCGAATTCTTGCAGAAAATTATCCCACATTTTTGGGGTGTGATTCTTTGTCCACTTATGTTCCACCGTACGTCACCAGTTGTGAGCTGCTTCTTCAAATAAGTAAGTGGAAAAATTCACCTTTTGTTCTTCAGAATAATTGAGAATAGAGAATATTTTGTTGATTTTTCTTAGCCAAGATTCTGCTTGATACGCAAATAGTTTGCTTTCAAACTTTGGCAGTTTGAATCACAAAAATCTTTCAAGAGCTCGATCATTTGCCTCAATGTGATGTTCTTGAGCTTGATCATTAGGTCGTGGTGGATTTTGTTGACAAAAATGTACAAACTGATGCATTATTTGAATCATATTTTGTACGTTTTGTTCTTTTGGGGGGATTGTGTTGAGCGCTTCTGGAATTTCCACCAGTTGCCGAGTTGTGGTCATCATGAGAAGGAATTTCTTGTCTGATTCTGGCTTGAGTACTATTTTGTGAAGACGTCATTCTAAACACATAAATATAAAATATGAAATATGTTGCACTATATATATATATCATAAATGTACATAGTTATGTCATAGGGTAAGCAGTCAGTTTTATTTATAAACAAGACATGTTTCAAATATTTACAATACCCAAGCATAATAAAAACAGAACTAGCAAACGTGGTCATCATGACTACAAAAATTGATGACCTTGATAATCATCATACCTACAAAATATGATGATTATTAATACTAGTTATATACTAGTGCAAAATAGTCATTGTCTTCATATTCGTCGTCTGAGAGATCTATAAAAGTTATGTGACTCGTTCCTTCATTTGTGCATGTGGTTCCCATGGTAACATTTTGATCCGTATTCGACAGTGATGTATATGGTTAAACTAGCTCCTGTTCATAACTAAACTCATTAACATTTTCACTTTCAGGCATGATAGTCATTGGAACAAGTTCATCTACTCCAAAGTTTTCCCATATGAGATCAGGAAGAAATTCAAATTCCGGTGACTTCAACAGATGATCTTTTATCATAAAAGGGTTTTGATCTATTGTTGTGTTCATGACTCCAGGATATTCTACAAAAGAGGCTGGTACATACTGTGGAATATTTTTAGTCAAGCTACTACCTCCGGTTTCAAATGTGTTAGTGATGGGAGGAGCTGCGGTCTGATTAGCTTGATTTGTGCAAGATGGGTCGATAACACCAGGTTCCATTCCTTGGATAGATTGATATACCAGTTCACGCCCATGCATGATTAAGTGATCAATGTGGGTTGAAGGGTGTGATACTCCTTTTAAGAAGCTAATTAAACCTCGGTCATAGGATTCATGCATGTATAGTAAATATATAAGGGTACAGTCTCTTTCATATAGTACATGACCCAAATCTCCCTGATATGCTAGATTATCAGCTCTCATCCGTTCTTCAATAAATCCATGAAAATTTTAAGTTTTTTCTTGATGTCCCACTAGACTCCGTCATCCTAAAAGGAGACATTTCAATTGTGAGGAAAAACATAAAGATTAATGTATGACATTATAATAAACCTTAGGCTCCTGTCTCTACTCTAAGAAGCCTGGCTCTGATACCATTTCTGTGGCGTCCAATTTAGGAATTCATAATTATTCCCTTACTAAGTGCTACATTTTCTACAATATTTCTTTATTGAACTGCTATCTTTAATTTTTACCATTAGAAAAAAAATATTGTAGATAAAAATTTAAACATTTTCTACTATTATTAAAAGACAAATATTTACATTCTTATTTCAAATATGTTCAATTATTTTACAGTGGAAGTTTAATGTTTATTTATAAACAGATCATCAGAACTTTCAAATGCTCTTATTTCAGCTTCAGTTATTTTCCTCCTGTTCCAATTCTGGGGTTCTTGTGTCTGGAAATTACAATAGACGAAAAGAACAGGGGGTTAAGTCTTTGAGAACTTAGTGAGTTTAAATTAGTATATAGCTTTTAAATAAGTTAAAATTGCGCTTCATAATAATTATGCATGAAGTAATAAGCATAACAAATTAGATGTCATGAATGCTATGAAATGTTAAAATTACTAAGAATAATATATAAATGAAAATTTCATAAATTAACATTGGTGGCTCTAATTGAGCACTTAGAAGATCATTTTTAGGAGCCGGGTTGTAATGCCCGAGATTTAATATCGTGTCAATTACGATTATTGATTTTTAATCAAGACGATTATTAAAGGGCTAACCAGGACACGAATTAAAAGTCTGTTGGTGAAATCGTGAGTGCGAGAGCCGAAGGTCTCGCGCATATGCGCGAAGATTGGCGCGCATATGCGCGAGCAGGGCAGGAGCCATGGTGCAAATCAGAACACTTGGCGCATATGCGCGAAGATGCGCGCGCACATGCGCGACAGGTCCAGTAGAGTTCGCGCACATGCGCGGCAGGAAGCGGCGCACATGCGCGAGGGTGCCGAGAAGCGAAGGGCCGAGGCAGAATGTCTCGCGCATATGCGCGAAGGTAGTCGCGCATATGCGCGAGACGTGGTGCACGCGGGATGTGCCATTTGCCTTCATGCATGTTTGAGATGTATATGTATATATATATACATGCACGAATTTTTCAAAGAATGAGAACGAGAGGAATCGAGGAAAGGCTTCAGAGAAAAGGTGAAAATCCTTACGCCTTTTGTGAGAAATCCGTCCGTCAGATTTTGAATCCGACTTCGGTACTATGTTCCTATCAACGTAGGCTACAACTGGACATGGAGTTATTGACAGGCCTGAGGTTCGAGACTTCGACAGAGCCAGGGTATCAGAAAGAAAGGTATAAATTAATGTTGTGTTGGGATTGCACAACTCGAGTAAGGTTTGACTCGAGTCTCCCTAAATCACATACTTAGTTATTACATTGATATTTGTAATTGTTGAGATTGATGTTTGTAGTCTATTGATTTATATCAACTGCATGTATTGACTGCTGAATTGTTTAGTCATTGGCTGAGTTGCCTAGTCACCGACTGATTCGTCTAGCTATCGGCTGTTTCGCCTAGCTATTGGCTGATTCGCTTATTTATTGACTGATTCGTCTATTTATTGACTGATTCGTCTAGCTATCGGCTGTTTCGCCTAGCTATTGGCTGATTCGCTTAAATCTTGACTGATTCGTCAATTCTGTGGCTGTTTCGCCCAGACATCGGGATCCCTAGGTTAGAGTTGAGTCGAGTCGGAGACGACGCGTTGTTTGAGTTGAGTTTGAGTCTGAGTGTGATTCATTGCTTGATATTGATTTATATTATTTGATGTTGATTATGTTCCTGATGATGGTACATGTTTAGAATAAGAGTTATTCTTGATATTGCTTCATGTTCTGATTTGATACATGTTATGATTATTGCTTATATGCTGATTATATATGTTTTTATATGATTGCATGTTTACATTGTTTATACTGGGATATTTATATCTCACCGGAGTTATCCGGCTGTTGTCTTGTTTTGTATGTGTGCATGACAACAGGTGGGACATGTTCAGGGTCAAGAAGAGGATGAGAGAAGACAGATAGCGTGGTGATTCCGGACTTGGTTTAGAAATAGGGTTAGACACTTGATATTAGCTGTTAAACCCTAGTTGAATAAATGTGTGTTGTACAGGACTTGTACTTTTATACTGAGATGTATATTCATGTTTAATATGTAATTTGAGTAAATTACATTACGTTTCCGCTTTGTATTTTAAAAAAAAAAAAATTTAGACCCTGTTTTATAATTGATTAATTAGTCCCAACGATGATTAAGAACTTGATTAGCGTCCGGGTCCCCACACGGGTGAACCATTCTCTGGACCAAAATATTCGGTGTTCGTTGATAAGATGAACCATATACCTAGGACTTTTGACCCATTGTTCATTAGACTCACTTTCCGGGCCGAAGCCACGTTGTCCAGTAGACTCAATTTCCGGACCGAAATCCGTTGTCCATGACTCCATTGATTAATGATATATCAATCCGTTCATAAATATGAAAGAAAATATATCAGTAGTCGAAATGAATTGGGAATGATATTTGAACATTAAATAAATGCTATTGAAATTTTCACGCCAAATGCCAAAGGCTTTAATAGAAGAATGAATAGTAAATTTCTCACCTGATAACTTACAGTTTTAGGCTTGATTAGTAATCCGAGTTGCTTGAGCAAGTCCTAAAATATATTATGAATGATATTTATATAATAGAGTTTTTAAGTAATAGCTGATCATTTCCAGATTATTTTTGTTCAAAATGTAACTCGGTTTATTTTACATAAGTTCACAAAATTCATATTAATTAGAATATATCTCTAAACATTACTAAAGTTGGCCAAAAAGTCGGAAACATCACTAGGAAAGTTCGGCCACCGGAAAAAGAGAGATACGGCGGTGCGTGAGGTATTTGCGCCGACGATTATGGCGCGTGAATGGCCTTCCGGCAGCCACGCGCGGCCAAGTTTTTTCCAGCTTATGTAACTTTTTAAGATCTTTAATTCTTATTTTGAAAGTATTTTTGTAACACCTCTTGCTCTGATCTCTTAAAATAATAGCGGAATTTAAAAAAATTTACTCTTATAGGAAGGAATGATTTAAAACTTCTCTTGACATAAACACATTTTCAATATTTAAAACCCAAAGTATATATATACATCATCAACTAAATGATGCAACAAAAGACAAAACATCATTTTAATGATCATGCTAAAGTACTAGCAAAATACTCTTCTTCCTTCCCTCTCTTATGCATATGACCCTGTCTCCAATCAACGTCCCGGTCCATCGCTGTTATCTGCATCACATGAATAACTGAAATGAGTATAAAACTCAGCAAGTGGAACTCTTACATAGCAATGTACATATCATACTCTGTAAAACATGGCTTCGAAATCATAAATACCATCAACTCTGAAACATGAACTCTGAAACATGAATAGCATAATAATGACGGTATTTCTCTTTACTCTGGTGGATTGATATCAATAGTATCTCTGTCTGTGGTGCTCGTATCCCATCGATATAAATCGATAACTCTGTCGGGATATAAGCCTATGGTCGTTGATCAACTAATTGCATGCAAACTCTGGTTATGTATTTATCAATCCAATAAATCATTTGAACTCTCTCTTTGGCATTAAATCAATCACGTTGAAGATTCTTTCCTCTTGTATTCCCTTTGACATAGTTGAGACATAAAATGCCTCTAATATACAACAAAGTGAATCAATACATAACATGAATCAAATGAAGGGAATAACACTTTAAAACCATTGAAACACCATACATATAATACAATGTGAGCACAAGAAATGAAATTCCACTTACAACCCACAAGAACACCTTCAATCTAAACCCTTGGTTGAATTCCTACAACAATAAACCATATATAATACCATCAATATCTCATTAATCAAAAACCCATATCAATTAATCCATAAACCAACACCATCAACAAACGCATATCATCTCCAACACCAAAAACTAAGAATAAACTAGACCAAAAGCTTACCTTAGCTTCCTTGAACCCAAAACTATCTTGATCTCACTTCAATAATCCAACAAAATGCTTGAATCAAAGAAAGGAAATGAAAGGAAAAGGAACCCTAGTTTCCTTGCTCTGAAGAAACCGAGAAGAATGAGGAAAAATGAGAGAAAATGAAGTCTCCACCTATTTTATACCTTAAAACACAAAAAACACGACTTTACTGTTCACAGACCGCGGGCGCGCTAGCTCATGCACCGCGGGAGCGCTATGCCTTCGGCAACTCATCCAAAAATTTGAAACAGTAGACCGCGGGTGCGGTCATCTTTTGGAGCGCGGGTGCGCTCTCCACTCTGCGCACAGCTTCTCCAAAGATCGCCTCCGAAACGCCTCTTCCTGTCATAATTTGGAAAAATGGTAAACTACAAAGTTGTAGCTCTATGGATTTTCTTGAACCGCTCAAAATTTCAGATCATTCTGAGGTCTGAGTAAAAGGTTATGCTAAATCTCCCAACATGTGTCACTGGAGGAACGTGGAAACACACGACACATTTCGGGGCACTTTTGGCTTACCTTCCACAATGATTTGAACAAAACTCAAAATAAGAAAGCTATACCTCTATGTCTTATCTAACCACTCCAATTGGCCTCATACCAATTGGCTCAACGTACGAATTATCATGAATTTAATCGTAACGACGCTACAATCGAACTACACAACATCTATCATCAACAATACTATAAATCATAAATCGTCATCCTTAACATCAAAACTATACTTAAACTTACCCAAATAGTCAATAAACATAAGAAACCCTAAACCATACCGATCACCAAGCTTGGATATTACAATCTCCCCTCTTTAGAGAATTTCGTCCCCGAAATTGACGTCACTGTGAAAACAACTCAGGATACTTCTCTTTCATCTCATCCTCTGTTTCCCACGTAGCTTCTTCAATCAAATGATTCCTCCAAAGGATTTTAACAATGCCGATCTCTTTGTTTCTCAATACTTTAACTTTGCGATCCAGAATTTGAACTGGAATCTCTTGGTACGTTAATTCGGCATCAAATCCAATGGCTCGTGGTGAAGAAAATGGGAAGGATTCGCAATATACTTCCTGAGCATTGAAACATGAAAAACATTGTGAACTCTATCAAGATCTGGCGGCAAGGCTAACCTGTAAGCTCGATCACCAACTCTATCCAAAATCTCAAATGTACCAATAAATCTAGGACTCAACTTTCCCTTCTTGCCAAACCGCATTACACCCTTAAGAGGTGCTATCTTCAAGGACACATGATCACCAACCTCAAATTGCAAAAGTCTTCGTCTCACATCAGCACAAATTTTCTGTCTCGACTGTGTTGTCTTCATCCTCTCTCGAATAACAGCAACAACACCAGCCGTCTGTTGGACCAACTCTGGACCCAACATTTTTCTATCACCAATCTCATCCCAATATAAGGGAGATCTACATTTTCTGCCATAAAGTGCTTCATATGGTGCCATGCCAATCGTCGCTTGGTAACTATTATTGTACGTGAACTCAACCAAAGGCAATTTAGAATCCCAACTACCTGGATAGTCTATAGTACAAGCTCTGAGCATATCCTCTAAAATCTGAATAACTATCTCTGATTGACTGTCGCTCTGGGGATGATATGCTGTACTGAATGCTAATCGTGAACCCATAGCTCTGTGCAAACTCTTCCAAAACTCTGAAGTAAATCTAGGGTCACGATCAGACACAGTCGACATAGGAATACCATGAAGTCTAACAATCTCTGCTATGTACTCTTCGGCATACTGGTTCATGGAATACGTCGTCTTGACTGGGAGAAAATGCGCTGACTTGGTCAATCGATCAACAATAACCCAAATAGAGTTGAAACCTTTCTGCGTCCTGGGATGACCAGTCACGAAATCCATCGTAATATGCTCCCATTTCCATTGAGGAATCGGTAATGACAACAATGTCCCAGCAGGTCTCTGATGCTCAATCTTCACCTGCTGACAAGTTAGGCACTGAGAAATAAACATTGAAATATCTTTCTTCATACCTGGCCACCGATAGAGTCTACGAAGATCCTGAAAATCTTGGTACTACCTGGGTGTATCGAATATGGCGCGGTATGTGCCTCTGTCAAGACGTCTCGTCGAATATCATCACCAGTAGGAACACAAATACGGCCTCTGAATGTCGTCAAACCATCTCCATTCACTCCAAACTCTGAATTACCTCTCTCCTCTGCTCTAGCTCTCAACTCTGACAACTGAACATCAATGTCCTGCTCTCTACGGATCCTATCCGTCAAAGTAGCCTAAATGACCAACGCTGAAAAGCGGGCAATGGTTCTCGGTACTACTAAAGCTATCTCCTCTCGTTGCAAGTCCAACAACAATGGCTTCTGAATCATAGAACTCAAAGAAGAACTTGATTTACGGCTCAAAGCATCTGCTACAATATTCGCTTTCCCTGGGTGGTAACTAATCGTCACATCATAATCTTTAACAAGCTCTAACCACCGTCTCTGCCGCATATTGAGCTCTTTCTGGGAAAACAAATACTTTAAACTCTTGTGGTCCGTGAAAATTTCACACTTTTCGCCATATAAATAATGTCTCCAGATTTTCAAGGCGAAAACCACAACTGCTAGCTCCAGATCATGCGTAGGATAATTCTTCTCATAATCTTTCAATTGACGAGAAGCATAAGCTATAACATTTCCATGTTGCATCAGCACCGCACCAAGACCCTTCCTTGACGTATCGGTATAAACAACAAAGTCCTCTGTACCACTGGGCAATGCAAGTACCGGAGCTGTCGTCAACTTATCTTTCAACTCTTGGAATCCACTTTGGCAATCATTGGACCACTCAAACTTCACAGTCTTTCTCGTCAAATTGGTTAACGGCAGGACAATCTTGGAAAAATCTGAAATAAAGCGACGATAATAACCCGCCAAACCAAGAAAACTGCGTACCTCTATTACAGTGGTAGGAATAGGCCACTTCTGTATCGCCTCTATCTTTGCTGGATCAACAGCTAAACCATCTTTCAAGACAATAAGGCCTAAGAAAGAAATCTGCTCCAACCAGAACTTACGTTTCTTCAACTTAGCATACAACCTCTTCTCTCTCAACAACTGAAGAACAACTCTGAGGTGTTCTGAATGAAGCTCTTTGGTCTTGGAATAAATCAATATGTCATCGATAAAAACAATGACAAAGCTATCCAAATACGGCTTGAACACTCGGTTCATAAGAACCATAAAGACTGAAGGAGCATTGGTTAGACCAAAAGACATCACAAGAAATTCATAATGACCGTACCTAGTCCGGAACGCCGTCTTAGGGATATCAGACTCCCTTACTTTCAACTGATAGTAGCCAGATCGCAGATCGATCTTTGAAAACACGGTAGCCCCTCCAGCTGATCAAACAAATCATCTATCCGTGGCATCGGATATTTATTCTTGATAGTCACTTTGTTGATCTCTCTGTAATCAATGCAAAGACGCAAGGACCCATCTTTCTTCTTGACAAAAAGAACCAGAGCTCCCCAAGGCGAAGAACTCGGCCGAATGAAACCTATGTCCAAAAGATCTTGCAACTACGTCTTCAACTCCTTCATCTCTGTAGGGGCCATTCTATACGGAGCCTTAGAAATAGGAACCGTACCTTGAACTAGAAAAATCACAAACTCTACATCTCTGTCCGGCGGTAAACCCGGCACATCATCCTCAAATACATCAGGGAATTCTCTCACAACATCAATATCATCAATATTCAACTTCACAATTCTATCCATATCAAAAATCGAAGCCAAAAACCCATAACAACCTCTAAACAACAACTTCTTAGCCTCAAGGTACGAAATAAAAGGAAGAACCAGCGAAGTACCTGAACTGGCAAGCATACCTTCCTTATTACCATCATCTTCAAATTTTACCGTCTTGGCAACGCAATCAATCACTACACGGTAAGTTGATAGCCAATCCATGCCAAGTACAATATCAAACGCAACCATCGGAATAACAATCAAATCAGCATAAACCACTCGCTCATCGATTTGAACAGAACATGAATACACAATAGACGTCGGGCACAACACATCTCCCGAAGGCAATACAACATTAAACTGGAGGGGAATAACAGAAGGAACTATACCCAAAGATCTCAAAAATAATTCAGACATAAAAGAATGAGTAGCACCTGTATCTATCAATGTCGTAGCTACTCTGCCTGAAATTAAAATAGTACTAGAGATCACAGAAGAATCAAGATTTATACCTTCCTTCGTCATGGTGAAGATGCGACCCTGCACCTTCTCTTTACCCGATCCTCTCGGACAATCCTTGGCAATATGGCCTGCAGTGCCACATCCGTAACAAGTATAAGAACCAAACCTGCACTCACCTCTATGAGGCCTATTGCACTTGGGACACAATGTCTTCTCTGGATCAAATGGAATTGCTGGTACTTTAAAACTCGGTTCCATCTTGCCTTTCCCTTTGAATCTATCTTTTCCTCTTTGGCTTGAACCTTGACTTCTCTGAGCCATAGCCTGCTGCCTCGCATGTCTCTCTCTTGCAATATCTTTCTCATCTTGCTCGGCTAACAGTGCTTTAACCACTATCTCTTTGAATGTTACCGCCTTCGACATATTAATGTCCCTTTTGATCTCTGCTCGAAGGCCTCTAATGAAATGATCACCTTTTTCTTTGTCATTGGAGGCAATATATGGGGCAAACAGACAGCCCTCCTCAAACTTCAGAATGTATTCATCAACATTCATACCTCCTTGTCGAAGCTCCAAGAACTCAGTCACCTTCCTAGCTCGAAGTGCGTCTCGGAAGTACTTTTCATAGAAAAGATCAGTGAACTCTTGCCACTTCAATGCCGGAACATAAACACCAACCTTAGTAGCATTCCACCAAATGCGTGCAGCTTTGACTAGCATGAACACTGCACAACTGATTATGTCCTTGTCTTCGTAGTTGAGATGATCGAAAATAGCCTCAAGGGCCTTGATCCACTCTACGGCCACCAATGGATCGGTGCTTCCTGCAAATTCAGGCGGATCCATCCTCTTGAAAGCAGTAAATACCCCATCGGTTCCAACTGTTTAAACCACTTGGTCTCTTCCTAGGCCTCTACCTTGACCTATAACTTGCATATAGAGTAACTGTTGGATCTACTCACTATGGGCCTTGGCATGCTCTTTCAATAACTTGCCGAACTCGTCGACAAATCTAGATGAAGAACTATCCTCACCCTCTGAAGCCTTTCTCTTAGGAGGCATAAATCCTACATTGTGCTCACATAATACATATCAACAAATAACAATGAATATATGAACAAGAAGACATACCTGGACCGTTGAAAGTAGACGAAGTCATATGTATTGGTCCGAAGAACGGGGCTCTGCTACAGCTAAATGTAACACCTCTTGCTCTGATCTCTTAAAATAACAGCGGAATTTAAAAAATTTTACTCTTATAGGAAGGAATGATTTAAAACTTCTCTTGATATAAACACATTTTCAATATTTACATCCAAAAGTATATATATACATGATCAACTAAATGATGCAACAAAAGACAAAACATCATTTTAATGATCATGCTAAAGTACTAGCAAAATACTCTTCTTCCTTCCCTCTCTTATGCATATGACCCTGTCTCCAATCAACGTCCCGGTCCGTCGCTCTTATCTGCATCACATAAATAACTGAAATGAGTATAAAACTCAGCAAGTGGAACTCTTACATAGCAATGTACATATCATATTCTGTAAAACATGGCTTTGAAATCATAAATACCATCAACTCTGAAACATGAACTCTGAAACATGAATAGCATAATAATAACGATGGTATTTCTCTTTACTCTGGTGGATTGATATCAATAGTATCTCTGTCTGTGGTGCTCGTATCCCATCGATATAAATCGATAACTCTGTCGGGATATAAGCCTATGGTCTTTGATCAACTAATTGCATGCAAACTCTGGCTATGTATTTTATCAATCCAATAAATCATTTGAACTCTCTCTTTGGCATTAAATCAATCACGTTGAAGACTCTTTCCTCTTGTATTCCCTTTGACATAGTTGAGACATAAAATGCCTCTAATATACAACAAAGTGTATCAATATATAACATGAATCAAATGAAGGGAATAACACTTTAAAACCATTGAAATACCATACATATAATATCATGTGAGCACAAGAAATGAAATTCCACTTACAACCCACAAGAACACCTTCAATCTAAACCCTTGGTTGAATTCCTACAACAATAAACCATATATAATACCATCAATATCTCAATAATCAAAAACCCATATCAATTAATCCATAAACCAAAACCATCAACAAACCCATATAATCTCAAACACCAAAAACTAAGAATAAACTAGACCAAAAGCTTACCTTAGCTTCCTTGAACCCAAAACTATCTTGATCTCACTTCAATAATCCAACAAAATGCTTGAATCAAAGAAAGGAAATGAAAGGAACTCGTTGAAACACGCGGGCATACTCCTTCCTTCTGGGGACATTGATCCAAAGCTCGTCCCTAGTTTCCTTGCTCTGAAGAAACCGAGAAGAATGAAGAAAAATGTGGGGACCCGGACGCTAATCAAGTTCTTAATCATTATTAGGACTAATTAATCAATTATAAAACAGGGTCTAATTTATTTTTTTTTAAATGCAAAGGGGAAACGTAATGTAATTTACTCAAATTACTTATTAAACATGAACATACATATCTTGTGTTATCTACAAGAATTCAACTAGGTTCAACTTCATATCAGTGCTGAATCCTATGTTGCTTCGAAGCCCGGATCTCCACGCTATCTAATCTTCTCTCATCCTCTTCTTGACCCTGATCCAGCCCCACCTGTTGTCATGCACACATACAAACAAGACAACAGTCGGATAACTCCGGTGAGATAAAAATATCCCAGTATAAACAATGTATACATGCAATCATATAAAAGCATTTACGAAAGCATATAAGAATTATTCATAACATGTCTCAAATCATAAACATAAATCAATATCAAGCATTCAATAAACATGAATGATATAACCAATGTAAATCAACATGGCGTATCAGACTCAACTCAACCGACGCGTCGTCTCAGACTCGACTCAACTGACGCGTCGTCTCAGACTCGACTCAACTCTAACCTATGGATCCCGATGTCTGGATATAGGTAATTATATCGAATCTCAATCGATAGGAATGAATCAATCCCTAAACGGCATCGATATAATTCATATATCAGTGTCTGGGCGAGTCAGCCGCAGAATTGACGAATCAGTCAAGAATTTGGCGAATCAGCCAATAACCAGACGAATCAGCCTGTAATTAAGCAAATCAGCTTAAGTTTAGACGAATCAGTCAATAACCAGACGAATCAGCCTGTAATTAAGCGAATCAGCTTAAGTGTAGACGAATCAGTCAATAACCAGACGAATCAGCCTGTGACTAGGCGAATCAGCCCATGACTCAACGACTCAGTGATCAATACATGCATTCAGTATCTAAGCAAATCAATCGATGACTAGCGAATCAGCAGTCATTACATGCAGTGGCTATAAATCAATAGACTACAATCATAAGTCTCATCAATTGCAAATATCAATGCAATAAATGAAAGTATGTGATTTAGGGAGACTCGATTCAAACCTCACTCGACTCGTGCAATCCCAACTCAACATTAATTTATACCTTTCTTTCTGATATTCTGACTCTGTCGAAGTCTCGAACTCAAAACCTGTCAATATCAATCTGGCAATGACAATACCAAGGAGTATACTATCAATACCCGTTCAAATCAATACTGGATATAAACAGAATTCAATCAAATTCTGTTTCAATAACATAACGGCGTAATCTCAATATATCCAGCCATATCATATTAGTCAGATATCAATTCTAATATCTCATAATCAATAACAACTCAATTTTGATATCAAATCAAGTCCAAAACTACTCCGAAAATCATAACAATTCAAAAATCAGTCCGTTTCTTAATCTGACTTCGATTCTATGATGTCTAATACGTCAAAAACAACATATATGAGTTCCATTCAATTCTGACAATATCATAATTTCAAAGCATGTCAAAACATAGTAAAACTTACGTCCAGTTGTAGCCTACGTCGATAGGAACTCAATACCGAAGTCGGATTCAAAATCTAACGGACGGATTGTTCGCAGAAGGCGTAAGGATTTCCCAAAATCCCTCCTCTTCTTTCTCAGATTTTCTACTGAATATTTCGAAGGATCCCTTGCTATATATATCAGTGCATGCATGTCATGAGGTGTCCTCATTTTCACACAACACGTCGCACCGCGGGTGCGGTAAGTTCAAGACCGCGGGTGCGCTCATGCTTCGGCATTCTTATCTATTCTGAAATTGCACGACCGCGGGTGCGGTACATGTCAAGACCGCGGGTGCGGTAATACTTGCACCGCGGGTGCGGTCACCCTTTGATAAAACTGACCAAGTTTCTGTCCATGCACCGCGGGTGCGGTACATGCAAGGGCGCGGGTGCGGTGTTGCTTCGGCAACACATTCTAAAATTCAGAATAAATGGCCGCAGATTATCTTAAATCGTGTCTCAGTTGGCACTTCAATACTCACGTTAAATTATAAGTCAAGAATCCTTGATTAACAGTGATTAATTCTCGGGCATTACATTTCTCCCCCCCTAAGATACGATTTCGTCCTCGAAATCACAAGTAATCAATTCAGATATGTCAGAAGAAATATATACAGAGTTTAAATCAGAAACTCATCTCAATGAATCTGTTCTGAAATTTCAATCTCATATCAAGTTCTATTTTTGGAAATAGCTCTGATAAAGTCAATCCCACAATACTGGTTATACAACATCTGTATATACCCAACTAACAGTTCGTAACAGCTCAACACCATCAGCTGTTATTAAGTCTGTTTATCTCAATCAAAGATATATTCGATCTTTGGTCTCAAATACCAACAGTCATTGTCCGACATTGGCATATTCAATCTATTTATTATGAGCTGTTTTCATTTTCTTCTGAATTGGCTTCATCTTTTCAGTCATATCTCTGATCATTTCAGATCCAATCTCAAGAACTTCAGAGATATCTTTCAATAAAGAGAAAATCCATATAACTTTCCGTACAACGCTTCGAAAGGAGTTATCTCAATACTCGTTTGATAGCTGTTGTTGTACGAAAATTCACAAAATGACAATGAATCCTGCCATTTAGTGTTACAATCAAGCATTACAGCTTTCAGCATATTCTCCGAAATCTGGATAATCCACTCTGACTGTCCATCAGATAGTGAATACTATTCAGTATTCAGTTATAATCTAGTATCTAACTCTTATGGTACATTCTGTCCAACGTGCAAAATCAACCAAAATCACGGTCTAATATACTCAACTCTCAGTACTCCGTGTAATCTAATCATTTTCCTGACGGAATACTAATAGTATATCATATTTGTACATCTTCGTGTACGGTTTAGCACTCGCAGACTGGATCAGTCTGTCATTCCTACCTCAATCCATACTCAATTCCGAGAGGAATGTAGTAACTTCATCACGATATCCTTGGAAATGTAATCTCATTTCCATTCAGGAACCGACAAGTTACATAACCAATCTCTTGGTTTGTTTTCTTTCTGTCTTTATCTGTCTGTAATTCAGACATTTCAGTCCAAATTCTGCCATATCTAATCTCATCTGTTTCTATCAAAACATTTTCTGCTATCAGGATGCCTATTGAATCAAGTATTGCACCTTTATGATAATCTATGTCATTTCACATTCGAAATATCGGGCACAAACAAATCAGTTATTAACATACCATACCATATTCCTTACCTGATTCAAAACGAATCCAGAATAACAGCAAGATTCAATCAGATTCAAAACATCACTCATTGATACTGATATGCTAAACTCATAACCCTCAATGTCTGACACCGATGTCAACCTCGGCTGACGAATCACGATTTAACTCGGCTAAAATCAACAGATATATCATTTTCAGATATAAAAATCCCTGAACACAATCTGTCTCAATCAGGATTTACCATATCAACATTTTCTGATATCAATTCAAAGCTAAAATCAATCTCTCAGAAATCAGATCTAGAGTCTTATCTGGGGAAAACATTAATAACTTTCTTATCATTGGTAAATCAGCCAATGATAGACTCAACTTCAGTAAATCAACTGATTACATAAGGAGTCACTCTGCTCTTTTCTGTAATAATCGAGTCATAGCTAGTACGAATATCAAAGAAATTCTCAATCTAGAGTTCTTATCGTACAATATTCATCCCCAAGCTATCTCAGGTCCAGTTCTCACCATCTTATGGAATTAATCGATGGTAGCTCTGTACTTGATCAGCGTATCAATATCAATAATGCAGTTCCAAATTCAGAGAACATCAGTACAATGCAAGATACCATATGCTCGAACTCGATTTCATTCCCATCATATCGTAGTATACAAGATCTAACAGAAATCGCTGATACAAGATCTTTTCCCAAAGGAAAGAAACAAATACTACAGTAAATAGGGACTCAACAGATAATGCATACATCAATGCAAATCTTTCAAAAAATAAAAGTATGTGAAGCACCGGTATCCCTCAATACATATGCAGGATAATCAAACAAATCAGTTACCTGCAACATCATCATCTGGTGCTTCTTGAGCCTGCTCCTCGGTCAAAGCAAATACTCTGGCCTGCTGTCTAGGAGGCTGGCCAAATGTCTGGCTTCCTCCTGGCCTCTGCTGTGACTGAGATGGTGCTGGCTGAAATGAAGGAACAGCAGCTGATCGTCTACTCCACTGTGCCGCTGATCC
This sequence comes from Primulina eburnea, assembly GCF_022965805.1. Taxonomy (NCBI): domain Eukaryota; kingdom Viridiplantae; phylum Streptophyta; class Magnoliopsida; order Lamiales; family Gesneriaceae; genus Primulina; species Primulina eburnea. The sequence goes on along the minus strand of NC_133108.1, from coordinate 21,146,481 downwards.
CGCGGATTCGGCTCCCTGGGGTCTTTGGGAATCCCTCTGTGGACATACTCTGGCAAAATGTCCCTGTTGTTTGCAGAAGTGGCAACTACCAAGTACCCCTTGGCATTGCTCAGTGGCATGTCTCCCTCCACAATTTCCGCAGTAAGCCCCGGTATAACTCTGTTGGGGACCACTGGAGCTAGAAGAACTGCCGCCAGACTTCTTAAACTTCTTTCCTCTAGCCTTAAGAAAATCTTTCTTTCCACCACTGCTACTGCCACTCTCGAATCTGGGAGGTGGTTGCTGTGGTCTCGACACTGGAGGAATAAATTCAGCTCCTCTCTGCCTTATCAGGCCCGCTTCAGCGCCTTTTGCTCTATTCATGGCATCAGCAAAGTTATTCGGTCGCCCTGTGTTCACCAATGTAAATATATCGGGATTCAAGCCATTGATGAACTGATCAGCAACGGCTTCGTCATTTTCAGCCACATGTGGAGAAAACTTCAACAAGGTAGAGAACTTGGTCACATATTCTTCAATGTTCAGCTGACCCTGTCTCAAATTGGCAAACTCCGCCCCCTTGTCTTTCCTGTACGATACTGGGAAAAATCTCTGATAAAACTCAGTTTTAAATACATCCCAAGTAATAATCGTACCTCGTTGCTCAAAGGCCCTCTTCATCGTAATCCACCAGCTTTTTGCAACATCAAGCAACTGGTGGCCAATCAATTTAATTCGGCGCTCATCACTGTACTCCAGTGAATCAAAAAACATCTCAATATTACCTAACCAACTCTCACACTCAACTGATGTCTCACTACCCTTAAGAGTCGGTGGTTTGAATGACTGAAACCTCTTCAGCAAGGTTTCCATTGGAGTCGGGGTTACATCCATTGGAGGATTCGATGTAATACCCTGTTCTGGTATTCTTCTGGGAGGCATATCTGAATATCACAAGGATTAGTAACTCAATCCAACAAACCTGTTTCAATTCAGTCCTTCCTCTGATCATCTTACTGCTGATCGAGAATCGGTTCAGATTCGTTCCCAATAATACATATTACAAAATCAAATCAGATAAATCAAGTAACATGTATTATATAAAACAATACAACATGCTAGCAATCACAAGCAAGGAAAGAAAACTCAATCTACCCTGCTCACTAGCCTCTTCTATCTCAATCTAAAGGATCTATAGCTCTGATACCACCTGTTGTGGGGACCCGGACGCTAATCAAGTTCTTAATCATTATTGGGACTAATTAATCAATTATAAAACAGGGTATAAATTATTTTTTTTAAAAATGCAAAGCGGAAACGTAATGTAATTTACTCAAATTACATATTAAACATGAACATACAGATCTTGTGTTATCTACAAGAATTCAACTAGGTTCAACTACATATCAGTGCTGAATCCTATGTTGCTTCGAAGCCCGGATCTCCACGCTATCTAATCTTCTCTCATCCTCTTCTTGACCCTGATCCAGCCCCACCTGTTGTCATGCACACATACAAACAAGACAACAGCCGGATAACTCCGGTGAGATATCAATATCCCAGTATAAACAATGTATACATGCAATCATATAAAATCATATACGAAAGCATATAAGAATTATTCCTAACATGTCTCAAATCAGAAACATAAATCAATATCAAGCATTCAATAAACATGAATGATATAACCAATGTAAATCAACATGGCGTATCAAACTCAACTCAACCGACGCGTCGTCTCAGACTCGACTCAACTGACGCGTCGTCTCAGACTCGACTCAACTCTAACCTAGGGATCCCGATGTCTGGATATAGGTAATTATATCGAATCTCAGTCGATAGGGCATCGATATAATTCATATATCAGTGTCTGGGCGAGTCAGCCGCAGAATTGACGAATCAGTCAAGAATTTGGCGAATCAGCCAATAACCAGACAAATCAGCCTGTAATTAAGCGAATCAGCTTAAGTTTAGACGAATCAGTCAATAACCAGACGAATCAGCCTGTAATTAAGCGAATCAGCTTAAGTGTAGACGAATCAGTCAATAACAAGACGAATCAGCCTGTGACTAGGCGAATCAGCCCATGACTCAACGACTCAGTGATCAATACATGCATTCAGTATCTAAGCAAATCAATCGATGAGTAGCGAATCAGCAGTCATTACATGCAGTGGCTATAAATCAATAGACTACAATCATAAGTCTCATCAATTGCAAATATCAATGCAATAAATGAAAGTGTGTGATTTAGGGAGACTCGAGTTAAACCTCACTCGAGTTGTGCAATCCCAACTCAAAATTAATTTATACCTTTCTTTCTGATATTCTGACTCTGTCGAAGTCTCGAACTCAAAACCTGTCAATATCAATCTGGCAATGACAATACCAAGGAGTATACTATCAATACCCGTTCAAATCAATACTGGATATAAACAGAATTCAATCAAATTCTGTTTCAACAACATAACGGCGTAATCTCAATATATCTAGCCATATCATATTAGTTAGATATCAATTCTAATATCTCATAATCAATAACAACTAAATTCTGATATCAAATCGACTCCAAAAATACTCCGAAAATCATAACAATTCAAAAATCAGTAGGTTTCTTAATCTGACTTCAATTCTATGATGTCTAATACGTCAAGAACAACATATATGAGTTCCATTCAATTCTGAAAACATCATAATCTCAAAGCATGTCAAAACGTAGTAACACTTACGTCCAGTTGTAGCCTACGTCGATAGGAACTCAATACCGAAGTCGGATTCAAAATCTAACGGACGGATTGTTCGCAGAAGGAGTAAGGATTTCCCAAAATCCCTCCTCTTCTTTCTCAGATTTTCTACTGAATATTTCGAAGGATCCCTTGCTATATATATCAGTGCATGAATGTCATGAGGTGTCCTCATTTTCACACAACACGTCGCACCGCGGGTGCGGTAAGTTCAAGACCGCGGGTGCGCTCATGCTTCGGCATTCTTATCTATTTTGAAATTGCACGACCGCGGGTGCGGTACATGTCGAGACCGCGGGTGCGGTAATACTTGCACCGCGGGTGCGGTCACCCTTTGATAAAACTGACCAAGTTTCTGTCCATGCACCGCGGGTGCTGTACATGAAAGGGCGCGGGTGCGGTGTTGCTTCGGCAACACATTCTAAAATTCAGAATAAATGGCTGCAGATTATCTTAAATCGTGTCTCAGTTGGCCCTTCAATACTCACGTTAAATTATAAGTCAAGAATCCTTGATTAACAGTGATTAATTCTCGGGCATTACAAAAAATGAGAAAAAAATGAATTCTCCACCTATTTTATACCTTAAAACACCAAAAACACGACTTTACTGTTCACAGACCGCGGGTGCGCTAGCTCATGCACCGCGGGAGCGCTATGCCTTCGGCAACTCATCCAAAAATTTGAAACAGTAGACCGCGGGTGCGGTCATCTTTTGGAGCGCGGGTGCGCTCTCCACTCTGCGCACAGCGTCTCCAAAGATCGCCTCCGAAACGCCTCTTCCCATCATAATTTGGAAAAATGGTAAACTACAAAGTTGTAGCTCTATGTCGTTTCGTGAACCTCACAAAATTGCAGATCATTTGGAGGTCTGAGTAAAAAGTTATGCTAAATCTCCCAAGATGTGTCACTGGAGGAACGTCGAAACACACGACACACTTCGGGGCACTTTTGGCTTACCTTCCACAATGATTTGAACAAAACTCAAAATAAGAAAGCTATACCTCTATGTCTATCTAACCACTCCAATTGGCCTCATATCAATTGGCTCAACATACGAATTATCATGAATTTAATCGTAACGACGATACAATCGAACTACACAACATCTATCATCAACAATACTATAAATCATAAATCGTCATCCTTAACATCAAAACTATACTTAAAATTACCCAAATAGTCAATAAACATAAGAAAACCTAAACCATACCGATCACCAAGCTTGGATATTACAATTTTAAAATTCTAGCCGATCAATACCAGATTTAAATATTGTGTTATGAAGAACTAAGGTACTCCGGCATTCCGAAAATTTTAGATTCGTCAATATTTTGGGACGACGGATGGTATGTACCTTATTTATGCAACAAGGGGTACAAATTTTTTGTTTAAGTCAACATCTAGTTTGGTGTGTAGCTATAAGAAAGATGAGCGAAAAGTACCTAGCTTAAAACAGGATTCCGTTTCCATTTTTCAGAATATCTTGATTTGATTTTATTGTTCTTGATCGCTCCTTTTACATCACCTCCAGTTCTACATTGCTTTCAGACATGAGGTGAATAGTTGGTGATTTATCGGAATTTTTCGGAAAAATTTATAGATTTTTCTTTTATTTTTTTTCTCTCTTTTTCCCTTCCCTCTTCCCTCTTCCCTCTTCCTTTCTTTCTTTTCTCTCGGTTGGTCTTTTCTCTCGGTTGTTTGTTTGGTTGTGGATTGACAATGAGAGAGGATATATAGAGGATTCCATGTTGATCCATATCTATTGGTTTATTTATTAAATGAAAAAGTTAATATTTATCCAAACTTAATATTATTATATACTTTGAATCTTAATTATTATATTACATTAAACATATGTATTGAAACTAATTATAAATTGTCTTACATTGAACCTAATGATTATTGTACTTAATTACTTAACATATATGTTGAGCTTAATTATAATATTTTATTATATTTTGGGTATTTTGTCTTGGAATGAGAACCTCATAGTACTTGATGAATTTTTAAGTGTATTGTGATGTATTTTAATGTATTTCTAGATACTTTGGACAATTAAAATTTGTACCGAAAAATAATGTGGTAAAAATTTTAAAATGAAAATAATAAAATTTAGTTATACTAATAAACTTTAAAATATATTTATGTACCTTTGTGTTTAGGGTGTCACAAATGGAGCATGGGTTGCTGCAACTGCTATTGGAGACATTACTTTGATTTTGAACAATTATTTCAAGTTACTTTGAAAGACGTTTTATATGTTCCTGAATTGATTAAAAATATTATTTCTATTTCTATTCTTGATAGAGATGATTATTCTTGTGTTTTTGCTAAAGGTATTTGCAATATTTACAAGAATGAGTATTTGATATGAGCCGACGAATTAATTAACGATCTATATAACTTAAAATTGAAAGATATTCCGTTGAACAATATCCAAGCACAAAAGAAAACAAAAACAAACAAAAGAATATTAGATGATCCAAATCCCGCACAAGGTTCAGGAAACAGAATCCGATACTTGTTTGTGGCCTTCAATGTTTCAAGAATACAAATAGCTATGGGTTCAAAACTACATTGTCATTAATAATAAAATTTATTCTTATCTGGGTTACCCTAAATAGCTCATTCTTTTCATCAACCTATTGATCAAAAATTTTAGAAATCTTACACTATTAACTCATCAGATCACATAGGATATCTTCACCTGCAGGCGAGCGATGAATCCTCGTCTACAATGCATTGACTCCTACGTATTTTGAACTGCACCCAACCTCGCATCCTGATACCCTCAATGGAGTCGGTAGACGAGTCAAAGTGCAGTGTTAGTACACAGAATCTCCATGTTATTCCGGGTCAAAGAACTAATGGTGTACAACCATAACAAGGACTTTTCCACTCGATAAGTGATAACTACTTACAAAGTCCGAGAGAGATTTGTTCAGAAAAGATCAAATGATCCCTCATCTGTATGAATGTACATCCTTATAAACTTACCAATTCAACATGGTGTTTACATCACATATGTTAGTATCAAGTTCAGACGACTTTTATCTTTATTTTAGGCAGCTGATTCGACTAGGAACTTGTTTAGAATATATGATATACTTCCTAATGAATTTCATTATCTTACATCGAGAGACAAATTTCATGGTACCTAGCTATAACATATTTAAGTACTTTATCTATGAAATTTACATTAGTATACAGATAAAGTAAACACCATGATTGGATAAATTCATAAAATATTATTAAAATAAATATTGTTTTTACATAATATTCAATAAAGCCCAAGCCCCAAGTTTGCTCGCTGGACACCTACTATCTTTAACAATCTCTTACTTGTCTTATAGCCAAATACCCATAGTTTTCAAACTCATTGCATCATGATGATTTTTAAACAATTGTCCTAGCAGAGGCTTTGTCAGTGGATTAGCAACGTTATATCTACATATATGTCTCATCTTCCCACAATCTCCCGGATTGTGTGGAATTTCTCATTATATTTTTGGATCGCTGGTCAGACCTCGATTCATTTTCTTGGGCAACGACACCTGTTTTCTCGCAGTATACCGGATTGGCAGTGCCTTTAACAACGGTTTTACAATACCTATGACAACAGTTTTTCACTTTTGTCTTTGATGTCTACGACAATGGTTTTTCACCATTGTCTTTGAGTGCACCATTTAACAACAGTGGCTTTAACAACAGTTTTTTTGACCTACGACAACGGTTAAAAACCGTTGTCTTTCGCATTTTTTCTTGTAGTTCTTGATGGGCTCATTTCGGTATTCTTAAAGAAACAGGCTCATGCTCTTATGTGGCTTTGATACTTTTTAGAATATCCTAGAAGCTTGTGTTCCTCAACTGACTATTGGGGTATGGGTTTTACGATTTCATAAGTGGGTGGTTCTCGAATCTCTTCGAGTTCTACCATTTCATCCTTTCTATCCAATAAAAACTCCTTCTTCAAGAAGATGGAATTCTTTGAAACAAACACATGCTTCAATGGGATGATAGAAATAATATCCAATGGAATTTTTTGTATATCCCACAAAGTAGTACAAGTTGACTCTACTATCCAATTTTTTTTTGAATATCCCACAAAGAATCTTGCTTTGATCGAGTATATCAGATAGATGATTCCGCGACAGCGTCATAAATATATAGAAATGGAAACATAACAAAAGTTGCTAACTATTTTAAATTATTTATGTGACATAAAATATAGACTTTTGTATTCATGAATTGTCTCTCATTATTTCGACATTTTCACCACCCTCTGATGAAAACATGAAATCTAATTTCCTTATTGAGTATGCAAGACTCAATTGCTAAATTATGATCTCAAATAATATAAATCAATCATAAATTCCAAAATTTATAGCTCAATTGCCACTCCTTTCAACCCTCATTTATTTTTTCTTCATGTTTGATGAGGGACAATAATATGATTCTCTTTCTATTCGTGTGTCGAGCCCGACCAGTCAATATTAAACCACAGTGGACGAGTCATACCTGTCAATGTTAAATCTTAGTGGACGGTCACCACAGGATCTCCAATAATATGAGTCAAAGTCATGGAAGTTCCACGTAGTTCACATCAAGTATGTCAGTAGAAGTCACAGCTTTAATGTGACACCCTGACCCGATACAATTAAAAATACAGCGGAATTTAATATTTTCTTTCAAATGGAAGGAGTTTCAAAATACATTTCATAAAAGTGTTTACAAAATAACAACATGATCATTCCAATGACATAACAAACTACAAAATATCATTAGTGTGATCATGTTACAAAATGGTACAAAATAATCATCCTTCCAATCTTCGTATGCATATGACCCCCATCCACAGTCAACGTCCCGGTCCGTCGCTCTTATCTGCATCACATGAAATAACTGAAATGAGAATAAATCTCAGCAAGTGGAACTCTTACATAGCAATGATACATAGTATACACTGTAAAACATGGCTTTTAAATCATAAATACCATCGACTCTGAAACATGAATAACGTAGCAATAACTGTAGCAATAGCAATGGCAATAGATAGCAATACGATGGTATTCTCTTTTCTATGGTTGGATTGATATCAATAGTATCTGTAACTGTGGTTGCCAATATCCCATCGATATAAATCGATAACTGTGAGGGGATAAAAGCCTATGGTCGATGATCATCTAATTGCATGCAATGCCATGGCTATGATAAATCAATCCAATAAAACATTTGAATTCTCAATAGCATTTAAGGCCGTCGTTTCGCAATCTCATAATATTTCCTGTATTCCCTTTATAACAATGGTGAGACATACAATGCCTCCAATAGATAATCAATGAAATGAATACATAGCAATGGATCAATGGAAGGGAATAACACTTTGAAACCTTTAAAACACAATACATATAATATCATGTGAGCAAAAAGGATGAAATTCCACTTACTACCAATAGAACACCTCAAATAAGCTCTTGGTACACCACCTACAACAATAATCCATAAATAACACCAATATCAACTCTAGATCCACAAGTACAAGCCAAATAATCCATTAAACAACTCAAACATCAAATCCAAAATAACCCTTAACTCAAAACCTCGTTAGAATCGCACCAAAAACTTACCTAAGCTTCCTTATACCACGGAGAACGATGATCTCAAGTCAGAAATCCAAACAAAGCCAAGAATCAAAGATAGGAAGCAAAAGAAATGGATGAAAACCCTTGCCAATGGAGAGAAAATCTCGAAAAGTAGATAGGATAAGGTATGGAATGAAGTCAACTCAATCAAAAAGGTACTAAATAACTCGCCCATACTTACACCGCGGGTGCGCCAACACAAGCACCGCGGGTGCGCCATGCTCACGGCATACCAAAATAATTCTCATGCACGATCACCGCGGGTGCGGTGCTACAATTACCGCGGGTGCGGTGCACACCGCGGGTGCGGTCCTTGCACTGCCGCGGGTGCGGTCATGCCACGGCCCTCAAAATGCAAAATGATGAATAGTACACCGCGGGGGCACTCATCTAAGAGCGCGGGTGCACTCTACTCACGGCAATGAACAGTACAAACTCAACTAAAATCGATCCGAAACGCTGAAACGAACAATCAACACCAACTAATACCTCAAATAAATAATAACCAATAATACTATAGCCCAAAACACAACTATAAACGACTAATCATAAACCCAATTAACACAATAAAGCTTAAACCGTACCGTACACCGGGCTCGGCTATTACAATCTCCCCTCCTTAGAGGAATTTCGTCCTCGAAATTGACGTCACGGCACGAACAACTCAGGATACCTCTCTCTCATCTCAGTCTCTGGTTCCACTGTAGCCTCCTCGATCAAATGGTTCCTCCAAAGGACTTTAACGATGCCGATCTCTTTGTTCCTCAATACTCTGACAGTGCGATCCAAAATCTGGACCGGAATCTCTTGGTAAGTCAAATTCGGCGTCAAGTCCAATGGCTCGTGGCGAAGAACATGGGAAGGATCTGCAATATACTTCCTGAGCATCGATACGTGAAACACATTATGGACTCTGTCAAGATCGGGCGGTAGGGCTAATCTGTAGGCTCGGTCACCAACTCTGTCCAATATCTCGAATGGACCAATGAATCTAGGACTCAACTTGCCCTTCTTGCCAAATCGCATCACACCCTTGAGAGGTGCTATCTTCAGAAAAACATGATCGCCAACCTCGAACTTCAAAGGTCTGCGACGAACATCTGCATAACTCTTCTGCCTCGACTAAGCAGTCTTCATCCTCTCTCTGATAACTGCAACAACATCGGCAGTCTGCTGGACCAACTCGGGACCCAACATCTTCCTCTCTCCAACCTCATCCCAAAACAAAGGGGATCTGCACTTCCTGCCATAAAGTGCCTCATACGGTGCCATGCCAATCGTCGCCTGGTAGCTATTGTTGTACGTGAACTCCACAAGTGGCAGCTTAGAATCCCAACTACCAGAATAGTCAATAGTACAAGCTCTGAGCATATCCTCCAGAATCTGAATGACTCTCTCTGACTGACCGTCGCTCTGAGGATGATAAGCTGTACTGAAAGCTAATCGAGAACCCAAAGCTCTGTGAAGACTCTTCCAAAACTCGGAGGTAAATCTAGGGTCACGATCAGACACAATCGACACGGGCACACCATGAAGTCTAACAATCTCGGCAATGTAGTCCTCGGCATACTGAGACATCGAATACGTCGTCTTGACTGGGAGAAAATGAGCCGACTTGGTCAATCTATCAACAATGACGCAAATGGAATTATAACCCCTCTGAACTCTGGGCAGACCAGTCACGAAATCCATGGTGATGTGCTCCCACTTCCACTGAGGAATCGGCAAAGATAGCAATGTCCCAGCAGGTCTCTGATGCTCAATCTTAACCTGCTGACAAGTAAGGCACTGAGAAATGAACAAAGCAATATCTTTCTTCATACCTGGCCACCAGTAAAGTCGACGAAGATCCTGATACATCTTCGTACTGCCTGGATGAATCGAATAAGGTGCGGTATGAGCCTCTGTCAAGACGTCTCTACGAATATCGTTGCCAGAAGGAACACAAATACGGCCTCTGAAAGTCACCAAACCATCACCATTCAGACTAAACTCTGAATTCCCTCTAGCCTCAGCTCTAGCTCTCAACTCTGTCAACTGAACATCAGTCTACTGCTCTCTACGGATCCTGTCCGTCAAAGTAGATCGAATGACCAACGCTGAAAAGCGAGCAATGGTACCTGGAATCACTAGATCAATCTCCTCTCTCTGCAAATCCATCAACAATGGTCTCTGAATCAAAGAACTCAAAGAAGCACTCGATTTGCGGCTCAAAGCATCAGCCACAACATTCGCCTTCCCTGGGTGATAACTGATCGTCACATCATAATCCTTGACCAGCTCTAACCACCTCCTCTGCCTCATGTTGAGCTCTTTCTGCGAGAACAAATACTTCAAACTCTTGTGGTCTGTAAAGATCTCACACTTTTCGCCATACAGATAATGTCTCCAAATCTTCAGGGCGAAAACCACAGCTGCGAGCTCCAAATCATGCGTCGGATAATTCTTCTCATAATCCTTCAACTGGCGAGACGCATAGGCAATGACCTTACCTCGCTGCATCAACACTGCACCAAGGCCTCTCTTCGACGCATCGGTATAGACAACAAAGTCCTCTGAACCACTGGGCAAAGAAAGAACAGGAGCTGTCGTCAATCTGTCCTTCAACTCCTGAAATGCACTCTGGCAATCAATAGACCACTCGAACTTCACAGTCTTCCTCGTCAGATTGGACAATGGCAGGGCAATCTTGGAGAAACCCGAAATGAAACGACGATAGTAACCTGCCAAACCAAGGAAACTGCGAACCTCTGAAACAGTGGTAGGAATAGGCCAACTCTGAATCGCCTCTATCTTCAATGGATCAACAGCAATGCCATCTCTCGAAACAACATGACCTAGAAAAGAAATCTGATCCAGCCAAAACTCACACTTCTTCAGCTTGGCAAACAACCTCTTCTCTCGCAACAACTGAAGAACAACTCTGAGATGCTCGGCATGAAGCTCTCTGGTCTTGGAATAGATCAAGATATCGTCAATGAAGACAATGACGAAGCTATCCAGATAAGGCTTGAACACACGGTTCATCAGGTCCATGAAGACTGAAGGGGCATTGGTCAACCCAAAAGACATCACAAGAAACTCATAGTGACCATATCTGGTCCGGAAAGCTGTCTTAGGGATATCAGACTCCCTAACCTTCAACTGATAGTAGCCAGACCGAAGATCAATCTTCGAGAACACAGTGGCACCATGGAGCTGATCAAACAAATCATCTATCCGAGGCAACGGATACTTGTTCTTGACAGTCACTTTGTTGAGCTCCCTGTAGTCGATACACAGCCGCAAGGAACCATCCTTCTTCTTGACAAACAGAACCGGAGCTCCCCAAGGCGAAGAACTCGGACGAATAAAGCCTTTGTCTAAAAGATCCTGCAACTGAGTCTTCAACTCCTTCATCTCGGTAGGGGCCATCCTGTACGGAGCCTTAGAGATAGGAACCGTACCTGGAGCTAAATCGATCACAAACTCAACATCCCTATCCGGCGGCAAACCCGGAACATCATCCTCAAACACATCAGCAAACTCCCTCACCACATCAATATCATCTACATTCAACTTAATCAATCTATCAACATCCACAATAGAAGCAAGAAATCCATCGCAACCTCTACACAACAATCTCTCAGCCTCAAGACAAGAAATAAAAGGAAGGACCAGCGAAGTACCTGCACTGGCGAGCGCTCCTCCCTGGCCATCATCTGCAAAAGTCACCTTCTTAGCAACACAATCGATAACTGCACGGTAAGTCGAAAGCCAATCCATGCCAAGAATAACGTCGAAAGCAACCATAGGGATAACAATCAAATCAGCGAAGACAACTCGCTCCTCAATACGAACAGGGCACGCAAAGACAATCGATGTCGGGCACAACACGTCCCCCGAAGGCAAAACAACATTAAGATGAAGGGGAAGAATAGAAGGAACTATACCCAAAGATCTCAAAAATAATTCAGACATAAAAGAATGAGTAGCACCAGTATCAATCAAAGTAGTAGCTACTCTGCCTGAAATCAAAATAGTACTAAGGATCAATGAAGATTCACGATTAATACCTTCCTTCGTCATGGAAAAGATACGACCCTGCACCTTCCCTTGGCTATCTCCCCTCGGGCAATTCCTGGCAACGTGGCCTGCCGCGCCACAACGAAAACAAGTATGAGTGCCCAATCTGCACTCTCCTCGATGATGCTTACCACACTTTGGACACTGCGGCTTCTCAGGATCAAATGGAACTGGAACTGGCGGAGGTCTAGGACTCGACTCCATCTTGCCCTTGCCCTTGAAACGATCCCTGCCCCTCTGATTAGAACCCTGGCCTCTCTGAGCAATGGCCTGGTGTCTCTCTTGCCTCTCCCGGGCAATGTCCTTCTCATCCTGCTCGGCCAACAAAGCTTTGGATACAATCTCTTTGAAAGTAACAGCTTTGGACATGTTGATATCACGACGAATCTCCGCTCTAAGGCCTCGAATGAAATGAGCGCCCTTGTCCTTGTCGTTCGAAGCAATATACGGAGCAAATAGGCAACCTTCCTCAAACTTCAGAATATACTGGCCAACATCCAAGCTCCCCTGTCTAAGTTCCAAGAACTCCGTAACCTTCCTCGCTCGAAGTGCGTCGGGGAAATACTTGTCGTAGAACAAGTCAGTGAACTCTGACCACTTCAGTGTCGCAACATCAACTCCAACTTTCGTAGCATTCCACCAAATGCGGGCAGCCTTAACCAACATGAACACTGCACAGCTAATCCTGTCTTTATCCTCGTACTGGAGATGATCGAAGATAGCTTCAAGCGCCTTGACCCACTCGACAGCAACTAGAGGATCGGTGCTACCTGCGAATTCCGGTGGATCCATTCTCTTGAAAGCAGAAAAGACGGCATCAATGCCAACGGCCTGAGCAACTTGACCTCTCACTTGGCCTCGACCCTGACCTGCTCCTTGCAATCGGAGCAACTGCTGAATCTGATCGCTATGCACCTTAGCCTGCTCCTTAAGCAACTTGCCGAACTCGTCGACAACTCTCGAGGAAGAACTATCCTCACCCTCTGCCGCCTTACGCTTAGGAGGCATACTCTACAATTGCTCACAAGACACCAATCAATAAATATAACAATGGATAGATGCAAGAAAACATACCCAGACAGTTGAAAGTAGACGAAGTCATATGCATTGGTCCGAAGAACACCGCTCTGATACCACTAAATGTGACACCCTGACCCGATACAATTAAAAATACAGCGGAATTTAATATTTTCTTTCAAATGGAAGGAGTTTCAAAATACATTTCATAAAAGTGTTTACAAAATAACAACATGATCATTCCAATGACATAACAAAATACAAAATATCATTAGTGTGATCATGTTACAAAATGGTACAAAATAATCATCCTTCCAATCTTCGTATGCATATGACCCCCATCCACAGTCAACGTCCCGGTCCGTCGCTCTTATCTGCATCACATGAAATAACTGAAATGAGAATAAATCTCAGCAAGTGGAACTCTTACATAGCAATGATACATAGTATACACTGTAAAACATGGCTTTTAAATCATAAATACCATCGACTCTGAAACATGAATAACGTAGCAATAACTGTAGCAATAGCAATGGCAATAGATAGCAATACGATGGTATTCTCTTTTCTATGGTTGGATTGATATCAATAGTATCTGTAACTGTGGTTGCCAATATCCCATCGATATAAATCGATAACTGTGAGGGGATAAAAGCCTATGGTCGATGATCATCTAATTGCATGCAATGCCATGGCTATGATAAATCAATCCAATAAAACATTTGAATTCTCAATAGCATTTAAGGCCGTCGTTTCGCAATCTCATAATATTTCCTGTATTCCCTTTATAACAATGGTGAGACATACAATGCCTCCAATAGATAATCAATGAAATGAATACATAGCAATGGATCAATGGAAGGGAATAACACTTTGAAACCTTTAAAACACAATACATATAATATCATGTGAGCAAAAAGGATGAAATTCCACTTACTACCAATAGAACACCTCAAATAAGCTCTTGGTACACCACCTACAACAATAATCCATAAATAACACCAATATCAACTCTAGATCCACAAGTACAAGCCAAATAATCCATTAAACAACTCAAACATCAAATCCAAAATAACCCTTAACTCAAAACCTCGTTAGAATCGCACCAAAAACTTACCTAAGCTTCCTTATACCACGGAGAACGATGATCTCAAGTCGGAAATCCAAACAAAGCCAAGAATCAAAGATAGGAAGCAAAAGAAATGGATGAAAACCCTTGCCAATGGAGAGAAAATCTCGAAAAGTAGATAGGATAAGGTATGGAATGAAGTCAACTCAATCAAAAAGGTACTAAATAACTCGCCCATACTTACACCGCGGGTGCGCCAACACAAGCACCGCGGGTGCGCCATGCTCACGGCATACCAAAATAATTCTCATGCACGATCACCGCGGGTGCGGTGCTACAATTACCGCGGGTGCGGTGCACACCGCGGGTGCGGTCCTTGCACTGCCGCGGGTGCGGTCATGCCACGGCCCTCAAAATGCAAAATGATGAATAGTACACCGCGGGGGCACTCATCTAAGAGCGCGGGTGCACTCTACTCACGGCAATGAACAGTACAAACTCAACTAAAATCGATCCGAAACGCTGAAACGAACAATCAACACCAACTAATACCTCAAATAAATAATAACCAATAATACTATAGCCCAAAACACAACTATAAACGACTAATCATAAACCCAATTAACACAATAAAGCTTAAACCGTACCGTACACCGGGCTCGGCTATTACATTTAATGGGTGGGAAAGGGCCATAAAACTTTCATACTTTAAATAATTATCAAATAATTAAAAATTACAACATACAAAATAAATTAACATACACCTAACAAATTGATCATGATTTTCAATATCCTTTTGCCATATAACATCAAATAATATATCAAGCACCATAATATCAAATATTATCAACAAATCATGCATCTTGTAAAATTTATCACTAACCGTCCTAATTAAAATAAATTAATAAGTTAAATAAATGTCAATTAATCCACTAATAATTAAATTTCTTGTAAAACACTTTTTACCATAAATAATTTTAATAATTTATTTCATGAGAAAATTCTACAATTTTATCGAAATTAATTTTAAAAGGCTAATTTAACCGATCTTCATAAATATCGATTTAGACCAAAAATTTTGAAAAATTAGAAAATCTTCTTAGGCTCACAAAAATAGTCACCCAAATTTTTATTTTTTTTAATAAAATTCCTATGGGAAGACGCCGCTGCCAAGAATTACACGCGCGCTGCCCAAAACAGTTCTGAGCAGCCGCTAAATATGTTTTAAAAAAATACGAAAAACAATTATTCAGGGGCTTCTATTTTCTGGAATTTCAAACGTGGTTAGAAATGAATTACTCAACATGATTTAAACAATAAAAATCATACGATCTGGACAAAACTAACTCTGATACCACTGTTAGCTTATCGTTTTCTAGCACTTAAGCGGCAAGGAAAATTTACAAAAAAAAATTGACGTTCTTTAGGGGTCCTATGAAAAAAAAAACATTCATAGGCGTTTAAAATATTTACCTTATGTTCTAAACACTGGGCCCCAAACTATTCCAAATTTTAAGCAGAGATAGTCATTCTTATTTCGCCAGAATTTTACAAATTAGGTGGCGTTGCGTCGACGTCGGGGACGACATTGTGGTGGTGGAAGGGTGGACGAAATTTCCTTGTGAAATTAAAGAGGTGGCCGAAAAATCATTGTGAGGGAGAAGAAAATCTTATGTGTATTTTTCTTATAAATATGGTTATGCATATGTTGTCAACTTCTGATAACATATTAATAAAAATATTTTAGGGACTCGGACGCTAATCATGTTCATAATCATCATTGGGACTAATTAAACAATTATAAAATAGGGTCTACAATTTTTTTTTAAAATGCGGAACGTAGTGAAATAAAACGTATATACATCTCAGTATAGAAGTACAAGTCCTGTACCACATACATTTATTCAACTGAGGTTTAACAACTAATCTCAAGTGTCCAACCCTATCTCTAATCCAAGTCCGGAGTCTCCACTCTAATCATGATCTCTCCTCATCTCCTGGACCCTGAACCTATCCCATCTGTTGTCCTGAACACATACAAACACGACAACAGTCGGATAATTCCGGTGAGAATATAATCCCAGTATAAATCAATGAAACATGCAATCATATGATAAACATAAAAGCACGGATAGATAACATAAATATATATCAAAAGCTGAAATATAATCAATATCAAACTGTCGACAATGCTCGTGACTCCACGACTCAGACAAGACTCAATCCTAGTCTAGGGATCCCGGTTTCCAGATGTGGGTATTCCTATATCGACCAACAGTAATAGAAAAGACTCCAGTTCTATCAACGTCGATATAACCAAACATCCAGTGTCCTGACCTAACCGTCATCGATTGTAGCCCTATCGCCAATATCCTATCTTGTGACATCGTGCAATGTGCCCGTGGCGATCCCGCCACTATCAGGCACATCTGTCCCAAGATTTCTATACTATCTTGTGACATCGTGCAATGTGCCCGTGGCGATCCCTCCACTATCAGGCACTTCTGTCACAATATTACTCGTCGAGACTCATCTAACACTTGCTCTCTATAAATCCATAGAACAAGCATATAAAATCAAGTCAATGTAAATAATAACAAATAGTATGTGATTTAGGGAAACTCAAGTCCAAGCCGACCCAAGTCGATTTCCCAATACCAAATTGACTTATACCTTTCGTTTGTAGTCTCGATCTGAAGCAAAATCGATTCTGAACTTAAGACTGTCTCTGTAAATCTGAAACGATATATCGAGAATCATAATATCAATATTCCATTCTCAATTCAACACCGAATCTGACTAATCTTGATTTAAGTCAAATCAACGGCATGACGGCACAATCTCAGTATCCCCGTCAATACCATATCAACAAACATCAATTACAAATCATAACTCATATCCGATATAATCTGTAATTCATTCATAATCCAAATCTGTCCGATTTCAAATCAATATAATCAGAAAATCATAATAATTCCATAATCAATCCGTTTCTCAATCTGACTTCGATTCTACGATGTCTAGCATGCCAAGAACATCATATATGAATCCTATTCAATTCTGACAATAGCATAATTTCAAAACATATCAAAACGTAGCAAAACTTACGTCCAGTTGTAGCCTACTTCGATAGGAACACAGTACCGAAGTCAGATTCAAA
The DNA here is from genome assembly GCF_022965805.1 of Primulina eburnea. NCBI lineage: Eukaryota > Viridiplantae > Streptophyta > Magnoliopsida > Lamiales > Gesneriaceae > Primulina > Primulina eburnea. Next base: position 21,128,803 of record NC_133108.1, on the reverse strand, counting down.
ATCTAACGGACGGATTTTCGTAAATCGAATTCTAAAATCAAAATCGTAAGGTTGGCCTCGTTTTTCCCTTTTCCTCTTGTTTCCCTCGAAGGCTGAATTATTTATATATATATATATATATATATATATATATATATATATATATATATATATATATATTATATATATATATATATATATATATATATATATATATATATATATATATATATATATATATACCAATTCGTATGCCAAGGAAACGTGGCAATCTTTCAATTTGCATGTCTCCCGCATATGCGCGACATCACTGACGCATATGCGCGAGACCTACTGGTCTCAGCCTTGGCAGCTCGCGCATATGTGCGACTCATTTCCGCGCATATGCGCGAGGTCCTCTGGACTTCGCTTGCACAGGCTCGCGCATATGCGCGCACACCCACCGCGCAGATGCGCGAGACCCTCTGCCCGTTTCGCGCATGTGCGCACATCATGTCGAGCATATGCGCCGATGGTACTGTCCTCGCACATTTGACCTCACATGCTGAATCAAATCGTGTCCCGATTAATCCTCTCATAATCATATCAAATTATACATCAATAATTACAGATTACTAGAATTAAATTTCCGGGCATTACATTTCTCCCCCCCAAGATATGATTTCGTCCCCGAAATCACAGGTAATCAATCATATCAATAAGAAGGAATGCCATAGAAACTGAATAGAAACTTACATTAGTGAAACAATGCTGGGAATTCCTGTCTCATGTGTGCTTCAATCTCTCAAGTGGCTTCTTCAATGCCATGACGAGTCCATTGAACTTTCACAAGCGGAATTGTATTTGTTCTGAGCTTTTTTTCTTTACGATCGATAATCCGAATCAGTTTCTCGACATAACTCAACGTCTCATCCAGCTCGGTCTCGTCTGGCTGAATAACGTGAGAATCATCAGGGAGATACTTCCGCAGCATAGATACATGAAAAACATCATGTATCCATGATAATGAAGGCGGCAAGGCGAGTCGATAGGCACGATCTCCTATCTTTTCTAGAATCTCATATGGACCAACATATCGTGGAGACAATTTCCCTTTCTTCCCAAATCTAACCACACCTCTGAATGAAGAAATCTTCAAAAATACTCTGTCTCCTGCCTCAAATATCAACAGTCTACGTCAAAGGTTGGCATATTTGGCTTGTCGGTCCTGTGTTGCCTTCATTTTCTTCTGAATCAGTTTCACTTTTTCTGTCATATCTCTGATCATATCAGGTCCAGTCTCAGGAACTTTAGAGATATCATCCCAATATAATGGGGATCTGCATTTCTTTCCGTACAAAGCCTCGAATGAAGCCATCTCAATACTCGTCTGATAGCTATTGTTGTACGAAAACTCACAAAGAGGCAATGCATCTTGCCAGTTAGTGCTAAAATCAAGCACTACAGCTCTCAGCATATCTTCCAATGTCTGAATCGTCCGCTCTGACTGTCTGTCAGTCTGTGGATGATATTCGGTACTCAGATGTAACTTCTACCGAGAGCTTGCTGCAGACTCTGCCAGAAGTGCGAAGTAAACCGAGGATCACGGTCTGAAACAATAGACTTCAGTACTCCGTGCAATCTAACCACTTCCTTGACATAGATATCGGCCATCTGATCCTATCGGTACGTCATCTTGTATGGAATGAAACATGCAGATTTGCTTAAGCAATGAATCACGACCCAAATCGCATCACAACCTCGGGAGGAACGTGGCAACTGTGTCACATAAATCCATGGAAATGTGATCCCATTTCCATTAAGGAATCGACAAACTCTGTAATTGTCCTCCTGGTTTCTTCCTCTCAGCTTTCACCTGTTGGCAATTCAGACACTTGGCTACAAATTCAGTAACATCTAATTTCATTTGCTTCCACCAATAGTGTGTCTTCAAATCATTATACATTTTCCTGCCACCAGGATGAATGCTAAAACGACTGTTTTGCGCTTCTGTTAGTATTCGCTATCTTTAATCCGAAACATTCGTCACAAAAAGACGATTATTCACATACAAAATACCATTTTGAACCTGATATTCCGATCGATGTCCAGCTCTGACCATAGCAATCGACTCCTGTATATTCTGATCAAATTTCTGAGCTGCTTTAATTCTCAAAATCAGCTCTGGTTCTACTTGAATAGTATATAATCTCATAGGTCTCCGATCTGTCTCAAATACTAATCCAGACAAACAGAAGTCTTCAATCAAATTCGAAACACCCATTGTCGATAAGGATAGAGAACATACCATTCGACTCATTGCTTCAGCTGCTGCATTGGATTTTCCTGGGTAGTATTTGATTTCACAATTCAAAATCTTTAAGCAAATCAAGCCATCTCCGCTGCCTCATATTCAATTCGGACTGCGAAAACAGATATTTCAAGCTTTTGTGATCAGAATAGATCTCAAACTTCTCACCGTACAGATAATGTCTCCATATCTTCAATGCAAAGACGATGGCTGCCAATTCAAGATCATGAATTGGATAACGAGATTCATGAGGTTTCAGCTGTCTTATTGCGGGGAGATGCATCACAATACACAACAAAATCACCAGTACCTGACGAGATAGTCAACACTGGAGCACTGGTCAATATTTTCTTCAATTCGAGAAAACTGTTCTCACATTCCTCAGACCAAACAAATGGAGCATTCTTCTGAGTCAACTGTGTAATCGGTTTGGCAATACTCGAAAAATCTTTAATGAATCGGCGATAATATCCTGCCAAACCCATAAAGCTGCGTATCTCTGGTACAAATGCCGGTCTCGGCCAAGAAATCACTGCCTCACCTTACTGGGATCAATGGATATCCCGTCTCCGGATATAATATGCCCCAGAAACACCACCTGTTTCAACCAGAACTCACATTTCGACAGTTTAGCATATAATTTCTCCGCCCTCAAAATTCTCAACACAGTTCTTAAGTGCTCAGAATTCTCCATCACATTCTTTGAATAGATCAAAATATCATCGATGAATATAATCACAAAATCATCAAGATATTTCTGAAACACACGGTTCATTAACCCCATAAATACCGCCGGTGCATTCGTCAAACCAAATGGCATGACAATAAATTCATAGTGTCCATATCTGGTTCTGAATGCTGTCTTTGAGATATCAAAATCCCTGACTCTCAGTTGATGGTATCCAGATCTCAGATCGATCTTGGAATATACCGAAGAACCCTGCATGTAACGCCCCAGATTCGACGATTGTTCCCACTGTATCAAGACGAGTCTTTCCAGCGTGCTTATGTCCTCACTCACACGCACCCTGGGAAACTTCACAGGAGGTCATCCATCCCAAAATTGCCCCAAGTCAAGCACGCTTAACTTTGGAGTTCTTATGTGATGAGCTACCCAAAAGAAGATGCACCTTCGTGATATGATTAGTACCAATCAAATCTTTTAATCCCTCTTCAACTGTACAGTCCATTACATTGAACAGTCTCGGAATCCCTCTCCTTCCGGTGTAACGGTTCATTCATGTTCTCTCCACCTAGAAGCCTGCCAGGAGCCGCTCATTGTCTGTGCCACCTCATGGCACCGGCGATCACCCCCCGCCCTTTTCGGCCCCGGGCCTTACATGCCCACCAGCTTCTGCTTGGTTCGTCCCCGAAACACACCGTACTTGGAGAGGTCGGCTCTGATAGCACTGTAACGCCCCAGATTCGACGACTGTCCTCACTGTATCAAGACGAGTCTTTCCAGCGTGCTTATGTCCTCACTCACACGCACCGTGGGAAACTTCCCAAGAGGTCATGTAATGCCCGAGAATTATAGAATTGTTAAACCAAGCTTATTAATTATTAATCTTCATTAACGGGAGACTCGGAAGATATGAGAATGCATGACATGCAATGAGGGAAGGAAAGACTTGAGAAACCAGGTGTGGCATGATCAGAAAACTAGAATTTAGAAGTTTGCACAACCGCACCCGCGGGGCTAGCACGACCGCCCCCGCAGTGTGTGTGCAGAAAATGTAGTGCAAAGCCCGTAGCCACACCGCACCTGCGGTATTAGATGGAGCGCACCCGCGCTGATGACACCGCACCCGCGGTCTTGTAGGCAGCGCACCCGCGGTCTTTGCTTCGAACATTTTGGATATAGACCACCGCTTGAGCGCACCCGCGCTGCTACTCTCACCGCACCCGCGGTCATGCGTGTTGCATGAAGAAATAAGCCACGTTTCCCAGCTTTTGCATGCAGTATATATAGACGAAGGACGCGTTGTTTACCTCAGAAAATTCAGAAAAAGGGGCGAGGCTTTGGAGAGAAATATCCTTACTCCTTTTGTGAGAAATCCGTGTATTAGAATTCGAAGCTGAACGCAGCAGCGTGTTCCTCTCGACTAGAGCTACACAAGGACGTAAGTTTTATTACGTTTTGCAGTGTTTTGAAAATATGATGTTGCTAGAATTGCATGGGATTCAGATATGGTGTTTCTACTACCGTAGACAATGTAGAATTGAAGACAAATTAAAGAATAGACTGTTTCTGTAATTGTTATGATTTTCAGAAGATATTGATTTAGATTAAACACTAGATTTGTATTGTTCTTGATTGAAGAATGAATAGATGATTATTCTTGTATGTCTGGATAGATTATTCAGTAGATATTTGAAGTCAGATCAAAGAAAGAATATCGTATGTCGGTGTTTTATATTTCAGCATCTCTGAAGATGTATTTGTTAGATATTCATATGCTGGAACAGATTAATCAGATTCAGATATGATTTAGATTATATCGGGATATTATTGATACGGCTCAGATTGTATTTTGTTCAGATATTGATCAGATTTTGTACTGAGTTGAGTATTGATCAGAACAGATTGTGTTTTGAGTTACACATTGATACAGTGTATTTATATTGTCATGTCAGATCGGATATGGACAGACTGAACTTCGAGACTTCGTCTTCCTCAGACAGGGACGACAAAGGTATAATTCATGTGATATTCGGGAAGAAACAACTCAATCGAGATCATCCTTGAGTTGCCCAATAAATCACATACTATATTCTTGTTTATGCTTTATCGTGATATGATTATTGCATATCTTGATATGATTATGCTTGCTTACAGATTTTGTATTCATGCATTAAGATAGGAAAGTCTGCGAGATCATCCAGACTTCTAGACGTTCGGCGATATCACAGCTTAGGGGAAGATCACCGCCCCTATTGTAGATGCGGATACAGATCAGGCCGAAGTCTAGGAATAAGACGTACAGCACCTCGATTGGGAGGGTAGGTGACAGCCAGTGACGTCTTATTCACAACGGGATCCCTAGAGTTATAGATCGAGTCAAGTCTAGACATGATTTGATTAAGACTTCATGCTTATATGGATGTGGCTCCTAGATCATGGGACCCATCGTTATTGCTTTCAGTTGTGCTAGCATGTTTTATGATTTAGATTGTTTATATGCATGTTTATCTGATTTGAGTTTCATGCTTATTTGATTTATTTCATAGATTATGAAATATATTGTGTTTATACATGATCGCATGTTTTATGAGTTAGTTTGTTTATATACATGCTTACCATGTTTTATACTGGGATTTATTCTCACCGGAGTTATCCGGCTGTTGTCGTGTTTTGTATGTGTGCATGACAACAGGTGGGGCTGGATCAGGGTCGAGAAGATGACGAGAGAAGACGAGTTTAGCGTGGTGATTCCGGACTTACAGTAGATTGGATTTTACTACTAGAACTTTAGCAGTGAACCTTAGATTAGAAGGTTGTACATTCTTGTATTTTAATACTGAATTTGTATTTTTATATACCGACATGTATAGTATTTAGATGCCATTACCTTCCGCAGTTTATTTTAAAAAGAAAAATTTTTAGACCCTGTTTTTATCTTAATTGATAATTAAATCCCAAAAAGATGATTAATGAGAAAGATCAGCGTCCGGGTCCCCACAGGTCACCCATCCCAAAATTGCCCCAAGTCAAGCACGCTTAACTTTGGAGTTCTTATGTGATGAGCTACTGAAAAGAAGATGCACCTTCGTGATATGAGTAGTTGCAATCAAATCTTTTAAGCCCTCTTCAACGGTACAGTCCATTACATTGAACAGTCTCGGAATCCCTCTCCTTCCGGTGTAAGAACAGTTCATTCATGTTCCCTACACCTAGAAGCCTGCCAGGAGCCGCTCATTGTCCGTGTAACCTCATGGCACCGGCGATCACTCCCCGCCCTCTTCGGCCCCGGGCCTCACATGCACATGGGCTGTACCCGATTGGGCTTGAGTCCCCTCACGGTTATCCCATTACCCATTACTCATAGAACTTCTCCAGCCCAGGCACTAGAGCTTTTTGCCTTCCCAGGATTAGCCCAATAGGGAACAGCCCATGTGCATTACACTGCAACTGGTCAAATAAATTATCAATACGAGGCAATGGATATTTATTCTTTATCGTTGCCTTGTTCAGTTGCCGGTAGTCGATACAAAGTCTCATCGACCCATCTTTCTTCCTCACAAACAGTACTGGAGCACCCCAAGGAGATACACTCGGTCTGATATGCCCCTTGGCCAGTAAATCCTCTAACTGTTCTTTCAACTCGATCGGTGCCATACTGTACGGAGCCCTTGAAATCGGAACTGTTCCTAGTATCAACTCAATTAAGTCTATCTCTCGAATCGGAGGTAATCTAGGAATCTCATCTGGAAAGACATTAGCAAACTCACACACCACTGGCAAGTCCGCCAATGATGGGCTCGACTTCAGTAAATCAACTGAATATACCAGGAATCCATCCGCTCCTTTCTGCAATAATCGAGTCATATTTATCGCAGATATCAAAGGAATTCTAGCTCGAGAATCCTTACCGTAAAATTTCCACTCGTCAGCCATCTTAGGTCTGAATCTTGCTATCTTGTGGAAACAATCAACTGTAGCTCGGTACTTGGTAAAAATATCGATACCGATAATACAATCAAAATCAAATAAACCAAGCACAATACGATCTAACTCAATCGTATGCCCATCGTAGTGCAGTATACAAGATTTCACAGACTTCACCGATATCAAACCTGTCCCTAACGGGGAAGAAACAGACATTACCGCAGACAATGACTCAATAGGTAATGCATGACTCAATGCAATCCTCTTAGAAATAAAAGTATGCGATGCACCAGTATCAATCAATATGTATGAAGGATAACCATAAATAAAACAGTTACCTGCCACAACATCATCAGGGGCATCCTGTGCCTGCTCCTTGGTCAAAGCAAAAAATCGGGCCTACTGTCTAGGAGGCTGGCTCACTGTCTGGCTTCCTCCTGGCCTTTGCTGTGACTGAGTAGACGGTGCTGGCTGGAAAGAATGAACAGTCGATGGTCGTCTACCTGTCTGAGCCACTAATCCAGAAGACTCAGCTGCCTGGGATCCCTGAGCACTTCTCTGTGGACACACTCGGGCAAAGTGTCCTTGTTGTTTGCAGATACGACAGCTGGCAAACACTCCTCGGCACTGCTCAGTGGGATGCTTCCCTCCACAAGTATTGCAAATAGGTCCAGTATAGCTCTGGCTCTGTCGAGGACTCCCAGAGCTAGAAGAACTGCTTCCGGACTTCTTGAACTGCTTCCCTCTAGCCTTCAAGAAATCCTTCTTCCCTTTACTGCTGCTGCCACCTTCAAATCGAGGAGATGGTTGTTGTGGTCCCGGTGCTGGAAGCACAAACGAAGCTCCTCTCTGTCTCATCAGACCGGCTTCAGCTCCCTTGGCTCTGTTCAAGGCGTCGGTAAAATTGTTCGGTCTCCCAGTGTTTACCGACGTAAATATTTCCGGATTTAGGCCATTTATGAACTGATCAGCAACGGCCTCATCATGTTCCTCCACATGTGGAGCAAATCGCAACAGTGAAGCGAACTTGGCCACATATTCCTCAATGTTAAGCTGGCCCTGTCTCAAATTAGCAAATTCGGCTCCCTTGTCCTTCTGTAAGACACTGGAAAGAACCTCTGATAGAATTCAGTTCTAAACACATTCCAGGTAATGGTCGTACCTCGGTGTTCCAATGCCCGTTTTTTTGTGATCCACCGATTTTTAGCAACGTCGTGTAACTGGTGTCCTATCAATTTCACCCTCCGCTCGTCAGTATACTCTAAAGATTAGAACATCATCTCAATATCGTCCAATCAACTCTCACACTCCACGGAATTCTCCGTACCCTTCAAAGTCGGTGGAGGGAAAGACTGAAACCTTTTTAACAATGTCTCCATTAGAGTAGCCGTAACGTCCATTGGAAGATTGTACGTGCTACCCTGTTCTGGTACTCTTCTCGGAGGCATATCTGAATATCTAAAAGGTTAGCAATCACATAATAAATATGTCTCAGCCCCTTTCTGATCATCTTACCTCTAATCAAGAATCGGTTCTGATCCATATTCAATAATACACATCACCATACCAAAATCAGATAAACAAGTAACATGTATTAAAGCAGTAAGACATGCTAGCATTCAAAAGCCGGAAAGAAAACCTTAATCTACCCCGCTCACTAGCTCCTATCTCAGTCTCAAGGATCAATCGCTCTGATACCACCTGTTGTGGGGACTCGGACGCTAATCATGTTCATAATCATCATTGGGACTAATTAAACAATTATAAAACAGGGTCTACAATTTTTTTTTTGAAATGCGGAACGTAGTAAAATAAAACGTATATACATCTCAGTATAGAACTACAAGTCCTGTACCACATACATTTATTCAACTAAGGTTTAACAACTAATCTCAAATGTCCAACCCTATCGCTAATCCAAGTCCGGAGCCTCCACTATAATCACGATCTCTCCTCATCTCCTGGACTCTGAACCTGTCCCACCTGTTATCATGCACACATACAAACACGGCAATAGCCGGATAATTCCGATGAGAATATAATCCAAGTATAAATCAACGAAACATGCAATCATATGATAAACGTAAAAGCATGGATAGATAACAGCTATATATATCAAAAGCTGAAATATAATCAATATCAAACTGTCGACAATGCTCGTGACTCCACGACTCAGACTAGACTCAATCCTAGTCTAGGGATCCCGGTTTCCAAATGTGGGTATTCCTATATCCACCAACAATAATAGAAAAGACTCCAGTTCTATCCACGTCGATATAACCAAACATCCAGTGTCCTGACCTAACCGTCATGGACTGTGGCCCTATCGCCAATATCCTATCTTGTGACATCGTGCAATGTGCCCATGGCGATCTCGCCACTATCAGGCACATCTGTCCCAAGATTTCTATACTATCTTGTGACATCGTGCAATGTGCCCGTGGCGATCCCGCCACTATCAGGCACTTCTGTCACAAGATTACTCGTCGAGACTCATCTAACACTTGCTCTCTATAAATCCATAGAACAAGCATATCAAATCAAGTCAATGCAAATAATAACAAATAGTATGTGATTTAGGGAAACTCAAGTCCAAGCCGACTCAAGTCGATTTCCCAATACCAAATTGACTTATTCCTTTCGTTTGTAGTCTCTGTCTGAAGCAAAATCAGTTCTGAACTTAAGACTGTCTCTGTAAATCTGAAACGATATATCGAGAATCATAATATCAATATTCCATTCTCAATTCAACAAAGAATCTGATTAATCTTGATTTAAGTGAAATCAACGGCATGACGGCACAATCTCAGTATCCCCGTCAATACCATATCAACAGACATCAATTACAAATCATAACTTATATCCGATATATTCTGTAATTCATTCATAATCCAAATTTGTCCGATTTCAAATCAATATAATCATAAAATCATAATAATTCCAAAATCAATCTGTTTCTCAATCTGACTTCGATTCTACGATGTCTAGCATGCCAAAAACATCATATATGAATCCTATTCAATTCTGACAATAGCATAATTTCAAAACATATCAAAACGTAGCAAAACTTAAGTCCAGTTGTAGTCTATGTCGATAGGAACACAGTACCGAAGACAGATTCAAAATCTAATGGACGGATTTTTCGTAAATCGAATTCTAAAATCAAAATCGTAAGGTTAGCCTCGTTTTTCCCTTTTCCTCTTGTTTCCCTCGAAGGATGAATTATATATATATATATATTTATATATATATATATATATATATATATATAATTCGCATGCCAAGGAAACGTGGCAATCTTTCAATTTACATGTCTCGCGCATATGCCCGACATCACTGGCGCATATGCGCGAGACCTACTGGTCTCGGCCTTGGCAGCTCGCGCATATGCACGACTCATTTCCACGCATATGCAATGTAATGCCCGAGATTTTAATTAGATTAATATGAGATTATGGATTATGACTTAATGTGGTTATAGCCGGGCCAGTCTGAGATTTTATTGGACCAAGAAATAGGAAGAGCCAAGATGTGGGCCGAAAGTGTCTCGCCCGGGCGGAAGTTTTTGTCCGCTCGAGCGAGACTGAATCGCGCAGCAGGGCCGAGAGTTGCTCGCCCGGGCGGAAATTTATGTCCGCCCGAGCGAGAGACGTGCTTTGCAAAGGAAGAGGCCACGTTTTGAAATCATGCCACGTATCTTATGGTTGCATGCAATATATATATATACGTATCAAACGAAATTCTTCAGAATTTTGAGAATATAACCGAGAAAAGGGTTTGGGAAAAAGAGTGAAAATCCTTACGCCTTTATATTTCAATCCGTCCGTTAGATTTTAAATCCGACTTCGGTACCGAGTTCCTATCGACGTAGGCTACAACTGGACGTAAGTTTTACTACGTTTTGACATGTTTTGAAATTATGATGTTGTTAGAATTGAATACACGTCATATATTTATTCTTGACATGTTAGACAGCGTAGAATCGAAGTCAGATTAAGAAACGGACTGAATATGGAATTGTTATGAATTTCAGAAGGAAATTGACTAGAATTGATATCAGATTTATATGGTGGTTGATTGTAAATGATTGGAATCGATATAGACTGATATAGTATTATCAGTATCGCAAGATTGTGCTGTTGTACCGCCAGAATTTGATAAAACAGATGTGTTGTGATTTGATTAGATTATTGATACAGAATATATTGATATTGTCATTGCCAGATTGAACAGTGACAGACTTTGAATCGAGACTTCGATTGTATCAGAGCGACAGCAAGAAAGGTATAAATTAATGTTGAGTTGGGATTGCACAACTCAAGTGAGGTTTGACTTGAGTTTCCCTAAATCACATACTTTATTTTATTGCATTGATATTTGCAGATTATCAGATTGATATGTTAATGTATTGACTTAGAACAGAGTCAGAGTCCGAGTCTAGGGCAGACAGCCTAGCTAGGGCAGAACCGCCGAGTCTTTCTCAGAACCGATAAGACTCTAGACTTACGGTGTATCGAAGAGCTTTAGATGTAGATCGACTTCTATCTCAGACACTCGATACAGAATACCAAAGTCTAAATTAGATTGGGATCCCTAGATTTGAGATAAGATAAGATTAGATCACGAGTCATTGATTCATGTAGTCAGATTAGATACATGTTTCGATGTTTGTTTATGCTTTTATATATGTTTTATATGATTGCATGTAATACATTGTTTATACTGGGATATTTATATCTCACCGGAATTATCCGGCTGTTGTCTTGTTTGTATGTGTGCATGACAACAGGTGGGACAGGTACAGGGTCACAGAGGTGAAGACAGATCGAGATTAGAGTGGTGATACCGGACTTGGACTAGAGCTAGGGTTTAAACACTTGATAGTAGTTGTTGAACCTGAGTATGTATGATTGTATATTTTATCAGACTGATACTATTATACTGATATGTATAGTAGTTTGATTCCATTACCTTCCGCATTTTAAAAAAAAAAAAAAATTTAGACCCTGTTTATTATAATTGAATATTAATTAGTCCCAATCATGATTAAAAAGATGATTAGCGTCCGGGTCCCCACAACAGGTGGTATCAGAGCGATAGATCCTTTAGATTGAGATAGAAGAAGCTAGTGAGCGGGGTAGATTGAGGTTTTCTTTCCTGCTTTTGAATGCTAGCATGTCTTACTGCTTTATTACATGTTACTTATTTATCTGATTTGATATAGTAATATGTTTTATTGAGATTGGATCAGTACTGATTCTAGATCAGCAGTAAGATGATCAGAAGAGGATTGAAACAGAATTGTGGTATCTGTTACTAATCTATTTGATTATTAGATATGCCTCCGAGACGAGTACCAGAACAGGGAAGTACATCAAATACTCCAATGGATGTCACACCGACTCCAATGGAAACGTTACTGAAACATTTTCAGTCATTTCATCCGCCGACATTGAGAGGAACAGAGAACGCTGTGGAATGCGAGAGTTGGCTCGATGATATAGAGATGTTGTTCGAATCCTTGGAATATACGGATGAGAAGAGAGTGAAATTGATTGGACATCAGCTGCACGATGTTGCTAAGGACTGGTGGATCACGAGAAAGAGAGCCATGGAGCATAGAGGTACGATGATTACCTGGAATATATTTAGAACTGAATTTTATCAACGATTCTTTCCAGTGTCGTACCGGAAGGACAAGGGGGCGGAGTTTGCCAATCTAAAGCAAGGACCGATGAACATAGAAGAATACGTGTCCAAGTTCTCCTCCCTGCTGAAATTTGCTCCACATGTGGCTGACAGCGAAGAAGCTACTGCTGACCAGTTCATCAATGGCCTGAACCCCGACATTTTCACATTGGTGAACACAGGGCGACCAGATAATTTTACTGATGCCCTGAACAGAGCCAAGGGAGCAGAAGCCGGTCTGATGAGACAGAAAGGGGCTTCATTTGTGCTTCCAGCACCGAGACCACAACAGACACCTCCGAGGTTTGAGAGTGGCAGCAGTAGTGGAGGAAAGAAAGAATTTTTGAAAGCCAGGGGAAAGCAATTCAAGAAATCTGGCAGTAGTTCTTCCAGCTCCGGTGGTTCCAGACTGAGCCAGAGTTACCCTGGAGTTTATTGCAAGACTTGCGGAGGAAGACATGCAACTGAGCAATGCCAGGGAGTGACTGGTAGTTGCAATGTCTGTAAACAGCCGGGACACTTTGCTAAAGTGTGTCCCCAGAGAGGTTCCCAAAGATCGCAGGGGGCCGAGTCATCGGGATCAGCAGCACAGACTGAGAGACGATCCGCTGCTGTTCATACATTCCAGCCAGCGCCAGCTCAGTCACAGCAGAGGCCAGGAGGAAGCCAGACAGTTGGCCAGCCTCCGAGACAGCAGGCCAGAGTCTTCGCTTTGACAGAGGAGCAGGCCCAGGAAGCCCCAGATGACGTTGTAGCAGGTAACTGTTCTTTATGTGGTTACTCTGCTTACGTATTAATTGATACCAGTGCTTCACACACATTTATTTCTGAACGATTTGCATTGAGTCATGCATTGCCTGTAGAGTCGTTAGCTACTGTAGTGTCTGTTTCTTCTCCGTTGGGGATGGGTTTGATATCCGTGAATTCGGTTAACCATTGTGTACTACAGTATGCCGGGCATGAGATTGAGTTAGATTGCATCGTACTTGCGTTGTCAGATTTTGATTGTATTATCGGTGTTGATATGCTAACCAAGTACAGAGCGATAGTTGATTGTTTCCACAAGATAGTGAGATTCAGACCAGATATGGCTGAAGAATGGAAATTTTACGGTAAGGGTTCTAGATCGAGAATTCCTTTAGTATCCGTATTATCTATGACTCGATTGTTACAGAAAGGAGCAGAAGAGTTCCTTGTATATTCAGTAGATTTACTGAAGTCGAGTCCAGCATTGGCAGATCTGCCAGTGGTACGTGAGTTTGCTGACGTCTTCCCAGATGAGATCCTGGGATTACCTCCAGTTAGAGAGATAGACTTCAGCATTGAACTGATGCCAGGTACAGTACCGATTTCTAGAGCTCCGTACAGAATGGCACCAGTTGAATTGAAAGAATTAAAAGACCAGCTGGAAGATTTACTGGCCAAGGGGTACATCAGACCGAGTATTTCTCCTTGGGGTGCTCCAGTATTATTCGTAAGAAAGAAAGATGGTTCGATGAGACTCTGCATCGACTATCGGCAACTGAACAAGGCAACGATAAAGAATAAATATCCCTTGCCTCGTATAGATGATTTATTCGATCAGTTGCAGGGTTCTTCAGTATATTCCAAGATTGATTTGAGATCGGGATATCATCAGTTGAGAGTCAGAGATTCTGATATCTCAAAGACGGCATTCAGAACCAGGTATGGACATTATGAATTTATTGTCATGCCGTTTGGTCTGATGAATGCTCCAGCTGTATTCATGGGGTTGATGAACCGTGTATTCCAGAAATATCTCGATGATTTTGTGATTATTTTCATCGATGATATTTTGATTTATTCAAAGAATATGAGTGAGCATGCTGAGCATCTAAGAACTGTGTTGCGAGTTCTAAGGGCTGAGAAGTTATATGCTAAACTGTCGAAATGTGAGTTTTGGCTAAGACAGGTAGTATTTCTGGGTCATATTATATCTGGAAATGGTATATCTGTTGATCCCAGTAAAGTGGAAGCCGTGATTTCTTGGCCAAGACCGACATCAGTACCTGAAATTCGCAGTTTTATGGGTTTAGCGGGATACTACCGTCGTTTCATTAAAGATTTCTCGAGTATAGCTAAACCAATTACTCAGCTGACTCAGAAGAATGCTCCATTTGTTTGGTCTGAAGAATGTGAGACCAGTTTTCGGGAGTTGAAGAAGAGGTTGACCAGTGCTCCGGTGTTGACTATTCCATCCGGTACTGGTGATTTTGTGGTTTATTGCGACGCTTCTCACAGAGGGTTGAGATGTGTGCTGATGCAACGAGGGCATGTTATCGCTTATGCCTCAAGACAGCTAAAACCACATGAGACTCGTTATCCAATTCACGATCTAGAATTGGCAGCCATTGTCTTTGCATTAAAGATATGGCGACATTACCTTTACGGTGAAAAGTTTGAGATATATTCTGATCATAAGAGTTTGAAATATCTGTTTTCACAATCTGAATTGAATATGAGACAGCGAAGATGGCTTGATTTGCTTAAAGATTTTGATTGTGAAATCAAATACTATCCAGGAAAGTCTAATGCAGCAGCTGATGCACTAAGTCGAAAGGTATGTTCTTTATCCTTATCGACGATTGGTGTTTCAAATTTGATCAAAGACTGCTGTTTGTCTGGATTAGCATTTGACACAGATTATAGACCGTTGAAACTTTATACGGTGCAAGTAGAACCAGAGCTGATTATGAGAATTAAGGCAGCTCAGCGAAGTGATCAGAATGTACAGAAATCAGTATCGATGGTTAGAGCAGGACATCGATCAGAGTATCAGGTACGTGATAACATTTTGTATGTGAATAATCGTCTGGTTGTGCCGAATGTTTCAGATTTGAGACGACAGATATTGTCAGAAGCGCACAACAGTCGGTTCAGTATTCATCCTGGTGGCAGAAAGATGTATAACGATTTGAAAAGACAGTTCTGGTGGAAACAAATGAAGACTGACATTGCCGAATTTGTTTCCAAATGTCTGAATTGCCAACAGGTGAAAGCAGAAAGAAAGAAACCAGGAGGTTTAATACAGAGCTTGTCCATTCCTGAATGGAAATGGGATCACATTTCCATGGACTTTGTGACGCAGTTGCCGCGTTCCTCCCGAGGTTGTGATGCGATTTGGGTCGTGATTGACAGATTGACCAAATCCGCATGTTTTATTCCGTACAAGATGACGTACAGATTTGACCAGATGGCAGAGATCTATGTCAGAGAAGTGGTCAGATTGCATGGAGTGCCGAAGTCGATTGTATCAGATCGTGATCCTCGATTTACTTCGCACTTCTGGCAGAGTTTGCAGCAGGCTCTCGGTACGAAGTTACATCTGAGTACCGCATATCATCCACAGACCGACGGACAGTCAGAGCGGACTATCCAGACACTGGAGGATATGCTGAGAGCAGTAGTGCTAGATTTTAGCACTAATTGGCAAGATGCATTGCCGCTTTGTGAGTTTTCGTACAACAACAGCTATCAGACGAGCATTGAGATGGCACCATTTGAAGCGTTGTACGGAAAGAAGTGTAGATCCCCTCTTTATTGGGATGATATCTCTGAAGTGCCTGAAATTGGACCAGATATGATCAGAGATATGACAGAAAAAGTGAAGCTAATTCGAAAGAAAATGAAGGCAGCGCAAGACAGACAGGCCAAATATGCCAATGCTCGACGTAGACCGTTGGTATTTGAGGTTGGAGATCGAGTATTTTTGAAGATCTCACCTTTCAGAGGAGTTGTCAGATTTGGCAAGAAAGGGAAATTGTCTCCACGATATATTGGGCCTTATGAGATTCTCGAGAAAATAGGAGATCGTGCCTATCGACTCGCCTTACCGCCTTCATTATCCGGAATACATGATGTTTTTCATGTATCGTTATTAAGGAAATACCTTCCTGATTCTTCACATGCTATACAACCAGACGAGGCCGAGCTTGATGAATCTCTGAGCTATGTTGAAAAACCGATTCAGATTATTGATCGTAAAGAAAAACAGCTCAGAACCAAGACTATTCCACTTGTCAAAGTTCAATGGACTCGTCATGGTGTTGAAGAAGCAACCTGGGAAACTGAATCAGATATGAGACAAGAATTCCCAGAGTTATTTCGATGATGTAAATTTGCATACAGTTTTGTATATATACTCCTTAGTGATACGAATAAAATACCTGTGATTTCGAGGACGAAATCGTATCTTAGGAGGGGAGAAATGTAATGCCCGAGATTTTAATTAGATTAATATGAGATTATGGATTATGACTTAATGTGGTTATAGCCGGGCCAGTCTGAGATTTTATTGGACCAAGAAATAGGAAGAGCCAAGATGTGGGCCGAAAGTGTCTCGCCCGGGCGGAAGTTTTTGTCCGCTCGAGCGAGACAGAATTATGCAAGAGGGCCGAAAGTGTCTCGCCCGGGCGGAAGTTTTTGTCCGCCCGAGCGAGACTGAATCGCGCAGCAGGGCCGAGAGTTGCTCGCCCGGGCGGAAATTTATGTCCGCCCGAGCGAGAGACGTGCTTTGCAAAGGAAGAGGCCACGTTTTGAAATCATGCCACGTATCTTATGGTTGCATGCAATATATATATATACGTATCAAACGAAATTCTTCAGAATTTTGAGAATATAACCGAGAAAAGGGTTTGGGAAAAAGAGTGAAAATCCTTACGCCTTTATATTTCAATCCGTCCGTTAGATTTTAAATCCGACTTCGGTACCGAGTTCCTATCGACGTAGGCTACAACTGGACGTAAGTTTTACTACGTTTTGACATGTTTTGAAATTATGATGTTGTTAGAATTGAATACACGTCATATATGTTATTCTTGACATGTTAGACAGCGTAGAATCGAAGTCAGATTAAGAAACGGACTGAATATGGAATTGTTATGAATTTCAGAAGGAAATTGACTAGAATTGATATCAGATTTATATGGTGGTTGATTGTAAATGATTGGAATCGATATAGACTGATATAGTATTATCAGTATCGCAAGATTGTGCTGTTGTACCGCCAGAATTTGATAAAACAGATGTGTTGTGATTTGATTAGATTATTGATACAGAATATATTGATATTGTCATTGCCAGATTGAACAGTGACAGACTTTGAATCGAGACTTCGATTGTATCAGAGCGACAGCAAGAAAGGTATAAATTAATGTTGAGTTGGGATTGCACAACTCAAGTGAGGTTTGACTTGAGTTTCCCTAAATCACATACTTTATTTTATTGCATTGATATTTGCAGATTATCAGATTGATATGTTAATGTATTGACTTAGAACAGAGTCAGAGTCCGAGTCTAGGGCAGACAGCCTAGCTAGGGCAGAACCGCCGAGTCTTTCTCAGAACCGATAAGACTCTAGACTTACGGTGTATCGAAGAGCTTTAGATGTAGATCGACTTCTATCTCAGACACTCGATACAGAATACCAAAGTCTAAATTAGATTGGGATCCCTAGATTTGAGATAAGATAAGATTAGATCACGAGTCATTGATTCATGTAGTCAGATTAGATACATGTTTCGATGTTTGTTTATGCTTTTATATATGTTTTATATGATTGCATGTAATACATTGTTTATACTGGGATATTTATATCTCACCGGAATTATCCGGCTGTTGTCTTGTTTGTATGTGTGCATGAAAACAGGTGGGACTGGTACAGGGTCACAGAGGTGAAGACAGATCGAGATTAGAGTGGTGATACCGGACTTGGACTAGAGCTAGGGTTTAAACACTTGATAGTAGTTGTTGAACCTGAGTATGTATGATTGTATATTTTATCAGACTGATACTATTATACTGATATGTATAGTAGTTTGATTCCATTACCTTCCGCATTTAAAAAAAAAAAATTTAGACCATGTTTATTATAATTGATTAATTAGTCCCAATCATGATTAAAAAGATGATTAGCATCCGGGTCCCCACAAGCAATCTCATTTCGTGTCTCGGTTGGCCCTTTCATAATCATATCAATTCATCAATCAATAATTGCAGATTAACAGATAAACAAATCCAGGGCATTACATTTCTCTCCCCCTAAGATACGATTTTGTCCCCGAAATCACAGGCAATCACATCATATATATAAGAAGGTATAACAAAAGATGAATAGAAAACTCACATCAGTGAAATAACTCTGGGAATCTCTGTCTCATATCTGACTCAGTTTCCCAGGTAGCTTCTTAGATGCCATTACGACTCGACTGAACTTTCACCGGCGGAATAGTCTTCGTTATGAGCTGCTTTCTTTACGATCGAGAATCTAAATTGGCTTCTCGAAGTAACTAAGAGTTTCGTCAAGTTCTGCTTCGTCTGGCTGAATAATATGTGAAGCATCTAGCATGTACTTTCGCAATAATGATACTTGAAAGACATCATGTATCCCAGATAATGAAGGAGGTAATGCGAGTCGATAGGCACGATCTCTTATCTTCTCGAGAATCTCATACGGCCCAATATAACGTGGAGACAACTTCCATTTCTTGCCAAATCTGACAACTCCTCAGAAAGGTGAAATATTCAACAATACTTGGTCTCCTGCTTGAAATACCAATGGTCTACGTCGAATATTGACATATTTGACCTGTCTATCCTGAGCTGTCTTAATCCTCTTCTGAATCAGCTTCACGTTCTCTATCATATCTCTAATCATATTGATAAGTGCAATTTATTGTACTTTTATTACTTGTTTTTAAATTGGAATTTTGTGATTCTTGAGCAGGTTTTATTTGATATGTTGTTGTTTTTGTTATTGTAGTTTGGAAGAGTAGAAATGAGAGTTTGGAGTGATATAGTGATGAATTAGAAGGTGCAAAGGACAAAGATACACGAAGCAACACCGCACCCGTGGTGTTCACAAGAGCGCACCCGCGCTGTTCTCCGAGGCATGACCGCACCCGCGGTCATGCTAGCACCGCACCTGCGGTCTTAACAGAAGAGCAGGAGGAGTTTTAGTCGAAAGGGCACCGCACCCGCGGTCATTATACCACCGCACCCGCGGTCATGCACAAACACCATTCCGGAAATTGTGAAACTTTGTGGACTTTGAAGAAAAGAAGGGGAAAATGGTGTGCTACGTGGGATATCTTGTCTAGACTATAAAAGGGTCTCTTTTTCATCATCTAGGGTATAGGAGAGAAGCTAGAAAAAGGGTGGAGGCTACAAAGAAAAGATTTGAAGATCAAAATCATCATCTTCAACAAGTTCTTGCACATCTTTGGACAAAAACTTCATACACTCCAAAACTTTTGTTCTAAGTTCTTTCTTTCTTTATTTTTACTTTTAGTTGATATGTTTTGTTTAAGATTCATGTATTGTTGTGTTATTTTTATTATTATGAACTAAATTTTAATTCTAGAGGGATGATGGAACAAAACTAGAAACCATGTATTGAGATTCGTGATTTATGCTATATAAGTTGTCTTTATTGTTCATTTGTGTTTTTCCAATCTTAATGCTTTCATTTTATTGGCCATATCTTGAATGATTTGTATATTATAAATTATCACTTGGAAAAGGAAATTTATAATCAAGAAAGGGAAAAATACATCGGTAGTATTTATATAGTTCGGGAGGACATATCTTGCTATTGAAGCTATAAAAAGAATTTAGTGTTTATTGTGTTATTTAATTTTAGATTGTTGACAGGGATGTTACAATCTTCTGTTAGATAATTAGTATCTATTTAGCACTCGGGAGAGAGATTAGATAATTATAGAATTCTTGGTTAATGAATAAGAAGGACAATTATAATATAGCTACACAAAATAGTACATGGTGGATAGTTGCGTGAAGTCGGACCTCTAGATCTTTTATTCCATTATTCAAATCTGTTTGTTGCTACAATTAAATTTATTTTCAATTATAGTCATTGGTATAATCAACTCTGTTAAGTGAATATACTAAATAAAATCGAGACTATTTTAATTACAAGCATTAATATAAATTTAGAAATACATTCCTCGTGGGATCGACACTTGTACTCGAAATTACATTTTACTATAACTTGACGTCGTGCACTTGCGAGCATTAAAGAAAACACGCAACAAGTTTTTGGCGCCGTTGCCGGGGAGTGTAAAATTTGAATTTATATTAGTATTGTTACCAATTAGTCTAGATTTTAATTTAGAGCTATTTTTATTATACTACAGTAAACACTGATTTGTTTATTGTCTTTGTTTGACAGTGCATGCGAAGATCTCAAAATCTTGACTTGCTTATCTTTGATCCTGAGATCGAAAGAACCGCAAGAAGGTGAGAAGAGATTCTAGCAATGACTGAAAACAGAGACAATGAAAATCCACCCCCTGCAATACCCATCCGAGATCATTTTAGGCCGGTATTGAATGCTCATTATTCTGGTATAGCACGAGGAACGATTAATGCAAACAACTTTGAGCTCAAGCCTGCATTGATAAACATGGTTCAACAGAATCAGTTTGGGGGAGCAGCTACTGCAGATCCTCATTTACATCTCAGAACATTCCTTGAAATTACTGACACGGTAAAAATAAATGGTGTTTCTGATGATATAATTCGATTGCGTTTGTTTCCTTTTTCTCTTAGGGACCAAGCAAGAGGATGGCTCCAATCGCTTCCTTTGGGGAGTATCACTACCTGGCAGGATTTAGCAACTAAGTTTCTTGCAAAATAATTCCCACCTGCGAAGTCTGCACAGTTGAAAATTGAGATAAGTACTTTTAGGCAGACTGATTTTGAGAAACTATATGAGGCATGGGAACGGTATAAGGAGTTGCTGAGAAGGTGTCCAAACCATGGTTTTGAAGATTGGGTACAGATTGAATTATTTTACAATGGTTTGAATGGAAAACCAGAGGCACTGTTGATGCAGCAGCTGGTAGCATAATATTTGCCAAATCACCCGATCAAGCATATGATTTGCTTGAACAGATGACCATTAACAGTTATCAGTGGCCGATTGAAAGATCAGGAGTGAAGAAGCAAGCTGGGATTTATGCCATAGATCCTATTACACCACTCACAGCTCAAGTTTCAGCTTTAACAACTCAAATTGCAGCAATGAACAAGGCTAGTACATCAGAGGTTGAAAATGCATCTGTTGTCACTGAGGAACCACATATTCCTGATGAGGCTCATTATATCAACAATAGGAATTTTGGTGGTTATGGAGGATATTGAGGTAACCCTCCCCCTAACACTTATCATCCTGGTTTGAGAAATCATGAAAATTTTTCATATGCAAATAATAAGAATGTGTTGAATCCTCCACCGGGGTTTAATACATCAAAGGGGGAAGGAAAACCTTCACTTGAGGATTTAGTTGGGACATTTGTTGTTGAATCAAGTAAAAGAATGGCTAGGACTGAATCTCGTCTTGATGGCATGGAAACTCACATGGGAAATATGGGAGCCACAATGAAGTCATTGGAGACACAGATTGGTCAATTGGCTAATGCATTGAAAGATCAAAATAAAGGTCAGTTCCCAAGTAACACTGAAGTGAATCCAAAGGAGCAATGCAAAGCTGTGACTTTGAGAAGTGGAAAAGAACTTGGAGGTAAAAATTCCAACGAGAAGGATGAGAAAGAGATGACTGTTGAAGAAGTTGAAACTGAGGGATCCAAAGTTGATGTTGAAGTTGAACAACCTCCGGTATTCAAGCCAATTCTTCCATATCCGCAGATGTTCAAAAAGAAGAAATTGGATGAGCAATTTTCCAAATTTTTGGAAATTTTCTAGAAGATTCACATCAACATTCCATTTGCTGATGCGTTAGAACAAATGCCAAACTATGCAAAGTTCATCAAAGATGTGATGTCAAAGAAGAGGAAGTTGCATGAGTTTGAGACAGTGAAGTTGACAGAAGAGTGTAGCGCCATACTCCAAAAGAAACTACCACAGAAACTCAAAGATCCAGGGAGTTTTACTATTCCTTGTGTTATTGGTGGTTCTAGAATAAATAAAGCTTTATGTGATTTAGGTGCCAGTATTAATTTAATGCCTTTTTCTATTTACAGGACTTTAGAGCTTGGCGAGGTGAAGCCTAGCACTATTACCTTGCAGCTGGCGGACAGATCACTTACATATCCACGGGGTATAGTGGAAGATGTTCTGGTAAAGGTAGACAAATTTATATTTCCTACTGATTTTGTCATTCTCGATATGGAAGAAGATCAGGACACTCCACTTATCTTTGGAAGGCCATTCTTGGCCACCGGAAAAGCTTTGATTGATGTGCACAAGGGTGAGCTTACATTGAGAGTAGGTGGAGAAGAAGTCATGTTCAACATCTACAACACAATCAAAGAACCAAATGAGGTAAGTACTTGTAATAGTATTGATGTAATTGATTCATGTGTATCTCATGTTGGTGCAGGTAGATTGAAGAAAGATTCTTTGGAGAGATGCTTGTTGGAATCGGCGTTTATACTGGATGAAGTTGATTGGGACGTGCAAGAGGAGTTACTTGTTCTCGATACATTGCCTAAAGAAAAGATTGATGTGCATAATGTAGAACTACTTGAAGATGCAAGTATAGAGGTACCAAAAGTATCCCCTGAATTGAAGGAACTTCCAATTCACCTTTGTTATGCATTTTTAGGTGAAAATTCAACATATCCAGTAATCATCTCTTCTTTTCTTACTTGTACTGAAAAAGAAAAATTGTTGAGGCTGTTGAGAGAATTTAAATCTTCTCTGGGATGGACAATTGCTAATATAAGGGGAATTAGCCCTACTGTTTGTATGCATAAAATTTTGATGCAGGAGTCATATTCACCTTATGTTGATCATCAGAGAAGGCTTAATCCTGCAATGAAAGAAGTTGTGAGGGCTGAGGTATTAAAATTGTTAAATGATGGTGTTATTTATGCTACATCTGATAGCTCATGGGTTTCACCAGTACAAGTAGTGCCTAAGAAGGGAGGAATAACTGTAGTGAAAAATGAGAACAATGAATTGATTTCAACTCGTCCAGTGACTGGTTGGCGAGTATGCATAGACTACAGGAAATTGAATGATGCTACTAGGAAAGATCACTTCCCACTTCCATTTATTGACCAGATGCTTGATAGAGTTGGTGGTTATCATTATTATTGCTTTCTAGATGGCTATTCAGGTTACAATCAGATTGTCATAGCACCGGAGGATCAGAAGAAGACTACCTTCACTTGCCCTTACAGTACATTTGCTTTCAGGAGAATGCCATTTGGATTATGCAATGCACCTGCTACTTTTCAGAGGTGTATGATGGCCATATTTTCAGACATGGTTGAGGAAATAATGGAGGTTTTTATGGATGACATTTCTGTATTTGGTACATCTTTTGATCATTGTTTGCAAAATTTAATGCTTGTTTTGCAGAGATGTCAGGCTAAGAATCTAGTTCTGAATTGGGAAAAATGTCACTTCATGGTTCCAGAAGGTATTGTGCTTGGCCACAAAATTTCAGCTAAAGGAATAGAAGTTGACAGAGCCAAAGTTGTGGCAATTGAAAATCTTCCACCGCCGAAGAATGTGAAAGGAATAAGAAGCTTCTTGGGACATGCCGGGTTTTATCGTCGTTATATTAAAGATTTCTCTAAAATTACTAGACCTTTATGTAATTTATTAGAGAAAGATTCTACATTTATTTTTGACGATGACTGTTTGCAGGCATTTAACAAAATCAAGGCAGCACTGATTTCAGCACCCATCATGATAGTACCTGATTGGAAGGAGCCCTTTGAGCTCATGTGCGAGGCTAGCGACTATGTTGTGGGAGCAGCATTGGGACAAAGGCGAGACAAGATGTTTAAAGCCATCTACTATGCAAGTCGTACACTCAATGCAGCCCAAAAAAATTACACAACTACTGAAAAAGAGATGCTAGCAGTGGTGTTTGCATTCGACAAATTCAGAACATATCTCATTTGCACCAAGGTAACCGTTTTTACTGACCATGCAGCTCTTCGTTACCTGTTTGCCAAAAAGGATGCAAAGCCCAGGTTGATACGATGGATACTCTTACTTCAAGAATTTGACTTTGAGGTCAAAGACAAGAAAGGTTGTGAGAACCAGGTGGCTGATCACCTGTCATGACTAGAGTTGGAAGAAAGAACTGAAGGTGGAGCTATCAAAGAGTCGTTCCCAGATGAGCAACTTTTCAAGGTAAGTGTTACATATCCGTGGTTTGCAGATATAGCTAATTTCCTTGCTGCAGGAGAATTGCCTTCAGATTTAACGTATCATCAAAAGAATAAATTTCTTCATGATGCCAAGTTTTACCTGTGGGACAATCCGTTCTTGTTCAAGAGATGTGCTGATCAAATAATCAGACGATGTGTAGCTGAGGAAGAAGCGGGTATTATTCTAGAGCAGTGTCATTCCTCACCCTACGGTGGACACTTTGGGGCATCTAAAACAGCAGCTAAGGTATTACAGCCAGGTTTCTATTGGCCTAATTTATTTAAAGACAGTTATACTTTAGTCAAGTCATGTGATAAATGCCAAAGAGTTGGCAATATTTCTAGACGACATGAATTACCACTAACAAATATTTTGGATGTGGAACTCTTTGATGTCTGGGGTATTGATTTTATGGGTCCCTTCCCATCTTCGTTTGGTCAATCATACATTTTACTTGCTGTCGATTATATGTCAAAATGGGTGGAAGCAATTGCCACCGTAACTAATGATGCTCGAGTTGTTGTTAAGTTTGTCCACAGGAACATCTTCACGAGATTTGGAACGCCTAGAGCCATTATCAGTGATGAAGGTACACATTTCTGTAACAAAATTTTTAACTCACTATTGGCCAAGTATGATGTGAAGCACAGGATGACACTGGCATACCACCCGCAAGCTAATGGGCAAGCAGAGATATCCAACCGGGAGATAAAGCAAATATTAGAAAAGACAGTGAAGACAAACCGGAAGGATTGGGCGATCAAGCTAGATGACGCGTTATGGGCATACAGGACTGCATACAAGACACCTATCGGGATGTCACCTTATAGGTTGGTCTTTGGGAAAGCTTGCCATTTACCTTTGGAACTGGAGCACAAGGCATTTTGGGCTACAAAAAGCTCAATTTTGATATGGGAGCATCGGGCGAGCAACGAATGTTGCAGTTGAATGAGATGGAAGAATTCAGGAATGAAGCATATGAGAATGCAAAGATATACAAAGAAAAGACCAAGAGATGGCACGACAAGCAAATTTTTCGACGAGACTTTGAACCAGGGCAACAGGTGTTATTATTCAATTCTCGACTGAGGTTGTTTCCTGGTAAGTTAAATTCCAGATGGTCTGGCCCATTCACAGTAGAAACAGTGTACCCACATGGTGCAATTGAGCTAAAATGCAGTGATGGGAGGACTTTCAAGGTGAACGGGCAAAGAGTTAAGCCATACTATGGAAATGAAGTAAGGCACCTTGACAACATTCCTTTGGGCGGATCAACTTGATTTAAACTGATGGTAGTCAGGCTGAAGACGTTAAACAAAGCGCTTATTGGGAGGCAACCCAAATTTTTGTTTCTTTTGCATTTTTATTTCGGAGTTGATTTTATTTTGTATCATGTTATTTGTGGTTTTGTATTTTTGATATAATGTGTGATTTTATCTTCCCAAATTTGCCCCTGCAGTCTCATGTGCACTGCACCCATGCTTGAGGTGCATTCAAAATACAAGAAAATTCGAAGCAGGAGTGCACCCGCAGTACAAAGACAGTGCCCCCGCGCTTGGTGTGCCGAAGCACAACCGCACCCGCGGTCGTGCAGTATGGAGAAATGCATGCAAATGCCGAGAACACAGCGCACCCGCGCTCCCTAGCATACCGCCCCTGCGCTGAACTGCCGAACATACACCGCACCCGCGGTATTCATAACACCGCCCCCGCGCTGATTCGCATGGAAAAATACAAGGGCTGCCAAACATATACCGCACCCGCGGTGCTTACATTACCGCACCAGCGGTCGCACCATTTAAAGACACAATCGGGCATTCTCTTCCACTCGAAAAAACACCACTCTCAAGAGCACCCATCTCCATTTTCGAAATCCCTACTCCAAACACAACTCACACACCAAATTTTTGTTCTTCTTTCAACAAATTCATCACTACAACCTACAAATCTTCACTCATTCCATCAAATACCTCATTTCTTTCCATCAAATTCAAAATCAAACCTAGGGTTGAAAAAAGGGGCTTCAAAATTTCTTCAAGAATTTGAACAAAACTTTGTTTTTGTTCTTCAAGAAACAATTCAACACACCCAAGGTGAGCAAATTCATAGCAAATTTATGGATAAATTCGAAATTTGTTGGGTTTGTTGCTAAGGAAGGAAATTATTAATTTGGTGAAGCATCTTGTTGATTTTGGAAATATTGTTGATTGATTATTGTGTACATTGTTGAAGTGTGAATATTGTGAAGTAGTAGTTTGGTGGATTGCAATAATCTTGTATTTTGAGAAGTGGGTTGAATTGAAGTTGTGTTTAGAAGGTGTTCGACAAAATGCCACCAAGAAAAAACAATCAAAGGGTGCTTCATCCTCATCAACGGTAAATTATGATGCGAGTCGGTTTTATGATGAGAAGGAGGAGGAGCAATATGGCAAGATTTTGAATAGAAGCATTATAAAGGAAAGGGGATTTGATCTTAGTGCCCCTCATACTGAAATTGGAGAAATGCTTAGGGCTCGATAGTGGGAAGAATTTGGCAGGCAGCCACAAGATGCTGTCATTTCATTGGTGAGAGAGTTCTATGCTAACCTCAAGGTTAGGTATGATCGGTTGACGGTGTTTGTGCGGGGAAAATGGGTAGCATTTGATGCACATACGATTAACACGTTATATGGTATCCCTGCAATCATGCACGACGAATATGAAGAATACAGGAACGAGCATGTTGATTATAACAGTATTCTTCAAACAATTTGCATACAGGGAGCCGAATGGAGAATGAGGGACGATGTGCACTTGAGCCTAGCGAAGTCTGATCTGAAGACTGTTGCGAAACATTGGTATTCATTCATTTCTGCTAGGATCAAGCCTACCGAACACACAACTACCGTCATCAAGGAGATGGCTATCCTCACATTTTGCATTATGACAGGGAAGGCAATTGATTTAGGTCAATTGCTTCAGAATTCGATTCTCGCCTATGCAAGAGGTAACTCTCCGAGTGGACTTCTCCACCCCTCTCTCATCACTGTTTTATGCCAACATGCGGGAGTTACTTGGGCTACGAATGAAGAGTTGTTGAAGCCAAAGAATGAAATTTGGTTATTCAACCATTTGTGGGATTCAGAAATGACCAAGCTGCAGCACGTAGAGCTGAAAGGGAATTTAATAGAAGAGCTGCAGAGAGACGTGACCAAGCCCAAGCCCAAGAACAACCACCGCAGCACAGGCACAGGAGAAACAGATTGACTATGTTGGAAGAGGACATGCGAGCTCAACGCCAAGAGATGGATGCGTTGAGGTATAGGGCCGATACATTCATGGATTACATGATGGATTTCACTTCGGTGTTGGCTCAGCAATTTCCATCTGCTTCCACTTCTGGTCATCCGTTTCCACCTCCTCCACAGTGGCCACCTGTCTACCACCCGCCAGAGTTCCAACCACCCCACCACGATGATGATGATGAGGATGATGGCAATGAACACTGACGGTCGTTGCACAGTATATGTGCATTCTCCTATTTATCATGCTTATTCACATCGAGGACGATGCACATGTTTAAGTTTGGGGGAGATTTATTTATTTTATTTTATTTTACTTTGTGTGCTTTGTTTTAATTTATTTGGAGTGTTTATTTGTTTAGTTGATTTTGTGTGTTTATTTATTTAGTGTATTTTTGTGTGTTTAATTTTTTGGTTTATTTTGTGTGTTTGTAGAATTTTTGTCATGAAATTTTTAATGAATTGGCCAATGATGAAAATATTTTTAGTATGGAAAAGAAAGGTCATGCATCAAATTCATGTTAATTGATCACTTTGAAAAATTTAGAGAATAGTCATGAGATTTGGTGAGTTTGAGACTTACAATTTCTATAAAACTTTGTGATTTTTATTGAATATTGAAATAAAATTTTTGCAAACACATAGATGATTGAGGCAATCTTTGATTTTATTTGGGCCATTTATTTTGTTCATAAACATTCATTTAATGCCCTTTTGAGCCTATACAAAGAAAGAGTTGTGTTTTTGAAATTCCTTGGAAGCCAAGCACATTTCTTTTTGAATATATATATATTTGGTTGATGCATTGAGCCACCATTTTCACGATGATTAGATTCTACTCTTTGATGGTGAATTGAGATTTTGTCTAGAACTATCCAAACATCACTCGAGGCGAAATACGGACAAATTATGATTTAGGAATGATTTAGGTGATTTTTGGATCGATTGAGCCTTTCAAGCTACCAAATAAATTAATTTATCATTTGTCACCTCTTTGAGCTTATATGAATTTGAATGGCACACGTAAATATGTGTAAAAGACCCCCATTCAAAATTTTTTTTTTTCAAGTATCCCACAATTACCAACCTTTTGAATATCTTATACAATTAATTCCTACCTTCTCAAGGGAGTAAGAATTCGAAAGATTAAAGAAAGTTATTTTCTCTTACAAAAGAAAAATGAATAATGATACATCGTTGAAGTTGGAGAAAAAGGGGAGAAAAAAAAAAAGAGATGAAATGAATAAAGAAAAAAAAATTGGAGATCAAAAGAAATAGTGGAGTTAGAAAAAGAGATGAAATTCAATTTACTCCCTTATTTGAACTCCTAATCTTTATTTGTAGCCATGAACCAAGGCTTAACATTACAACCATTGAAAATCCTATTAACCTAGTCATAGTTGTCCAAAATACTAGTGGAGAGTGATTGGGAGGATCTAGCCTATGGTCAATTGATAAACACTGTCATTGAATAAGAATCTTGATCAATTTTACACACACCTCATTGCATCAAATATTTATTGGGTATCCATTTCTTGAATGAATATTGCTTTGAACCCAATTTTTACCGAAAAAGACCTGGTGATATGTGTTTGTAAAAATTTGAAATCAATTGATAATGATTTGAAACATGGTTGAAGAGATTTGAAGTTAGAAAATGAACCCATCACATGATTTTATCTGGATGAACAAGTGGTTTAATTGATTTGAATTGTAAATGCATGATGGATTTTGAATTTATATTGAGGCCAAATTCTTTAAAATATTTCATGACTTGTTTGTTTGTTTGTTTTTGTTGTTTTGTTTTGCTCGGGACTAGCAAAATCTTAAGCGAAGCAACACCGCACCCGCGGTGTTCACAAGAGCGCACCCGCACTGTTCTCCGAGGCATGACCGCACCCGCGGTCATGCTAGCACCGCACCTGCGGTCTTACCAGAAGAGCAGGAGGAGTTTTAGTCGAAAGGGCACCGCACCCGCGGTCCTTATACCACCGCACCCGCGGTCATGCACAAACACCATTCCGGAAATTGTGAAACTTTGTGGACTTTGAAGAAAAGAAGGAGAAAATGGTGTGCTACGTGGGATATCTTGTCTAGACTATAAAAGGGTCTCTTTTTCATCATCTAGGGTATAGGAGAGAAGCTAGAAAAAGGGTGGAGGCTACAAAGAAAAGAGTTGAAGATCAAAATCATCATCTTCAACAAGTTCTTGCACATCTTTGGACAAAAACTTCATACACTCCAAAACTCTTGTTCTAAGTTCTTTCTTTCTTTATTTTTACTTTTAGTTGATATGTTTTGTTTAAGATTCATGTATTGTTGTGTTATTTTTATTATTATGAACTAAATTTTAATTCTAGAGGGATGATGGAACAAAACTAGAAACCATGTATTGAGATTCATGATTTATGCTATATAAGTTGTCTTTATTGTTCATTTGTGTTTTTCCAATCTTAATGCTTTCATTTTATTGACCATATCTTGAATGATTTGTATGTTATAAATTATCACTTGGAAAAGGAAATTTATAATCAAGAAAGGGAAAAATACATCGGTAGTATTTATATAGTTCGGGAGGACATATCTTGCTATTGAAGCTATAAAAAGAATTTAGTGCTTATTGTGTTATTTAATTTTAGATTGTTGACAGGGATGTTACAATCTTTTGTTAGATAATTAGTATCTATTTAGCACTCGGGAGAGGGAGTAGATAATTATAGAATTCTTGGTTAATGAATAAGAAGGACAATTATAATATAGCTACACAAAATAGTACATGGTGGATAGTTGCGTGAAGTCGGACCTCTAGATCTTTTATTCCATTATTCAAATCTGTTTGTTGCTACAATTAAATTTATTTTCAATTATAGTCATTGGTATAATCAACTCTGTTAAGTGAATATACTAAATAAAATCGAGACTATTTTAATTACAAGCATTAATATAAATTTAGAAATACATTCCTCGTGGGATCGACACTTGTACTCGAAATTACATTTTACTATAACTTGACGTCGTGCACTTGCGAGTATTAAAGAAAACACGCAACACATATCAGGACCAAACTCAGGTACCTCGGAGATATCGTCCCAATAAAGAGGGGATCTGCACTTCTTACCGTACAACGCTTCAAATGGTGTCATCTCAATACTCGTCTGATAGCTGTTGTTGTACGAAAATTCACAAAGTGGCAAAGAATCTTGCCAACTAGTGCCAAAATCTAGCACTATCCTCCAATGTCTGAATAGTTCGCTCAGACTGTCTGTCTGTCTGTGGATGATATGTGGTACTCAGATGTAACTTCATACCTAGAGCCTGCTGTAAACTGTGCCAAAAGTGCGAAGTACATCGCGGATCACGATCTGATACGATGGACTTCGGTATACCATGTAATTTTACCACCTCTCGGACATAGATCTCTGCCATCTGATCATATCTATATGTCATTCTGTACGGAATAAAGTGAGATGATTTGGTCAATTTGTCAATCACGACCCAAATCGCATCACAGCCTCGGGAAAAACGTGGTAGCTTCGTAACGAAATCCATGGAAATGTGATCCCATTTCTACTCGGGGATAGATAAGCTCTGCAGTAGACTCCCGGGTTTGTTCCTTTCTGCTTTCACCTGTTGGCAATTCAAACATCTAGAGACAAACTCTGCAATATCTAATTTCATCTGTTTCCACCAAAAATATTTCTTCAAATCATTGTACATCTTCCTGCCACCAGGATGAATACTAAACCTACTACAGTGCGCTTCTCTCCATATCTGTCATTTCAAATCTGAAACATCGGGCACCACAAGACGGTTATTCACATATAACATAAGATCACGAACCTGATATTCAGATTGATGCCCTGATCTGACCATCTCAATTGACTTTTGAATGTTCTGAACACTTTTCTGTGCTTCTTTAATTCTCAAAATCAACTCTGGTTCAACTTCAATAACGCACAGTCTCAAAGGCTTACAATCTGTCTCAAATACCAACCCAAAACAAAAGCAATTTTCAATCAAATTCGAAACACCAATCGTCGATAAGGTTAAAGAACTTACCTTTCGACTCGGTGCATCAGCTGCTGCATTCGACTTTCCTAGATAATACTTGATTTCACAATCGAATTCTTTCGATAAATCAAGCCATCTTCGCTGCCTCGTGTTCAGTTCTGATTGTGAAAATAGATATTTCAAGCTTTTATGATCAAAATAAATTTCAAACTTCTCAACGTAAAGATAATGTCTCCATATCGTCAATGCAAAGACAGTGGCCGCCAATTAGAGATCATGAATTGGGTAGCGAGACTCATGTGTCTTCAATTGTCTCGAGGCATAAGCAATCACATGTCCCCGCTGCATCAAAACACAACCCAACCCTCTGTGAGAAGCATCGCAATAAAAAACAAAATCACTAGTACCTGACGGGATAGTCAACACTGGAGCACTGGTTAATTTCTTCTTCAACTCTAGAAAACTGGTCTCACAAGCCTCTGACCAAACAAAAGGAGCATTATTCTGAGTCAGTTGAGTAATCGGCTTTGTAATACTGGAGAAATCTTTGATGAATCTGTGATAGTATCCCGCTAACCCCATGAAACTGCGTATCTCTGGCATTGACGTCGGTCTCGTCCGGCTGATCACTGCTTCAAATTTACAAGGATAAACTGATATACCATCTCTGGATATGATATGACCCAAAAATACAACCTGTCTTAGCCAGAATTCACACTTCGACAGTTTTGCATACAATTTCTCGCGCTCAAAATTCGCAACATAGTTCTCAGATGCTCAGCATGATCAATTATATTCTTAGAATATATCAAAATATCATCGCTAAAAATAATCACGAAATCATCGAGATATTTCTGAAACACACGGTTCATCAAACCCATAAACACAGCTGGAGCATTTGTTAAACCAAATGGCATTACTATAAATTCATAATGGCCATACCTGGTTCTGAATGCTGTTTTCTGTATATCAGAATCTCTGACTCTCAGCTGATGATATTCAGATCTCAGATCGATCTTGGAATATACTGAAGAACCCTGCAAATGATCAAATAAATCGTCGATACGAGGCAAAGGATATTTATTCCTTACCGTAGCCTTGTTCAGTTGCCGGTAATCTATACAGAGCCTCATGGAACCGTCTTTCTTACTAACAAATAATACTGGAGCGCCCCAAGGAGAAACTCTCGATCTGATGTACCCCTTACCTAGTAAGTCTTCTAGCTGATTTTTCAATTCTTTCAGTTCAATGGGTGCCATTCTTTCAGTTCAATGGGTGCCATTCATCCGAGAAAACGTCAGTAAACTCACACACCACTGACAAATTTGCCAGTGAAGGACTCGATTTCAGTACATCTACTGAATATACAAGGAATCCCTCTGCTCTTTTTTGTAATAATCGAGTCATAGATAACACAAATATCAAAGGAATCCGAGCTCTGGAACCTTTACCGTGGAATTTCCATTCATCAGCCATGTCAGGTCTGAATCGTACAATCTTATGGAAACAATCAACGATAGCATACTTGGTCAGCATATTAATACCGATAATGCAATCAAAATCAGATAACCCAAGCACAATACAATCTAACTCAATCTCAGTACTTTCGGACTGTAGCATACAATGTTCTAACAGAATTCCCTGATAGCAAACGATTCCTGAAAGGTGAAGAGACAGATACTATAGCAAATAATGACTCGACAGACAAGGCAAGAATCAATGCAAATCGCTCAGATATAGATGTATGTGATGCACCAGTATCTATCAATAAAAATGCAAGATAACCACAAAGAACACAGTTACCAGCTATCACATCGTCAGGTGCATCTTGGACCTATTCCTCAGTCAATGCAAATACTCTCGCCTGCTGTTTAGGAGGTTGACTGACCAGTCTAGCTTCCTACTGGCCTTGGCTGGGGCTGGGCAGGTGACGGCTGAAAAGAGTGAATAGAAGATGCATGTCTCTTAACTTGAGCTACTAATCCAGATGATCCTGCTCCCTGGGATCGCTGGGAACTTCTATGTGGACAAACTTTAGCAAAATGTCCTTGTTGTCGACATATGTTGCATCAACCAAACACTCATTGGCATTGCTCTGTTGGATGTCATCCACCACATGTTCTGCAATAAACCCCTGTATACATCTGACTCGAACTAGTCTGTCTGGAGCCACCTGAGCTAGATGAACTGCTTCCTGACTTCTTGAACTGCTTCCCTCGGGCTTTCAGATTCTCTTTCTTCCCACTGTTGTTACCACCACTATCGAATATAGGAGGAGGTTGTTGAAACTGAAAAGAGGGTGGTTGTGGTCTCGGGGTCTGAGCAACATACGAAGCTCCTCGCTGCTTAATCAAGCCAGCTTCAGCTCCGTTTGCTCTGTTCAAAGCATCAGTAAAATTATTAGGTCGTCCCGTATTCACCAATGTAAAAATATCTGGATTCAATCCGTTGATGAATTGATCAGCTACGGCTTCATCATTCTCGGCCACTTGCGGCACAAAACGTAGCAAGGTAGGGAATTTGGCGACGTATTCTTTGATGTTCAAATTACCCAGTCGCAAATTTACAAACTGTGCACCCTTGTCTTTTCTGTACGATACTGGGAAAAAGCGTTGATAGAACTCAGCTTTAAAGATCTTCCAAGTAATCATCGTACCTCCCTGTTCCAAATCTCTCTTTGTCGTAAGCCACCAACTCTTCGCAACTTCCTGTAACTAGTGCCCAATCAGTTTGACCCTAAGGTCATCTGTGTAATCCAGGGAATCAAACATCTCAATATCATCCAACCAGCTGTCACA
Source organism: Primulina eburnea (assembly GCF_022965805.1). Taxonomy (NCBI): domain Eukaryota; kingdom Viridiplantae; phylum Streptophyta; class Magnoliopsida; order Lamiales; family Gesneriaceae; genus Primulina; species Primulina eburnea. The sequence goes on along the minus strand of NC_133108.1, from coordinate 21,093,976 downwards.
ATCAACAGAATTCTCAGTGCCTTTTCAAAGTCGTGAAAGGGGATCAGTTACGGTGGCCGGAAACGCAACGGAAGCACAAAAATTTCGATTTTAGCATATAAATTTCGGCCACCTTGATTTTGTGTAGGAAATACAATAAAACACCAAAATGACATTCATAGTGTGTTTAGAAATAGTTACCTATCAACCTCTTAAGGTTGATGATGGCTCCAACTTAGTTGATATACAACTAAGCTCTTGATGGCAAGACAATCTACAAGCTTCACCTTGTTCTTGAATCTTTCCTTCAAAATTAGGCCCACCACTAGCAAACTAGAACCCCTTTTATTTTGCACTAGAAAAATAAAAGGATTTTTCAAGGAGAAGTATTTTTCTTCCTCAACACTTGAAGAGAAAAATTGAGAGAAAACTTGAGAGAATTGTGTATATCGAATTCGGCCATCTAGCATGAATGAGGTGGAAGGGAGACTTGTCTTGGACTTGCAAAAAGTAGAGACAAAAGTAGCATGACATGCCTTGATAGTTGCAAAAGTTGTCTCCAACCCTTCACCTCCCATGCATGCATATTATATAGTTTATTATCAAAATAAAAACCATGGACTAAATTTAATTATCTCAAACATATTTGAGACTAATTAAACATTACTTGAATTTACCCAAGTCCCACTAGTCAAATAATTAATTTAAGTTGAGCTCTACAAAACTCAATATGATTTAATTAATTCAACACTTGAATTAATTTAATTATTTGGACTCTACTAGTTCCACTAGTGTTTAATTAATTCAACACTTGAATTAATTTAATTTAGTCCATAATAATGTTTATGAAAATCACATTTTTCAAATACATTATTCACTTGGCCAAATTTTAATTTAGGAACACTTCCATAAATTAAAATTTACGTTTCTCTCATAGAATTCATACTTCTATTTTTCCATACACTTATAAACTCATTTATAAGTCGTTCAACACATTGAACTAATTTTACTTCTCAACGGGATCTAGAAAGCCATCACTTGTGTGTTCCTCAATGGTTCATTGATACAACTAGCCGTGGGTTCACATCTCCATGTGATTCGGACTAAACATGTCCTTATTTGAGCATACCCCAATTGCTCCATTCTTACTTATCAACTCCTTGATAACAAGAACGTCAGAACTCAAGTCTGATAGCACCCAACGAATCATGTTAAACGCCTAGCAACATCGCTTACATGATTCCCTAGGTATCAAATGATAGTGCCTGCAAGAACCATTCAATTATGGTTAGCGTACAGTACGGTCCCTTCAACTCATATATCCCGACCGATTCGACAACCATTGGTTTATCGAGAGTTGTCAATGAATCGATACTATGTGTCATGTTGTAGTTGCATCGATGGTGTAATCTATGAAACCCCTTTCATAATTACCACCATACTCTGATCAGAGATTTTAATCTACATACACATGAGAACACATAGGATATCCATACCCGAAGGTAAGCGGTGAATCCCTGACTACAATGCATCGACTCCTATACGTTTCGACAGAACACCCAACCTTGCCACCTGATGACCCCATTAGAGTCGGTAAACAAGCCGAAGTGTAATTCTAGCACATAGAGTCTCAATGTTGTCCCGGGTCATAAGGACTAATGGTGTACAACCATAAACTAGGACTATTCCACTCGATAAGTGAGAACCACTTGGAAAGTCTTTTTATGGAGGGTTGTTCAGTGCACTCTACAAGGAGCACCTATCTGCATGTTCGGACATCACAATGTCCCCTACCAATGAAACATGGTACTCACATCGCATATACTAGTCTCTAACTCGAGCGGCCTATATCCTTCTTAGTGGCGCCTGAATCGACTAGGAACAGTTTAGAATATACAGTATTCCAAATATGAGTTTCATGATACTCATCATATGAGCATCTCATATTCTTTCTACTATTTGTATATTCAAGGACTTTATCTATGCAACTAGCATGGGTATACAGATAAAGATGCGCCAAAATAATAAATTCAAATATTATTAAAATAAAGATCGTTTATACATAGAGTTTCATCGTGAACACTCGGCCAATACTTGGCTCGACGGGCACCTACTCTAACAATCTCTCACTTGCACTAGAGCCAACTACCCATATACTTCAGACCCATTGATTCGCGATGCTTCTCGAATGATGGTCCTGGTAAAGGCTTAGTTAGTGGATCAGCAACATTATCTGCGGAGTCGACTTTGTCAATCATGACATCTCCTCTTTCCACGATCTCTCTGAGGATGTGGTACTTTCTCAATACGTGTTTGGACTTCTGATGAGACCTCGGCTCCTTTGCTTGAGCAATCGCTCCCGTGTTGTCACAAAACACAGGGACAGGAGCAACTCCATTAGGAATGACGCCCAACTCTTGGACGAAATTCCTTATCCAAACTGCCTCCTTTGCTACAGCTGATGCAGCAATGTATTCTACCTCAGTGGTGGAATCCGCTGTACTGTCTTGCTTGGAACTCTTCCAAGAGACAGCAGCACCATTGAGCATGAATATGAATCCAGAGGTTGACTTTGAGTCATCAATATCGCTTTGGAAGCTAGAGTCGGTATAGCCTTCCAATTTTAGTTCTCCACCCCCATAGACCAAGAACAATTTATTGGTCCTCCTCAAGTACTTGAGTATGTCTTTCATAGCTTTCCAATGTGGAAGACCAGGGTTCGATTGATATCTACTCACTACACTTAGTGCGAAGGCCACGTCAGGACGTGTAGATATCATTCCATACATGATGCTACCAATTGCAGATGCATATGGAATGCGTGTCATCGCCACTATCTCTTCATCAGTCTCGGGAGACATGGACTTGGATAGGGACACGCCATGACACATTGGTAGATGTCCTCTCTTGGACTCATCCATCCAGAACCGCTTCAGGATGGTATCAATGTATGTGGACTGGGTGAGACCAAGCAATCTTTTTGATCTATCTCTATAGATCTGTATTCCCAATACAAAAGATGCTTCACCCAAGTCTTGCATTGAGACTTGCTTGCTAACCATATCTTAGTTGATTGCAACATTCCTACATCATTCCCAATGAGTAGAATGTCATCAACATATAGCACCAGGAATGTCACAGCACTCCCACTGACCTTCTTATACACACAGGGTTCCTCAGGATTCTTAGTAAAATCAAACTCTTTGATTGTATTATCGAATCTAAGGTTCCAACTCCTAGATGCCTGTTTTAGACCATAAATAGATCTTTGAAGTTTGCATACCATATGCTCACTTCCGACAGATGTAAACCCTTCGGGTTGAGACATGTAAATCTCTTCCTTAATATCCCCATTAAGAAAGGCTGTCTTAACTTCCATCTGCCATATCTCATAGTCATACCATGCAGCTATGGCTAGCAAAATCCTTATAGACTTGAACATTGCGACTGGAGAAAAGGTTTCTTCAAAGTCAACTCCTTGTCTTTGAGTATATCCTTTTGCTACCAATCGCGCTTTGAAGGTCAATACCTTCCCATCCGCCCCAAGTTTCCTCTTGTAAATCCATTTACACCCTATGGGAACAATTCCCTCAGGTGGATCCACGAGATTCCTCACTTGGTTCGAATGCATGGAATTCATCTCAGATTCCATTGCTTCAAGCCACTTGGATGAATCGGCATCAGATAATGCTTCCTTGAAGGTCCTTGGATCACATCCTAGGTTAGGCTCATCATGGTCCTCTTCAAGAAGTAGATCATACCTCATAGGTGGTCTCGAGACTCTCTCGGATCTCCTAGGAGCTTGTATCTCCTCTCTTGGCTCTTCGGGTGTGGGTTCTATAATTGTGGGTGTCTCTCGAACTTCTTTGAGTTCTATAATCTCCCCTTTTCTATCCAATAGAAATTTCTTTTCCAAAAAGGTTGCATTCCTAGAAACAAACACTTTTGTTTCTTGGGGATGATAGAAGTAGTATCCAACCGAATTCTTTGGATATCCCACAAAGTAACATAAAATGGATCGACTATCCAATTTATCTCCCACTACCTGCTTCACATAAGCAGGGCACCTCCATATTCTAAGATAAGAATAATTGGGTGGCTTACCCATCCATATCTCATATGGAGTCTTGTCAACTGCTTTTGAATGGACATTGTTCAACAACAGTGCCGCTGTCTCAAGCGCATATCCCCAAAATGATGGCGGCAACTCCGTGAACCCCATCATAGACCGAACCATGTCCATCAAAGTCCGGTTACGACGCTCCGAAACACCATTCAACTGCGGTGTAGCAGGCGGAGTCCACTGCGAGAGAATCCCATTCTCCCTAAGATACTCTTGGAATTCGGCACTCAAGTACTCACCACCTCGATCCGATCGAAGTGTCTTGATGCTTCGTCCCAATTGCTTCTCTACTTCACTTCTGAATTCTTTAAACCTTTCAAAGGCTTCAGACTTGTATTTCATCAAATACACATACCCATACCTCGAAAAGTCATCGGTAAAGGTGATGAAGTAGGCATGTCCATGCTTAGTAGTGGTGCTAAGCGGACCGCACACATCGGTATAGATCAAATCCAATAACCCTTTGGCTCGCTCCACATGGCCCTTAAAGGGAATCTTGGTCATCTTTCCTTTTAGACAGGATTCACAAGTCGTGAGAGCATTAATATCGGACATATCAAACACGCCCACTCCCACTAGCTTGTTCATCCTTCTTAGGGAAATATGTCCTAATCGAGCATGCCATAATTGTGCCGAATTAAGAGTATCTTGTTTGCGCTTGTTTGTTGTTGTTACAGCTTGGACATTGTTAAGTGGGATATCTTTCAATTTTAAGGTGTAGAGATCGTTTTCAAGTTCTCCGGTACCAATTAAACATTCGTTCTTGTAAATGTTGCAAACAACTTTGCTAAATAAACAAGAAAATCCATCTTTGTCCAACTTAGAAATGGAAATAATGTTTTTCACCAAATCTGGTACAAACAAAACATCTCTCAAAACAAACTTAAAATCATTGTTCAGATGCAAGTAAACATCTCCTACAGCCTTGGCAGCAACCCTTGCCCCATTGCCCATCCTTAAGAAGGTCTCACCTTCCCGGAGCCTCCTACTTCTTCCCATCACCTGCAAATCATTACAGAGATGTGAGCCACAGCCGGTATCCAATACCCAAGAAGTAGAGTTAATTGAAATGTTTATTTCAATATAGAACATACCCTTTCTAGAACCCTTCTGGGCAAGATATTCCTTGCAATTACGCCACCAATGTCCAGGCTTCTTGCAGTGATGACAAATATCAACAGTCTTGTTAGCTTTATCTGGTGTAGCTACCACAACGGGACTCGGAGCTTGCCTCTTCAAGGGCACGTTCTTCTTGGGACGTTGGAAAGAACGCTTCTTCCTCTTCCCACGTGGATCGGTCTTCGTACCAGATGAAGAACCCACATAAAGAACCGACTTCTCTTTCTTGATGGTGGACTCAAAAGTTACAAGCATGTTCACCAACTCTTCAAGGGTCGGTTCCATCTTGTTCATATTGAAATTCACCACAAAAGGATCAAACGAGCTAGGCAGCGATAACAGCAACACGTCGGTGGTCAACTCCGAAGGCAACATCAAATCCATGCCAACAAGCTTGTCCACGAGTCCAATCAACTTTAGGCCATGCTCATGGACCGAGGCCCCATCTCGCATGCGCAAAGTGATTAGCTCCTTGATGGTAGCATGCCTAAGAGGCCGAGTCTGCTCACCAAAGAGCTCCTTGAGGTGCAAATGAATGTCAGCAGCACTCTTTGCACCCTCAAAACGCCTCTGCAGCTCATCATTCATAGAAGCCTGCATATAACACTTGGCCTTCAAGTCATAGTCACACCAATCCTTGTAGGTCTGCAATTCCTCAGGAGTGCAGTCAGTCGGAGCCTTATCAGGGGGAGACTCAGTCAGTGTATATGCAATCTTTTCCGAGTTCAAGACGATTTTCAGATTTCTTAGCCAAGTGAGGTAGTTAGGTCCGGTTAACACATGTTTTTCGAGTATGGCAGAAAGCAGATTGCGAATTGAAGACATTGTCAAATAGTACTGAAAAGTAAACAGATAAATGTTAATGACTATTTTAAAATATTTAGTAAGATATAAAGTATGGACTTTAACTTTATAAATGTTTACTCCCACTGTTTTGACATCTTTCACTACCCTCTAGTGAAAACGGGAAACTCCTTTCCTCAGTAGGTACGTAAGGTCCAATTAGCGAATCATGATCCCGAATAATATCAGCCAATCACAATTCCTAAAAGGTAGTTTCCAATTGCATCACAATGCAACCCTCTACGTAAACTTTTGTCTCACGTTTGATTAGGACCCAATAATATGACGTCGTTCATCTTCACGTGTCAAGCCTTACCCATCGATGTTGAACCTTAATGGACGGTCGCCATGAGTTCCCCCAATAATATGAGCCGAAATCATGGGAGTTCCACGTAGTTCACATCACCATGTCAATGGATGTCACAGCTTTCCGGCACCCAAAGCTCCCCCAATAATATGAGCCGAGCCCCGAGTACGGGTAGCGTTCATCATGCACCCATTGTCGATGGAAGACAAGGAAATTATAAACAAATTTATAATTCCTCTTTTCGGGCTTGATATTAATTTTGAATCTTATTCAAAATGAGGGTTTTTAATTTTGAAAGGTCTCATCATTAATTTTATTTAAAAGCTCGCCATGTTTGATCGTATGTTTGCCGGATTCATACAACTTTGTTATTATCATAATAATAACGCACATACTCATTATTTATAACATATCATGCATATATTATAAATAGTAAACAAAACAAGGATGATCAATCGCCCCAATACTAACGGACCGTGTGAGCTAAACACGGGCCTAGGTCCAATCCTAGGGTAAATGCACAAGATTCAATGCAACTATTACATTAGCTTCCAATATTTACATGTCTTCGATCTTCATAATCATCATGGCCACCATCTTCCAATCTTGATCATCTACTATACTAATATTTACAAATAAATATCCATGGCAAATAGGGATACATCTCATGGGGTGGGAACGGGCCATAAACCAAGCCCACTTTATAAATTTATAATTATTACAATCATTCAATACAAAATATCCTAGCATACACCTAGCAAATTGGGCTTGGGCTTTTGATCATCCTTCATGCATAATATCACATATCATACACCATCAATTAATTATCACAATAATTAATTGATCCAATATTATATATCTTGATCCAATCACTAACCGCCACGATTATAAACTAAATTAACAAAGTATACAAACACCTTTGTCTACTTTCAAATTAATTTATTTATAACCGAATTTCTTATAAATCACCATTACTATAAATATTTAAAGTCCAACTTAAAATATTTATTTCATGAGAAAATATTTGCAACTTTGTTATTTTAAACTTAAGGGCCCTAAAATTATTTTTCACCAAAAACCGTTTTGGCCCATTTAAAATCACAAACATGTTAGCCATCTAATGGCCCAACAACTCAAGGCCCATGACACTTTGATAATCCAAAACACTTTTGGAAAACCCTAGTCGTCATCGCCGTCGCCGGAGCTCCGTCGCCGGATTCCGGCAACAAAAAATTTTTTTATTTTTTTTTATTTTTAAAAGAGGGGCGTTCGGGCAGCCCCTCGGGCTGCCCTTGCTGCCCGAAACGGGCAGCCCCTCGGGCAGCCCGAGCTGCCCGACACGGGCAGCAACATGCTGCCCGAAATGTCCCCAAAAAGGCCTTGGTATTTTGTTGCAAAAAATACACTCATGCGGTTAGAAATCAATCTCAACATAATATCTTGTATTTGCTACACAAAAACGTAACCATAGCTCGGATACCACTTGAAAGGGGATCGGTTACGGTGGCCGGAAACGCAACGGAAGCACAAAAATTTCGATTTTAGCATATAAATTTCGGCCACCTTGATTTTGTGTAGGAAATACAATAAAACACCAAAATGACATTCATAGTGTGTTTAGAAATAGTTACCTATCAACCTCTTAAGGTTGATGATGGCTCCAACTTAGTTGATATACAACTAAGCTCTTGATGGCAAGACAATCTACAAGCTTCACCTTGTTCTTGAATCTTTCCTTCAAAATTAGGCCCACCACTAGCAAACTAGAACCCCTTTTATTTTGCACTAGAAAAATAAAAGAATTTTTCAAAGAGAAGTATTTTTCTTCCTCAACACTTGAAGAGAAAAATTGAGAGAAAACTTGAGAGAATTGTGTATCGAATTCGGCCATCTTGCATGAATGAGGTGGAAGGGAGACTTGTCTTGGACTTGCAAAAAGTAGAGACAAAAGTAGCATGCCATGCCTTGATAGTTGCAAAAGTTGTCTCCAACCCTTCACCTCCCATGCATGCATATTATATGGTTTATTATCAAAATAAAAACCATGGACTAAATTTAATTATCTCAAACATATTTGAGACTAATTAAACATTACTTGAATTTACCCAAGTCCCACTAGTCAAATAATTAATTTAAGTTGAGCTCTACAAGACTCAATATGATTTAATTAATTCAACACTTGAATTATTTTAATTATTTGGACTCTACTAGGTCCACTATTATTTAATTAATTCAACACTTGAATTAATTTAATTTAGTCCATAATAATGTTTATGAAAATCACATTTTTCAAATACATTATTCACTTGGCCAAATTTTAATTTAGGAACACTTCCATAAATTAAAATTTACGTTTCTCTCATAGAAGTCATACTTCTATTTTTCCATACACTTATAAACTCATTTATAAGTCGTTCAACACATTGAACTAATTTTACTTCTCAACGGGATCTAGAAAGCCAGCATTTGTGTGGCCCTCAATGGTTCATTGATACAACTAACCGTGGGTTCACATCTCCATGTGATTCGGACTAAACATGTCCTTATTTGAGCATACCCCAATTGCTCCATTCTTACTTATCAACTCCTTGATAACAAGAACGTCAGAACTCAAGTCTGATAGCACCCAACGAATCATGTTAAACGCCTAGCAACATCGCTTACATGATTCCCTAGGTATCAAATGATAGTGCCTGCAAGAACCATTCAATTATGGTTAGCGTACAGTACGGTCCCTTCAACTCATATATCCCGACCGATTCGACAACCATTGGTTTATCGAGAGTTGTCAATGAATCGATACTATGTGTCATGTTGTAGTTGCATCGATGGTGTATTCTATGAAACCCCTTTCATAATTACCACCATACTCTGATCAGAGATTTCAATCTACATACACATGAGAACACATAGGATATCCATACCCGAAGGTAAGCGGTGAATCCCCGACTACAATGCATCGACTCCTATACGTTTCGACAGAACACCCAACCTTGCCACCTGATGACCCCATGAGAGTCGGTAAACAAGCCAAAGTGTAATTCTAGCACATAGAGTTTCAATGTTGTCCCGGGTCATAAGGACTAATGGTGTACAACCATAAACTAGGACTATTCCACTCGATAAGTGAGAACCACTTGGAAAGTCCTTTTATGGAGGGTTGTTCAGTGCACTCTACAAGGAGCACCTATCTGCATGTTCGGACATCACAATGTCCCCTACCAATGAAACATGGTACTCACATCGCATATACTAGTCTCTGACTCGAGCGGCCTATATCCTTCTTAGTGGCGCCTGAATCGACTAGGAACAGTTTAGAATATACAGTATTCCACATATGAGTTTCATGATACTCATCATATGAGCATCTCATATTCTTTCTACTATTTGTATATTCAAGGACTTTATCTATGCAACTAGCATGGGTATACAGATAAAGATGGGCCAAAATAATAAATTCAAATATTATTAAAATAAAGATCGTTTATACATAGAGTTTCATCGTGAACACTCGGCCAATACTTGGCTCGACGGGCACCTACTCTAACAAGTCGGTGGTTTGAACGACTGGAATCTGTTCAGCAGTGTTTCCATAGGTGTCGCAGTAACATCCATAGGATCATTCGATGTACTGCCCTGTTCTGGCACACGGACTTATGCTCTTCGAGGAGGCATATCCGATTATCAAAATGATTTGTACTCAACTATATTTAATCTCTCTCAGTCCTCCTCTAATCATCTTACCTCTGATCCAGAATCGATTCTGATTCATTCTTTACCAGTACATATCTCAATTACTAAATAAATCAAGCAAACATGTACTGTCAAAGCAATAAAACATGCTTTCATGCTAGGATAGAACATAAGTACAACAACAATAAATATTCCCATGCTAGTATCACATAAGTAAGCAAGGAAAAAACTCAATCTACCCCGCTCACTCGCTTTTATCTCAGGCTAAGGATCCTATGGCTCTGATACCACCTGTTGTGGGGACCCGGGTGCTAATTCATCTTCTTCAATCATTGGGACTAATTGGATCAATTATGTATGCTACTTTGATAAAAAAAAATTTAAAATATCAAAACATTCCTAATTAAAATGTATACTAGCATACAAAACATTAAATTTCTTTATTATACAAGATCAAATTCCAAATTACAAATCGCATAACTAGTGTTTGTTTTCCATCATCACAATTTTAGGAATAAACCACCAGTTTCATATTTAAGCCCGGATGACCACGCTAATCCTCCCTCGTTCAAGCTCTTTTTGGTGCCGATCTTGTCCCACCTGTTGCCATGCACACATAAAAACACGATAACAGCCGGATAACTTCAGTGAGAATAGAATTCCTAGTATAAACAATGATACATGGATGTCATACAAACATATACAACACATAAAACATGTATTAAAAACATGAATCCAAATCTAGAAACATATAGAAAAACTATACTCTAAATCAAACTCTTTAACTCTTAATTTTTGACTCGACTCTTTTTGTAAGTCTAGGGATCCCGTTTGGAATAAGAACATAACAAATCTCCCACCTACTCTCCCATTAGGGGTGGCGGTAAGTTCCTATTCCCAGACTTCGGCCTTCTCTATATTGAATATCCACAATAGGAGTCGATATTCTCCTATGCACATCAATATAAACCGAACGTCTGGTTACTTGGCACCTCTACCAAGTATTCATCTATCTCATATACATTTCTATAGCTCAGTAGACAAAGTATAGACATATCAAAGTATAAAAAATATAGTATGTGGTTTTGGGAAACTCAAATCGGATCTAATTCGAGTTATTATTCCCGGTTCAACATTGGATTATACCTTTCTTTGTTCGGTTGGATTCTTTGTTCGTTCTTCTTTCGAGGGTAAAGTCGGATTCTCGACGTAGAAGCTGTCAATACCAATCTGAAATGACAATTGAGAGGCATGAAATCACATACAACTCAATGTACTTACGTGATAGGCTTAATATCCGGTCTAGATTTATTCAACGGCATAACAACGTCATTTCGATATACCGACAACTCAATCATCAATAGATTCAATGTCACAACTAATCATCATCAACCAATATCATACAAAAGTCAAAAAATCTGTATAATCCCACTCACATATATGCTGAAAATTCATAACAATTTCATATGATATTTGTTCTTCAATCCAGTCTCGATTATACGATGTCTACTATGTCAAAAACACCATATATCAATCATATCTGATTCTGACAATATCATAATTTCAAATCATAATAGAAATCAATAAAACTTACGCCCGTGTGAAGCCGCTAACACGAGGATCACAGTACTGAAGTCGGATTGAAAATCAGACGGGCGAATCTTTCGCAAAACGCATTTATTATCAAGAACTTGAAGTTCTCCCCGGAAGCTCTCTCGTTCTTTTCTTGTTGCTGGTTCTAAGGAATGAAGGCAGACTCTATATATATCTTGCATGTAAAGACCAGGTGGCTCGTTCTTTCACTTGCACGTGTCGCGCATATGCGCGACCTCCTTTGGTGCATATGCACGAGACCTACTGGTCTCAGCGTTTAGCTCCTCGGCATCTCGCGCATATGCGCGTACTTAATCCTCGGATGTGCGCGACAGTATCTAGAATTGACATTGATCAATACACTTCCTTGTGCATATGCGCGCCTTGTCTCGCGCATATGCGTGAGGTCCTTTGCCTGCTTTGCGCATATGCACGCATCAGTGCCGCGCATATGCGCGAGGGGTACTGTCCTCGCACATACATCATCACATGCAATCTCATTTCGTGTCTCGATTGGCCCTTTCATAATCATATCAATTCATCAATCAACATTTGCATATTAGCAGATAAACAAATCCAGGGCATTACAAAGAGACTTCCTAGACTTCTTTCCTAACGACGCCACAGGTCTTCCACCAGAGAGAGAGGTGGAGTTTGCAATCGATCTTATGCCAGGCACTGTGCCAATCTCTAAGGCACCGTACCGACTAGCTCCAGCTGAGATGTTAGAACTCAAGCAGCAGATTCAGGAGCTTCTCGACAAGGAATTTATCCGCCCTAGTTTCTCACCATGGGGCGCACCAGTACTTTTTGTAAAGAAAAAGGATGGGAGTATGAGACTGTGCATCGATTACCGAGAGTTGAACAAGGTAACAATAAAGTACAATTACCCACTTCCTAGGATCGAAGACTTGTTTGATCAGTTTCAGGGAGCCACGGTGTTCTCTAAGATAGATTTTCGATCAAGGTATCACCAGCTGAAGGTGAAAGATGCAGATGTGCACAAGACAGCCTTCAGGACCAGGTATGGGCATGACGAGTTCTTAGTGATGCCATTCGGACTGACGAACGCTCCAGCAATTTTCATGGGTCTCATGAACCGAGTATTCCAGCCTTACTTAGACCAATTTGTCATAGTGTTCATTGACGATATCCTTATTTACTCAAAGAGCCATGAGGAGCACAATCAGCATTTGAGGACAGTTCTACAGACATTGCAGAGTCGCAAGATATTTACGAAGTTCAGTAAGTGCGAGTTTTGGTTGGAGAAGGTGGCGTTTTTGGGTCACAATATATCTAGCAATGGGACTGAAGTGGATCCAGCCAAGGTGGCAGCAGTTAGAGAATGGGTCGAACCGAAGAATGCATCAGAGATCCGTAGTTTTCTGGGTTTAGCCGGTTACTACCGTAAGTTTATTCAGGGGTTTTCGTCCATAGCAATGCCACTCACTTCACTGACCAAGAAGAATGCTAAGTTCGTGTGGAGTGGCGAGTGTCAGAAGAGTTTCGATATTTTGAAGCAAGCTATTATTTCAGCGCCAGTGTTAGCCATGCCGAAAGGGTAAGGTGAATTTGTGCTATGCACCGATGCATCTAAGCTCGGGTTAGGCGCACTGTTCATGCAACAGGGTCGGGTTATAGTTTATGCTTCCAGGCAGCTGAATGTACACGAGAATAATTACCTGACGCATGACTTAGAATTAGCCGCCGTTGTCTTTGCGTTGAAGATTTGGAGACATTACTTTTACGGCGAGAAATGTGAGATATTCATTGATCATAAGAGTCTCAAGTATTTCTTCACGCAGAAAGAACTGAACATGAGACAGATACGGTGATTAGAGTTGGTGAAAGACTACGACTGCGAGATTAGCTACCATCCGGGAAAGGGTAATGTTGTCGCAGATGCCTTGAGCAGGAAAGTGGCAGTTGTAGCACAGTTGTCAGTACAGAGACCTTTTCAATCCGAGATTCAGAGGTTTGGTTAAGAGGTTTATCGCAAGGGCAGAGCTCCGAGGCTGTCTAATCTGACAGTCCACTCTTCTCTGCTAGACCGTATTCGTGCGGGTTAGTCTTCAGATGAGCAGTTATAGAAATGGAGACTGAAGGATGAACCCAAGGGTAATGTACTCTACACAGTGTCTCATGGTATTGTGAGATACAGAGGTAGAATGTGGGTGCCTAGTGTTGATTCGATCGGAGAGGATATTCAAACAGAGGCACACGCATCACCGTATTCTATTCACCCAGGAGGTACCAAGATGTACAAAGACTTGCAGATTTTGTATTGGTGGCCAGGGATGAATAGAGACATCTGCAGATTTGTGTCTGAATGCCTCACTATTCAATAAATGAAGGAAGAGCAGCAGAGGCCAGCAGGAATGCTTAAGCCACTCCCCATCCCAGAGTGGAAATGGGAGAATGTTACAATAGACTTTGTCGTTGGTTTTTCAAGATCAGTCAGAGGATCAAATTCTATCTGGGTTATAGTGGATCGACTAACTAAGTCGGCACACTTCTTGCCAGTGAAGACGACTTTCTCCGTGACGCAGTATGCGGAGCTCTATATCAAGGAGATAGTTCGATTGTATGGGATCCCAGTTTCAATTGTGTCCGATAGGGACCCGAGGTTTACATCGTCTTTTTGGAAGAGCTTTCATGCAGCCATGAGAACGAAGTTTCTTTTCAGTACAGCTTTTCACCCGCAGACGGATGTCCAATCTGAGCGAGTGATTCAAATTTTGGAAGATTTATTGCGAGCCTGTATGATCGATTTCCAAGGGACATGGGAATCAAATACACCTCTAGTGGAATTTACCTACAAAAACAGTTTCCAATTATCCATTGGTATGGCTCCTTACGAGCCGTTTTATGGAAGGAAGTGCAGATCGCCGATTCATTGGGATGAAGTCGGTGAAAGAGCATAACTTGGTCCAGAGATAGTTCAGCAAACTGCAGATGTGGTGGTCAAGATCCAAGACAGGATGAAGACCTCCCAAATTCGCCAAAAGAGCTATGCCGATAAGAGGAGAAGAGATCTCGAGTTTGCCGTAGATGATCACTTTTTTATAAAGATAGCGCCCATGAAGGGTGTTATGAGATTTGGGAAAAGAGGCAAGCTGAGTCCGAGGTTTATTGGAACTTTCGAGATTCTTGACAGAGTCGGGACACTAGCTTATCTTGTTGTCCTTCCGCCGAATCTGGCCGGGGTACACAATGTGTTCCACGTCTCGATGCTGAGGTAGTATCTAGCTAACCCTTCGCATGTTCTGAGTTATGAGCCGTTGGAACTTGCTCCAGATCTGTCATATGAGGAAAGACCCGTCCAAATCCTAGACAGACAAGAACGGAGACTACGAAACAAAGTGACCAAGTTGGTCAAAGTCCGGTGGCTAAATCAATCCGTGGAGGAAGCCACTTGGGAAGCAGAAGAAGATATGAGGATTCGCTACCCGGAGTTATTTGGTAAGACTTAATTTCGAGGACGAAATTTTTATAAGTGGGGGAGGAACTGTAGTACCCAAATTCAGTACACATATAACCCATGCATTTATTTAATTATTAAAGCATTTATTTAATTTTTAAAATGAGTCTTAGTGGTGCATGATTTATTTAAATGCATTATTTTAAAATAATTATGTTTACGTGATGCACGTTAAAATGTTCTCCAAGTTTCATGTTTCAGGCGATTATTCGATGTGGGACCGAGGAAAAGAGACTGGTGAAGTGTTTGGCAATTTTTAAATGCGGCATTTTTATTTTAAGTTGAAGTTGGGAATTTTAAATAATTTGTTAAGTTTTAGTATTTTTAAAGCCTAATTTATTTATTTAGTGATTTAAGAGTTTGAAACTTTTAAAATTAGCATTTTGTGTGTCTTAATTTAAATTAAGAGATTTTTTTATTGTTAGAGGTGGGTTAGCATTTTTATTAGTTGTTAATTACTAATTAAGAAATTTATTTTCCTAATTAACATCCCTAATCCCCTCCCCACTACCCAAACACACGCAGGCACACTCACACACACAAACACACGACACACACACACACACACATACTTTCAGATTTTTATTATTTGAGATTAGAGAAAAGTTAGGGTTCTTAGCCCTAGTAGCAGCCGCCCCTCCCTCTTCAAGAGTTTCAAGTATTTTCGTCCCTTTTTCTTCAAGGAATTTAGTGCCATGTTCGTCCCGGATCGTCTCTCGCATCCTTCCCGTGTCGGTGTCGTCGTATCGGTATTTTTAATCATCAAAGGCACTTATATTCTGTTATTTCGGCATCTATCTCGTCATATTATGTGTTGTGTTATTTTTATGCATAAAAATTCATGTGTGACGTTCGTAGTTTGAGCGGAAATTGGTTTGGATCGGTTTTAAAATAATTTTAAATCTAAAAACTCGTTTTTACCTGCTTTTTAAATACTGCGAATTTTCGGTAGTGATTCTGAGAAAACTTTCAACACAAAAATTGAAAAACTTTTTGATACCTTCGATTTCACAGTAAATTTGAAATATTTGGATAAACATTGAGTGAGTTATGACGTTTTTCGTCGGACTGCTCAAACTGCGTTTTTCAGAAAATTATGTACTGATGTGTTCTTGAAGTTTTATTGTTGCAGGCTTCGTTGGGGATCAAGGGGTGATCTTTGTTGCATCTAGCTATGCTTAGTATGATGTTGGGATGTTATTTGATATGTCGTTTAGTGTCGGTAGGCACTCGAATGCATTAGAAGTCGTAGGAAACGAGTTGGGGTCAATTGCCACGTTTTTGAATTGTATGTGTCGTAGAGTGGACGTCGTTGCTTTGGGTGTTTGTACGCATTTGGTTCGACATTATGGCATGCTAAGATGGGTCTCGGGGTGTCAGTTCATGGTCCACACAATCGAGTCTAGGATGATAAGCATTGCATGTACAGAAATTCATGAGTTTCCGTCCAGCGAGGAAGGGTCCGTGCCTTCGTTTTCTTCTTAGTGTCATCCCTGCGAGCCCACATGGACCCCCGCACAAACTAGGGCACGGGGTCCGTGCCTTTGCTTTTTCTCAGTGTCAAGTTTGCGCCCCCACACGGACCAGGGCACGGGGTCTGTGCCTTCCCTTTTCTTCACGATACATTCCACCGCACGGACATGGACCCGGAGCCGGACCTGGGCACAGGGTCCGTGTGTTTGTATTTTGGGAAAAACTTAATGTTTGCTTTGTGGTTTCATGTGATGGTTTAGTATATCTATTTAAATGAGGTCAATTCTTGAGTGTTTTAGAAAGTCTTAAGTTATTTATGGAGTTTGGTGGTGAGCATGTGTACCTACGTCTAAGCAATGCAAGTTAAGTATTTAAATTCATTTAGTATGTGCAGCAGCGGCCCCAATCGAAGTCCAACGAATCCCTGAACGCCAAGTAAGTATGTTGACGTGCAAGAAAATATTTTTCAGTTTTTGAGATATGCTAAATGTCTTGTGACCAAATTATGTTTAGAATTGGAAAGCGTTAAATTATGAACGGGGACCAATACCCTCGTTAAATTATGAACGGGTTTAGATCGAGATTCGAAAGTGTTAAATTATGAACTAGAACCAATTAGCCCGTTAAATTATGAACGGGGATCTCATGTATGTTGCAGTGGATTCATCCTTGTCAGATCAATACTGTGGTTTAGTCTGATCAGGCGATTACATTATGGGTCACTTGCATTGAAACATATCTCTACGCAAAATGATGAAGTTATGTATGTTCAAGTATGTTCAAGTATGCAAGCATGTTTAAGAAAAGTTTATGTTGATGGCACGTCTAAGTATGTATGTATGTATGTATGTTCATGTTTAGTGCAAGTTCAAGATTCAAGTATGTATGTCCTATATTAAAGTTGCATGTGATCTTATTATGTATTATTCGTTACTTTCAGTTTATACATGTTGAGTCTTTAGACTCACTAGACTTGATCGATGCAGGTGAGGATGTTTATGAGGAGGCTGGAGTTGGGGACCAAGGAGCAGGCTTGGACTGAGTGGGAGGCTAAACCCGAGGATCACCCATGTTTTGAAATTTTTATGAAATGGTCAAATACTCTGATTTATGTCTTTATTTATGATGTTTTGAAAAAGTATTTTCTTTAGCAAACTTTGTATCTGATCACAATTTGAAAGGGTATTTTATATTTAAGAAAATTTTTAATTTTTCCGCAAATTTTAAGTAGCAAAACTGTGGTACGTTACAGTTGGTATCAGAGCCATGTTCTTGTAAAGGGTTATGCCTACTGCCAGTCGCAAGAAGCTCACGAAGTCACACCTCAAGTCTGTAAGTTTTAAAGTTTTAAATTTATGTTATGTAGTAAGCATGAAGTTATAATTTCAGCATGTGCATATTATTTAAGTTCAAATACGTGCATCTTATGTTGTCTATATCATGTTCTTGCATGTTGGGTTTACGTGTTGGGTAAATCATTGGAACAGTTTGCCTCCTAGACGTGTGATCGACCGTGAAGCAAGGGACGAGGATAGAGAGCCTCGAGAGGAGAGAAGAGATGCTCCTTCACCTCCACCTCCAGACATGTAAGCACAGATGCTTGCAGGTATGACTCAGTTCTTCGCACAATTTGCGGGGAACCAGGAGGCAGTAGATGCAGGGGCGAGGCCCCGACCTGAGGCGGTGTATGAAAGATTCAAAAGGATGAGTCCAAAAGAGTTTTCGGGTACCACTGACCCGATAATAGCTGAGGGATGGATTAAGTCCATCGAGGTAATATATGATTTTATGGAACTAACCGATGCAGATAGGGTCAGGTGTGACACGTTCCTTCTGACAAGGGACGCCAGACTATGGTGGGAGAGTGCGTCCATGGCAGTCAACATGCAAGTGTTGCCTTGGAATGGTTTCAAGGAGGTGTTCTACTCCAAGTACTTCACTGAGGAAGTACGCTCCAGATTGACTAGGGAGTTCATGACGCTGCGACAGGGAGACAGTAGCATGGCAGACTTTGTCAGGAAGTTTGAGAGGGGGTGTTACTTTGTACCCTTGAATTTTGGATGATATATCGTAAACGACCTTTAAGGTTTTCATTGTTGGAGTATTTTTTGTTAACAGGCCTAAATTGTTCAAACTTTTATCCTCTGATATGTGATGAAATTATTGTTCATTATATGAAATTTTGTTAACACCCCAGATTTCAGGGTGTTGTAGCTTCCATATAAGTGGATTTATTCATCATTTGCAGGTAAGTAAATATTGTTCATTATATGAAATATCATTGTTATTTTAAATCATAATAATAAATGTGTTTATTTATTTTTGCTAGATTTTGGCATATGAATATTTTCCAGTAATTGCTGGAGTGTTCGCTAGAAGTCGGGAAGGTTCCAATATACCGATACCTCGGATGTGTCATTGGTTGACTAGGAAATGGAGCAAGAACCATTCCTCTTCCATGGATGACGTGAACAAAGCATTTTAAAATGTACATATCAAGTAAATACCAAAAAATTCATTTTATTTACTTTTTGTATTATCTAATACATTTTTTTGTTAATTGTTAACTAATTTACATGTTTAATGTTAATGATGAATATAGGATATTTTGAGGATCCTCATTCCCACCACGGAGGAGTTGATGTCTGCACATTATATGACTGGCGATATTGTTGATTCTAATAATGTGGTAATCAATCGCATTACGGAGTGATTAGCCAGGGTATTAAAGTAGTGTGCAGTCAAGATCCATTGGGCGACGCAAAGGAAGAAGTGGGTGTACAGACCGAGGATCTTCAGTTTTCCAGACCATTCACGTAAACATACTCCAGATCATCTCGAGATAAAGTCATAAAATCTTCTAGGCCATCTGAGGGTCCTTCACACATGAATCTACCGTATTCTCCATGGACTAACAATGGACATACATCTGTGCATACAGATCATACATCTGGTGCAGATATGTATGACATTTATTTGAAAAGTTTGGAGGATAAAGTTGGGATGATACAAAAGGACCAAGCCGAGATCATGAATCTATTGAAAAATACGCAGATCGATATCTCGAGTTTGAAGGATATGGGAGATTGCCTACAATGAGTGCCAATTTTGGTAAGTTTTGTCGTTATTTATATGCTTTTTAACTTATCGATATTTATATGATTTTTAATCGTTAGTATGAAAAATTACAAAATTGTATGTATTATTCTCTCAGATCAATGCGAGACATCAATGCAAAGATATGAAGATATTCAGGTGGATCAAAATATAAAACTTGTGAGTGATCCGTCTTTGACTCATGCTTTTGAAAAAACTTTGGGTCATAAGTTAAGATTGTTCACAGTAGAGGAAGAGCCTATTTAATACGAAGAACTGCGTCATCCTTATGAAAAATATGATGTCTATGAGTTTTGAGAAAGAGCTAGAATGATCGCCAATAGATCGTGTCCACGAGTAAGGGCTGAGATTAAGTCTTGTATGGAAAATACGAGGATATCGGGGTTATGTTCGTCCTACGATAACTCGTGGATTCATGAATTGGTGACACCTGCTTGTTGGTTGACTTAGAAAGTAAGTTTTTTTTTTTTATTATTATGCTGAGTTATGAATTAATATATTTCACTTTTGTCACTTTCAGCATATTCAAGAATGTTGTCAAGGGTTGCTCCAACTACAAAGGACGTACTCACATTTAATGTCGCAAGAGGCTTCATTGATGGACGTCGATTTTCATCAGCTGGTTTCGAGTGCTTTCAATGAAGGCAGGCAGTATAATATAGAATGTTTGATGTCCCATGCAAGAGCAGAATTTGGTCAGTGGCCGGCTATTCCATGGAACAAAGACAAAATAATTTTGATACCCTTTCATCTTCCCGGGCATTAGGATTCGATAAATGCTTTTCCTAGCAGAAAGAATATCACAATCATGGATTCTGACCGCAGCGTAGATAGGTCGGGCAAGACATTGCTTAAACTTGTTAACCCTTTGTCCTTTATGCTTACATATGTTGGGTGTTGATGTGTAATGCCCGAGATTTTATATCATATTAATTTGAGATTACTGATTTATGAATTGATATGATTATGAAAGGGGCCAATCGAGACATGAAATGATATTGCATGTGATGATGGATGTGCGAGGACAGTACCCCTCGCGCATATGCGCGGCACTGATGTGCGCATATGCGCGAGGTAGGCAGAGGACCTCGCGCATAAGCGCGAAACAGGGCGCGCATATGCACGAGGAAGTGTATTGGTAATTTCCGAGTCCAGAGAAGTTGGCGCATGTGCGCCGAGTGAAGGCGTGCATATGTGCAAATTGTCCAGTAGCCAAGATGTCATTTCCAGAGAATGTCGCACATATGTGCGAAAGACGTACGCGCATATGCGCGAGTTGCTGTGAAGGTTACGAGCCGAGACACAGTGTCTCGCGCATATGTGTAATGCCTGAGAATTTATATCATGCTAATCTGCGATTATTGATTTTGATTTGATATAATTATGAAGGATCGTTCCGAGGCTTGAAATGTAATTGCATGTGATATCGAATGTGCGAGGACAGTACCTCTCGCGCACATGCGCGACGTGATGTGCGCACATGCGCGAGGCGGGCAGAAGACCTCGCGCATATGCGCGGAGTGAGGGCACTCATATGCACGAGTTGTGCGGAAGGAAAGTGCCATGTCCAGAGAACCTCGTGCATATGCGCGGCAAGGGTGCGCGCATATGCGCGAGCTGCCGAGATGAAGTTTGCGGAGAACATTAGGCCTCGCGCATATGCGCCGGTTGATGTCGCGCATATGCGTGAGACGTGCTGCCTAATGAAGAAGGCCACATGGCTGAAGCATGCAACATATATATTTATATATATATATCGAGAAATCGAAGCTAACCTCACATTCTTGATTTTAGATTTGGATTTTGCAAGAATCCAGCCGTTCAATTTTGAATCCGACTTCAGTGCTGTGTTCCTATCGACGCAGGCTACAACTGGACGTAAGTTTTATTAAGTTTTGATATGTATTGAAATTATGATATTGCCAGAATCCGATATGATTCATATATGATGTTCTTGACATGTTAGAAATCATATAATCGAAACCGGATTGATGAACGGATACCACAAGAAATTGTTATGAATTTCTGATTGGATATAATTGAGATTTGATATCAGATTGGTGTTGTTATTGATGATGAGTTGTGGTAATTGATATCTGTTGATATTATATTGACGAGGATATTCAAATTGTTCCGTTATGCCGTTGATTTTGAGTTAGATTCAGATTGATCAGATTCAGTATTGATTTGAGCAGTATATTGATATGGTACTATTGATATTGTCATTGCCAGATTGAGTGTTGATATACTTTGAATTTCCAGACGGGAACGGCGTCAGAACTGCAATAAAAGAAAGGTATAAGTCAATGTGGTACTAGGAGAACGACTCGAGTATGATATAGTAGAGTTTCCCTAAATCACATACTTATTGTTATTGTGTGCATTGATTTGAATTGATATTCTTGTTTTATTGATTTATAGAAAGCATGTATTAGACGAGTATTAGACGAGTAATCTTGTGACATAGGTGCCAGATAGTGATGGAATCGTCACTAGCACATTACACATTGTCACAAGATAGTGATTTGGCGAAAGTACCAAATTCTGTGACGGATAGGTCAAGACACCGGATGTTTGGTTATATCGATGTTGAAAATAATTGGAGTTTCTTCAATTACTGATATTCGATATGAAATACCAACGTCTGTAAACTGGGATCCCTGTACTAGGATTGAGTCTAGTCTGAGACGTGGAGTCACGAGTCTGATTGACAGTTTTATATTGATTATGTTATCAGATTTTGATACATATTACTGATATCTGTTTCATGCTTTATATTGATTATATGATTGCATGTTCGTTGATTTATACTAGGATGTATTTCTCACAGGAGTTATCCCGCTGTTGTCGTGTGTGTGCATGGGAACAGGTGGGACAGAATCGGGGTCGAGGAGATGACGAGAGAGATCGTGATTAGAGTGGAGACTATGGACGTTGATTAGAGATAGAGTTTGGACACTTGATATTTAGTTGTTAAACATTAGTTTGTATGATTGTATATAGTACAAGACTTGTACTTTTATACTAATATGTACATTAGATTGAATACCATTAAGTTCCGCAATTTTTTTAAAAAAAAATAGACCATGTTTATTATAATTAATTAAATTATCCCAATGATGATTAAGAACATGATTAGCATCCGGGTCCCCACAACAGATGGTATCAGAGCGATAGATCATTTAAACTGAGAAAGGAGCTACTGAGCGGGGTAGAATGAGTTTTCTTTCCTTGCTTTTGATTGCTAGCATGATTTACTGCTTTAATACATGTTTACCAGATTATCTGATTTTGATATGGTAATGTGTATTATTGAGAATGGATCAGAACCGATTATTGATCAGAGGTAAGATGATCAGAAAGGGACTGAGAAAGAATTGTTAATTGTGATTGCTAACTCTTTTGATAATCAGATATGTCTCCCCGAAGAATACCAGAACAGGGTATTAGTTCGAATCCTCCAATGGATGTGACAACAACACCGATGGAGACTTTGCTGAAGAGATTTCAGTGATTCCATCCACCGACTCTGAAGGGTACCGAGACTTCAGTTTATTGCGAGAGTTGGTTAGACGATATTGAGATAATGTTCGAGTCCTTGTATTACACTGATGAGCGGAGAGTGAAACTGATAGGGCACCAGTTTCATGATGTTGCAAAGAACTGGTGGATTACAACAAAGTGGGCCTTGGAGCATCGAGGTACAATTATTACCTGGAATGTATTTATAACTGAGTTTTATCAGAGATTCTTTCCAGTGTCGTACAGGAAGGATAAGGGATCATAGTTTGCAAACTTGAGACAGGGCCAGCTGAATATCGAGGAATATGTGGCCAAGTTCTCTACACTGCTACGATTTGCTCCACATGTGCCCGAGAATGACGAAGCCGTTGCTGATCAATTCATTAATGGCCTGAATCCTGAAAGTTTTACCTTGGTGAATACCGGGAGACCGAATAATTTTACTGATGCTTTGAACAGAGCTAAGGGAGCCAAAGCCGGTCTGATGAGACAGAGAGGAGCTTCGTTTGTGCCTCCAGCACCGATACCACAGCAACCACCTTCTCCATTTGAGAGTGGCAGCAGTAATGGTGGAAAGAAAGAATTCCTGAAGGCTAGGGGGAAACAGTTAAAGAGAACTGGAAGCAGTTCATCCAGTTCTAATGGCTCGAGAGAGACCGGTCAGGGCCAGAATTAGACAGGACCTTATTGAAGTAATTGTGGAGGGAAGCATTCCACAGAGCAGTACCGAGGAGTGTTTGGCACTTGCCGTATTTGTAAACAGCAGGGACATTTTGCTCGAGTTTGTCCCCAGAGAGATACTCAAAGGTCACAAGTTGCCGAGTCATCTGGATCAGTAGCTGTAATGCCCGGGATTTTATCCTGATAATCTGTAATTATTGATTTATGATTTGATATGATTATGAAGGATCGTTTCGAGACAAGAAATGAGGTTGATCGTGAGATTTGAAGTGCGAGGGCAGTACCTCTCGCGCACATGCGCGACATGATGCGCGCGCATGCGCGAAATGGGCAGAGGGCCTCGCGCATTTGCGCGGAGGGAGTCCGCACATATGCACGAGTCATATGGGAAGCCGAGTACATTTCCAGAGAACCTCCCGCATATGCGCGGAGATGGAGCGCGCATATGCGCGAGCTGCCGAGACGCTTATCGCGGAGACCAGTAGGTCTCGCGCATATGCGCCGGTTGAGGTCGCGCATATGCGCGAGACGTGCAGTACATACAAGAGGCCACACGTCCCTTATCATGCAACGTGTATATATATATATATATATATATATATATATATATATATATATATATATATATATACATATAAGTATTGCATTGTTCTTCAGAATCTTCAGAAAGAAAGGGACGAGAAAGCTTCGCGAAAATCCTTACGCCTTTATATTTTGATCCGTCCGTTAGATTTTGAATCCGACTTCAGTACTATGTTCCTACCGACGAGAGCTTCAACTGTACGTAAGTTTTGTTAAGTTTTGTTATCATTTGAAATTATGATACTTCCAGAATCGGATATAATTCATATATGGTGTTCTTGACATAGTAGACATCGTATAATCGAAATCGAATTGAAGAACGGATACCATATATAATTGTTATGATTTTCTGAATTAATTGACTGAGATGTGATATCGGATTGTATCGTTATTGATTATGAATTGAGGGAATTGATATCTGTTGATTTGTATTGCTGGTATATTGAGACTGTGCAGTTATGCCGTTGAAACAGAATTTGATACAGTTCTGATTATATCCAGTATTGATCTGAATTGTATATTGATACGATACCTTCGATATTGTCATTTCCAGATTGAGTATTGACAGGCATTGAATCCGAGACTTCGACAGAGTCATATTGATATAAAGAAAGGTATAAATAATGTTGATTTGGATTGCACAACTCGAGTTCGATTTGACTTTAGTTTCCCTAAATCACATACTTTATTTTATTGCATTGATATCTGCAATTATGAAATTGATATGTGTGGTCTATTAATTCATAGACAGAGTATGTATTGAGTTATAGGCTAATTCGCCTAGTCATTGGGCTGATTCGCCAAGACACTGGATGTTTGGTTTATATCGATGTCGCTTAGAAGTTGATTTATTCCTATCGCTGAGATTCGATATATGTGACAATGTCCAGAAACCGGGATCCCTAGATTAGAGAAGAGTCGAGTCTAAGATGACGAGTCCAGAATGCATTTACAGCTTTATACCGATACATGTTTTCTAATTTGATGCATGATATAGTTATGTGTTTCATGCTTTTATATATTTTTTTATATGATTGCATGTTTAAATTGTTTATACTGGGATTATTTTCTCACCGGAGTTATCCGGCTGTTGTCTTGTTTGTATGTGTGCATGACAACAGGTGGGGCAGGATCAGGATCAGGACGAGGATGAGAGATTACAGTTAGCGTGGAGATCCGGACTTAGATTAGATTGATTTCAGTACTATATGTAGTGACTGAATTCTAGTTTGAGATGAACATATGTTGTACCAGATTTATACCTTGGTATGGATATGTATATCAGATCGAGTACATTACGTTTCCGCAGTTGTTATTTAAAAAAAAAATTATGTCCCACATTTCTTAATTGTTATATTGATCCTTAATAATGATTAAGAAAATGAATTAGGTTTGGGTCCCCATAGTAGCTCAGACTGGTAGACGACCATCTGCAGTTCATTCTTTCCAGCCAGCACCATCTCAGTCACACCCGAGGTCAGGAGGAAGCCAGAAAGTTAGCCAGCCTCCTAGACAGCAAGCCAGAGTGTTCGCTTTGACTGAAGAACAGGCTCAGGACGCACCTGAAGATGTTGTTGCAGGTAACTATTTTATTTCTGGTTATCCTGCATATGTATTGATAGATACTGGTGCATCGCATGCATTCATATCTGAGCGATTTGCTTTGATGCATTCATTGTCTATTGAGTCATTATCTGTTGTAGTGTCTGTCTCTTCTCCTTTGGGGACAGGTTTGATATCAGTGAAGTCTGTGAAACATTGTACGCTACAGTATGATGGGAATGATATTGAGTTAGACTGTATTGTGCTTGGGTTGTCTGATTTTGATTGTATTATCGGTATCGATATGTTAACCAAGTACAGAGCCACTGTTGATTGTTTCCACAAGATAGTGAGATTCAGACCGGAGATGGCTGATGAGTGGAATTTTTACGGTAAGGGTTCTAGATCTAGAATTCCTTTGATATCCATATTATCTATGACTCGATTATTACATAAAGGAGCGGAAGGATTCCTTGTCTATTCAGTGGATTTACTGAAATCGAGTCAATCATTGGCAGATTTGACAGTAATGTGTGAGTTTGCTGATGTTTTCCCAGATGAGATTCTTAGTTTGCCTCCGATTCGAGAGATAGACTTCAGTATTGAATTGATGCCAGGTACATTTCCGATTTCGAGGGCTCCGTAAAGAATGGCACCGATTGAGTTGAAAGAGTTGAAAGATAGTTGGAGGATTCACTGGCCAAGGGGTATATCAGACCGAGTGTGTCTCCTTGGGGTGCTCCAGTACTTTTTGTGAGAAAGAAAGATGGTTCGATGAGACTCTGTATCGATTACCGGCAACTGAACAAAGCAACGGTAAAGAACAAATAACCTTTGCCTCGTATTGATGATTTGTTTGATCAGTTACAGGGTTCATCTGTTTATTCCAAGATCGATCTGAGATCTGGATACCATCAGCTGAGAGTCAGAGATTCTGATATCTCGAAAACAGCATTTAGAACCAGGTATGGACACTATGAATTTATTGTCATGCCATTTGGTTTGACGAATGCATCTGCTGTATTTATGGGATTGAAACTGTGTTTTTCAGATATACCTCGATGAGTTTGTAATTATATTCATTGATGACATTTTGATAAATTCGAAAAATATGATTGAGCATGCTGAGCATTTAAGAACTGTATTGAAAATTCTGAGGGCTGAGAAACTGTATGCTAAAATGTCGAAATGCAATTTTTGGTTGAGACAGGTTGTATTCTTGAGTCATATTATATCTAGAGACGGGATTTCTGTTGATCCTAGCAAGGTTGAGGCTGTGATCAGTTGGCCGAGACCGACTTCAGTACCCGAGATTCGTAGTTTTATGGGTTTGACAGGATATTATCGTCGATTTATTAAATATTATTCCAGTATTGCCAAGCCTTTTACTTAGTTAACTCAGAAGAATGCTCCATTTATTTGGTCAGAAGACTGTGAGTCCAGTTTTGTTGAGTTAAAGAAGAGATTCACCAGTGCTCCGGTGTTGACTATTCCGTCAGATACTGGTGATTTTGTTGTATATTGTGACGCATCTCACAGAGGGTTGGGTTGTGTGTTGATTCAGCGAGGGCATGTCATTGCCTATGCTTCGAGACAGTTGAAGGCACATGAGACTCGCTATCCAATTCATGATCTTGAATTGGCGGCCATTGTCTTTGCATTGAAGATTTGGCGACATTACCTGTACGGTGAGAAATTCGAAATCTATTCTGATCATAAAAGCTTGAAATATCTGTTTTCACAGTCTGAATTGAATATGAGACAAAGAAGATGGCTTGATTTGGTGAAAGATTTCGATTGTGAAATCAAGTACTATCCGGGAAAGTTCAATGCAGCAGCTGAGGCACTGAGTCGTAAGGCATGTTATATGTCTTTAACGACAATAGGTGTTTCAAATTTGATAGAAGATTGTTGCTTGTCTGGATTAGCTTTTGAAACAGATCGTCAGCCTCTGAGATTATGTACAATCCGAGCTGAACTAGAACTGATATTGAGAATCAAAGAGGCACAGAAAGTTGATCAGAATGTGCAGAATTAGATTGTTATGATCAAAGCTGGACATCAATCGGAATATCAGGTTTGACGGTGTTTTGTATGTGAATAACCGTATTGTTGTGCCAAATATTTCAGATTTGAGACAGTGAATACTGACAGAAGCGCACAACAGTCGTTTTAGCATTCATCCTGGTAGCAGAAAAATGTATAATGATTTGAAGACACAGTATTGGTGGAAACAGATGAAATCTGATGTTACTGAATTTGTAGCCAAGTGTCTGAATTGCCAACAGGTGAAAGCAGAAAGTAAGAAACCAGGAGGATTGTTACAGAGTTTGTCTATTCCTGAATAGAAATGAGATCACATTTCCATGGATTTTGTGACGCAGTTACCGAGATCCTCCAGAGGTTGTGATGCGATTTGGGTCGTGATTGATCGATTGACCAAATCTGCATGCTTTATTCCATACAAGATGACATACAGACATGACCAGATGACCGATATTTATGTCAGAGAAGTGGTCAGATTGTACGGAGTGCCGAAGTCGATTGTCTCAGACATCTGAGTACCGCATATCATCCCCAGACTGACGGACAGTCAGAGCGGACTATCCAGACATTGGAAGATAGGCTGAGAGCTGTAGTGCTTGATTTTATTACTAATTGGCAGGATGCATTGCCACTTTGTGAATTTTCGTACAACAACAGCTATCAGACTAGTATTGAGATGGCTCCTTTCGAAGCGTTGTACGGAAAGAAATATCGATCCCCTCTTTATTGGGATGATATCTCTGAAGTTCCTGAGACTGGACCTAATATGATCAGAGATATGACGGAGAGAGTGAAGCTGATTCAGAAAAGAATGAAGGCAGCTCAAGATAGGCAGGCCAAATATGCCAACATTAGACGACGATCGTCGGTATTTGAGGCAGGAGACCGAGTATTTTTAAAGATTTCACCTTTTCGAGGAGTTGTCAGATTTGGCAAGAAAGGAAAGTTGTCTCCACGATTTATTGGGCCGTACGAGATTCTCGAGAAAATAGGAGATCGTGCCTATCGACTTGCATTGCCGCCTTCATTATCTTGGATACATGATGTCTTTCATGTATCATAATTGCGGAAGTACATGCCAGATGCTTCACATATTGTTCAGCTGGACGAGGCCGAACTGGACGAAACGTTGAGCTATTTCGAAAAGCCGATTCAGATTCTCGATCGGAAAGAAAAGCAACTCATAACGAAGACTATTCCACTTGTGAAAGTTCAGTGGAGTCGACATGGCATCGAAGAAGATACCTGACAGACTGAGTCAGATATGAGACAGAGATTCTCAGAGTTATTTCATTGATGTGAGTTTCTATTCAGTATTTTGTTTTATACTCCTTATTGATATGATTGATTGCCTGTGATTTTGGGGACAAAATCGTATCTTAGGGGGAGAGAAATGTAATGCCCGAGAATTTATATCATGCTAATCTGCGATTATTGATTTTGAGTTGATATAATTATGAAGGATCGTTCCGAGGCTTGAAATGTGATTGCATGTGATATCGAATGTGCGAGGACAGTACCTCTCGCGCACATGCATGACGTGATGCGCACATGCGCGAGGCGGGCAGAAGACCTCGCGCATCTATGCGAAGTGAAGGCGCGCATATGCACGAGTTGTGCGGAAGTAAAGTGCCATGTCCAGAGAACCTCGCGCATATGCGCGGCGAGGGTGCGCGCATATGCACGAGCTGCTGAGATGAAGTGTGCGGAGACCAGTAGGCCTCGCGCATATGCGTCGGGTGACGTCGTGCATATGCGCGAGACGTGCTGCCTAAAGAAGAAGGCACATGGCTGAAGCATGCAACGTGTGTATATATACATATATATACATACATACAAACCTTCACTCAGTTGGAAAAAAAAAAGAAAGGAAATTGAGAAATCGAAGTTAACCTCACATTCTTGATTTTAGATTTGGATTTTGCGAGAATCCTGCCGTTAGATTTTGAATCCGACTTCGGTACTGTGTTCCTATCGATGCAGGCTACAACTGGACGTAAGTTTTCTTAAGTTTTCATATGTCTGGAAATTATGATATTTCCAGAATCGGATATGATTCATATATGATGTTCTTGACATGTTAGACATCGTATAATCGAAACCGGATTAAAGAACGGATACAATATTAAATTGTTATGAATTTCTGATTGGATATAATTGATATTTGATATCAGATTGGTGTTGTTATTGATGATGAGTTGTGGTAATTGATATCTTTTGATATTATAGTGACGAGGATATTCAGATTGTTCCGTTATGCCGTTGATTTCGAGTTATATTCAGATTAATCAGATTCAGTATTGATTTGAGCAGTATATTGATATGGTACTATTGATATTGTCATTGCCAGATTGAGTGTTGAGAGACTTTGAATTCCAGACGGGAACGACATCAGAACTGCAATAAAAGAAAGGTATAAGTCAATGTGATACTGGGAGAACGACTCGAGTATGATATACTAGAGTTTCCCTAAATCACATACTTATTGTTATTATGTTAATTGATTTGAATTGATATGCTTGTTCTATTGATTTATAGAAAGCATGTATTAGACGAGTAATCTTGTGACAGAGCTGCCAGATAGTGATGGAATAGTCACTGGCACATTGCACATTGTCATAAAATAGTGATTTGGCGAAAGTACCAAAGTCTGTGACGGATAGGTCAAGACACCGGATGTTTGGTTATATTGATGTTGAATAGAATTGGAGTTTCTTCTATTACTGATATTCGATATGGAATATCAACGTCTGGAAACCAGGATCCCTGGACTAGGATTGAGTCTAGTCTGAGACGTGGAGTCACGAGTCTGATTGACAGTTTTATATTTATTATGTTTTTCAGATTTTGATACATATTACTGATATATGTTTCATGATTTATATTGATTATATGATTGCATGTTCGTTGATTTATACTGGGAAGTATTTCTCACCGGAGTAATCCGGCTTTTGTCGTGTTTGTATGTGTGCGTGGCAACAGGTGGGACAGGATCGGAGTCGAGGAGATGAAGAGAGAGATTGTGATTAGAGTGGAGACTACGGACCTTGATTAGAGATAGGGTTTGGACACTTGATATTTAGTTGTTAAATCTTAGTTTGAATGATTGTATATAGTACAAGACATGGAACTTTTATACTGATATGTACATTAGATTGAATACCATTACGTTTCCGCAATTTTAAAAAAAAAATTAGACCCTGTTTATTATAATTAATTAAATTGTCCAAATGATGATTAAGAACATGATAAGCATCTAGGTCCCCACAATATGCGTCGAGGAGGGTCGCGCATATGCGCGAGACATGTTGAATAAAGGATGAGCCATCTAGCCATTTCATGCAGGATATATATATAATTGTACATTTCCTTGACTAGAAACAAAAGAAAAGAGCCGAGGACTTCTCCAGGGAATTGGAAAGCTTCAGAAGACTAGAAATTGATTTGCGCAAAATCCGTCCGTCCGAATTGCAATCCGACTTTGGTACCGTGCACCTATTAACGAGAGCTTAAACTGGACGTAAGTTTTGGTGATTTCTATTATGTTTTGAAAATATGATATTGAAGGAATCGGACATGATTCATATATGATGTTCTTGACATGTTAGACATCGTATAATCGAAACCGGATTGAAGAACAGATACCGTATGAAATTGTTATGATTTTCAGAATAGATTTTATTGAGATTTGGTATCAGATTTGTATTTTTATCGATTATGAGTTGGGGGAATTGATATCTGTTGATTTGTATTGCTGGGTATATTGAGATTGTACAGTTATGCCGTTGAAACAGAATTAGATTTAGTTCTAATTATATCCAGTATTGATTTGAATGGTGTATTGATATTATACTCCTCGATATTGTCATTGCCAGATTGAATATTGACAGGCTTTGAATCCGAGACTTCGGCAAAGTCAAATTGACAGAAAGAAAGGTATAAATCAATGTTAAATGGGAGATCGACTTGAGTCAGATTGGACTTAAGTTTCCCAAAAATCACATACTTTATTTTATTGCATTGATGTTTTCAATTGAATGAGATTGATATACTTAGTCTACTGATTTATAGCAAAGCGTGTATTGAGTCATGGGCGGAGATGCCTAGTTATTGGCGGATATGCCAAGACACTGGATGCTTGATTTATATCGATGTTGCTTAGGAGTAAATCGACTCCTATCGCTGAGATTCGATATATGAGACAATGTCAAGAAACCGGGATCCCTAGATTAGAAATGAGTCGAGTCGGAGATGACGAGTCACGAGTTGATTTACAGTTTATATGTCATTTCATGTTTCAAATTGATACATTTTGTTAATTAATGTTGTGTTTTCTTATATGTTGTTATATGATTGCATGTTTACATTGTTTATACTGGGATTATATTCTCACCGGAGTTATCCGGTTGTTGTCTTGTTTGTATGTGTGCATGACGACATGTGCGACATGATTAGGGTCTAGAAGAGGATGAGAGAGGACAGTTAGCGTGAAGATCCGGACTTAGAAGTATAGATCTATTTCATCACCTGACATGTAGTGAATGAACAGTAGTTGTTATGATTTACTTTTGTACAGGACTTGTACTTAGATCTGGATATTGATCTTGTAAATGAAATAAGATTTATTTCATATGTTGCGTACTCTTGTATTTTTTTTAAAAAAATTAGACCCTATTTATCTTAATTGTTTTTAATTATTCTCAAGAATGATTAAGAAATGGATTGGCGTCCGGGTCCCCACAACAGGTGGTATCAGAGCAGTAGGTTCCAGAACAGTTGGTTCCTTAGACTGAGATAGAAGCTAGTGAGCGGGGTAGAATGAGTTTTCTTTCCTTGATTTTGAATGCTAGCATGTTCTACTGCTTTTATAAATGTTTACCTGATTATCTTATTTGATTTGGTAATATGTATTAGTGAGAATGAATCAGAACCGATTCTTGATCAGCAGTAAGATGATCAGAGGAGGACTGAAACAGGTTTGTGGTATTTGGTTACTAACCCTCTTGATAATCAGATATGCCTCCTCGAAGAGTACAAAACAGGGTAGTACTTCGGCAAATCCGATAGATTTAATAGCAACACAAATGGAAACGCTACTGAAGAGATTTCAGTTTTTTAAACCGCCAACCCTTAAAGGAACAGAGACTTCTGTTGATTGTGAGTGTTGGTTAGATGATATTGAGATGCTGTTTGATTCATTGGATTACAGTGATGAGCGCAGAGTCGGACTGATAGGGAACCAGTTGCATGATGTTGCAAAGAACTGGTGGATTACGACAAAGAGGGCATTGGAGCATCGAGGTACGAATATTACTTGGAATGTCTTTAAGACTGAGTTTTATCAGAGATTTTTCCCAGTATCGTAAGGAAAGAAAAGGGGGCAGAGTTTGCCAATTTGAGACAGGGCCAGTTGAATATTGAAGAATATGTGGCCAAGTTCTCTACTTTGCTACGATTTGCTCCACGTGTTGCCGAGAATGATGAGGCTGTGGCTGATCAGTTCATCAATGGGTTGAATTCTGAAATCTTTATATTGGTGAAAACCGGGTGACCAAATTACTTTGCTGATGCCCTGCATAGAGCCAAAGGAGCTGAAGTTGGTCTGATGAGACAGACGGGAGCTTCGTATGTTCCTCCAGCACCGAGACCACAGCAACCCCCTCCCAGATTTGAGAGTGGCAGCAGCAGTGGTGGAAAGAAAGATTTTCTGAAAGCCAGAAGAAGACAGTTCAAGAAATCTGGCAGCAGTTCTTCTAGCTCCAGTGGCTCTCGACAGAGCCAAAGTTATACCAGGGTTTATTGCAGAACTTGCGGAGGGAGACATCCGACCGAGCAATGCCACAGAGTGATTGGTAGTTGCCGTATTTGCAGACAGTAGGGACATTTTGCTAGAGTATGTCCATAGAGAGGTTCCCAGGGATCCCAGGGAGCAGAATAAGTTGGATCAGTGGCTCAGACTGATAGATGATCATCAGCTGTTCATTCTTTCTAGCCACCACTGGCTATTACTCCGTCACAGCACAGGCCAGGAGGAAGCCAGACAGTTAGCCAGCCTCCTAGACAGCAGGCCCGAGTATTTTCTTTGACAGAGGAGCAGGCTCAGGAAGCACCAGACGATATTGTTGGAGGTAACTGTTCTTTATGTGGTTACCCTGCTTATGTATTGATAGATGCAGGTGCTTCACATACATTTATTTCTGAGCGATTTGCTTTGATGCATGATTTGCCTATTGATTCATTATCTGTTGTAGTGTCTATCTCTTCTCCTTTGGGGTCAGCAACAGAGCAACCGTTGATTGTTTCCATAAGATTGTGAGATTCATACCTGATATGACCGATGAATGGAAATTCCACGGTAAGTGTTCTAGATCCAGAATTCCTTTGATATCTGTTATTTCTATGACTCGATTGTTACAGAAAGGAGCAGATGGGTTCCTTGTATATTCAATTGACTTACTATAATCGAATCCATCATTGGCTGATTTGCCAGTGGTGTGCGAGTTTGCTGACGTCTTCCCAGATGAGATTCCGGGATTGCCTCCAGTCAGAGAGATAGATTTCAGCATCGAATTGGTACCAGGTACAGTTCCGATTTCTAGAGCTCCGTACAGAATGGCACCAATTGAACTGAAAGAGTTGAAAGATCAGTTAGAGGATTTATTAACAAAGGGGAACATCAGACCGAGTTTTTCTCCTTGGGGTGCTCCAGTATTATTTGTGAGAAAGAAAGACGGTTCAATGAGACTCTGCATTGACTACCGGCAACTGAACAAGGCGACGACAAATAATAAATATCCCTTGCCTTGTATCGATGATTTATTTGATCAGTTGCATAGTTTTTCTGTATATTCCAAGGTCGATCTGAGATCTGGATATCATCAGCTGAGAGTCAGAGATTCTGATATCTTTAAGACAGCGTTCAGAACCAGGTATGGACATTATGAGTTTATTGTCATGTCGTTTGGTTTGACAAATGCTCCAGCTGTATTTATGGGTCTGATGAACCGTGTGTTTCAAAGATATCTCGATGATTTCATGATTATATTCATTGATGATATTTTGATTTATTCGAAGAATATGATTGATCATGCTGAGCATCTGAGAACAGTATTGAGAACTTTGAGAACTGAGAAATTATATGCCAAACTGTCGAAATGTGAATTCTGGTTGAGACAAGTGATATTTCTAGGTCACATTATGTCTGGAGATGGGATTTTTGTTGATCCCAGTAAATTTGAGGCCGTGATCAGTTGGCCGAGACCGACATCTGTTCCAAAGATACGCAGTTTTATGGGTTTGGCAGGATATTATCGTCGATTTATTAAAGACTTCTCCAGCATTGCTAAACCGATTACGCAACTGACTCAGAAGAATGCTCCATTTGTGTGGTCGGAGGATTGTGAGTCCAGCTTCTTGGAGTTGAAGAAGATATTGACCAGTGCTCCGGTGTTGACTATCCCGTCAGGTACTAGTGATTTCGTTGTTTATTGTGATGCTTCTCACAGAGGATTGGGTTGTGTTTTGATGCAGCGGGGATATGTGATGCCTATGCCTCGAGACAGTTGAAGTCACATGAGACTCGCTATCCAATTCATGATCTTGAATTGGCAGCCATCGTCTTTGCATTGAAGATATGACGACACTACCTGTATGGTGAGAAGTTTGAAATCTATTCTGATCACAAAAGCCTGAAATATTTATTTTCAAAGTCTGAACTGAATATGAGACAAAGTAGATGGCTTGATTTGCTGCAAGATTTTGATTGTGAAATCAAGTACTATCCAGGAAAGTCGAATGCAGCAGCTGATGCACTGAGTCGAAAGGTATGTTCTTTATCCTTATCGACTATTGGTGTTTCAAATTTGATAGAAGTTTGCTGTAGTGACCCGTTCCAGAATCACCTACTAATCAAGAACTAAGCATGCGATTAACTTAATTAAAAACAATCAGAAATAAAGGCGGAAAATTGTCACCAAAAGATAGTTATACAACCCAATCGAAAATCCAGGACAACTCAACTAAAATGAAATATATGGTACAACCAT
The DNA here is from genome assembly GCF_022965805.1 of Primulina eburnea. Taxonomy (NCBI): domain Eukaryota; kingdom Viridiplantae; phylum Streptophyta; class Magnoliopsida; order Lamiales; family Gesneriaceae; genus Primulina; species Primulina eburnea. Next base: position 21,057,830 of record NC_133108.1, on the reverse strand, counting down.
ATCGAATCAAAAAGATACCGAAGAACTAAATCAACCAGCTACTCAACGTCCTCCTCCTCCTCCTCCTGAGCTGTCCAACCTGAGGCCTGCCCCGTGGGAATGGGGTGTCCAAGATAAACAAAACCGAGGACATGAGCGATAAGAACGCCCAGTACAAAAGCATGAGTATACAAACCTATATGAAATGCACATGCTATGATATGATACCAGGGTAGTCAAGAAACAGGAGTAACAAAGGATCTCAATATGCTCAGTCTAGAGGCGCCAAGTGGATAGTGCCGCGCGGTACTCCTCTGGGTCACTGCATCCACTACAAGAACAGACGTGGACCTAAAATGTCCCGGATCACCGAAGCCCTCCGGACCCGTCGGCCACTGTGTACTCTCGGTGTCCATGCGTCCACAACACAAGATAGGGCTGAGCGGCCCCACAAGATATAGCTTATCTCGAAAGAGATACAGCTCAACAGTAAAGGCTATCTCGAAGGAGATACGGCTCAACATGAAATGCAACATGCATCATACAGCGTGACATAATAGCATGCATAATATGACATATATCAATGCACCACATAATCATGCAACACATATAAGAATGTATACTCGACCAGGATATCTCGGATAGTACTTTCGTACCTCTATCACTGCAATCCTAATCCACTGGAAAACCAGACAAACAGGTCTATTCCAAGCCTATTCATCAAGTGAAAACCATCACTAAAACTTATCTACCAGACTTAACTTAGATAATCCTGAAATAATAATGATACAATTCCAAACCTTCGTCCGTCGCTAGCCCGCTGATGCCGCTAGCTCCCAACTAGAGCACAGCTCCGCTACAAAGCCAGTAGCTCCCTGCTAGTGCCTGAACCTCGGGAAAGACTAGAAACCTCTCAGAAACGACTAAAACGCTCTGGAACGCTCTGAAATTGCGAGTAAGAAATGAAGCCTCGCGCCTCTATTTATAGCCAATGTTCGGACGATCCGATCCACTTCGGAAGCTCCGATCCGGTACACTTCGGACGATCCGAACCCACTTCGGACGATCCGAACCTTGCATGCGTTCTACGTGTCCAACCACCTGTCTCGGACGATCCGAACCCTTGCTCGGACGATCCGAATTCTGCATGTCTGCCACGGGTCCAGCCACCTGGCTCGGACGATCCGACATCTGGCTCGGACGATCCGAACCATGATCGGACGATCCGAACCCGGTTCGGTCCTTCCGATCCCACCGAAAATAATTAATCCAAATTAGGAATCGGGATACTACATTCTCCCCCCCTTAAAAAGATTTCGTCCTCGAAATCAGGTTTATAGGATGAACAAAAAGGAGTAACAACATTGTTATTATATCTCAATTGTTGTTGAACACAACTGATCTTTGGATTACAACGGAAAACACACACACACATCCATAGTACAACTACAGAACAACTCAAAAGAGCTCTGGATGCTCCGAACGCATACGACTCTCTAGCTCCCAAGTGGCTTCTTCAGTGCCTCTGCGCTGCCACTGAACTAAGACAAGAGGAATGATCTTATTCCGCAATACCTTGTCTTTGCGATCGAGAATCCGCACTGGTCGTTCTACGTAAGACAAATCCGAATTTAGTTGAACTTCAGAGGGATGCAAGATGTGAGACTCATCTGCTACGTATCGTCTCAACAAAGATACGTGGAATACATCATGAATACTTGATAGGTATGGCGGCAATGCAAGTCTGTAAGCCAAATCTCCCACGCTTTCCAATATTTCAAATGGACCAATAAATCTCGGAGACAGCTTACCCTTGAGACCAAATCTCAAAATCCTGCGAAAAGGCGAAACTCGGAGAAACACTTTCTCACCTGGCTGAAAATAAAGAGGTCGCCGCTTGGTGTTCGCATAACTAGCCTGTCGATCCTGAGCGATCTTAATCCGTTTCTTGATTACTGCAACATTATCAATAGCCTGCTGGACTAACTCCGGTCCCTCAACATGTCGTTCCCCAACTTCGTCCCATAATAATGGAGTACGACAACGTCGCCCATACAACGCCTCAAATGGTGCCATACCAATACTACGATGATAGCTGTTGTTGTACGCGAACTCAATCAAAGGCAAATGATCCTGCCAAGCGGGTCCGAATTCCATAACACAAGCTCGCATCATATCCTCAAGTGTACGGATAGTCCTCTCTGTCTGACCGTCGGTCTCTGGATGATAAGCCGTACTCAAACTTAGTGAAGTGCCCAATGCTGACTGGAAACTACCCCAAAATCGTAAGGTAAAACGAGGATCTCTGTCACTAACAATACTGACTGGCACTCCATGCAGACGTAAAATCTCTTGAATATACAAGCGAGCCATACGATCGAAAGTGAAATCACGGTTATATGGCAGAAAATGAGCAGACTTGGTGAGTCGATCCACCACTACCCAAATAGCATCACTATTCCTCGAAGACAATGGTAAGTGAGTAATGAAGTCCATCCCGATATGCTCCCACTTCCATTCAGGAATAGGTAAGTTCAACAATAATCCTCCCGGTCGACGGTGCTCTGCCTTAACCTACTGACAAACAAGACACTTGGAAACAAACTGATAAACGCTGCGCTTCATCCCTTTCCACCAAAATCGTGTCCTCAAATCTTTATACATCTTATTGCTTCCCGGATGAACACTCAACTTGCTTCGATGGGCCTGAGATAAGATCTCTTCCCTCAAAGTATCATCCTCTGGTACTACAACCCGATTAGACAAACACAGAAGACCATTAGACTGATAATGGAAATTACTATCTCCACCAGCCAACCGAGCTAATCTCTGAGTCTTGAGATCAGACATCTGAGCATCTCGAATCCGAGCGAACAAAATTGGCTCAGATAAAATGGTAGCAACACGAATGCTCTCCATACCTTTCCGATGTTTGAAATTAAATCCCAACGAACAACAATCCTGGATAGTACTAATCATAGCACTGGTCTGAAGTGCAGAGGCTCTCACCTTGCGACTAAGAGCATCGGCTGTGAGATTCGCAGAACCTGGATGGTACTTGATCTCGCAGTCATAATCTTTAAGTAGATCCATCCAACGACGTTGTCTCATGTTCAACTCAGCCTGAGTGAACAGATACTTCAGACTCTTATGATCAGTAAAAATTTCAAACTTAACCCCGTACAAATAATGACGCCAGATTTTTAGCGCAAACACAATAGCAGCTAATTCTAGATCATGAATAGGGTACTTCTCCTCGTGAGGTTTTAACTGCCTGGATGCGTAAGCGATCACATGATCATTCTGCGTCAACACACACCCTAAGCCTTGAAAAGAGGCATCGGTGTAAACACTGAAACCATCAGATCCTGACGGTAACGCCAAAACAGGTGCCGAAGTCAGAAGTCGACGAAGCTCTCTGAAACTATCTTCGCACTCAGATGACCACTCAAATGGAACATCCTTCCGAGTAAGTTGCGTCAATGGTCTAGCTACCTGAGAGAAATTCACAATGAAGCGACGATAATACCCTGCCAGACCTAGGAAACTACGGATCTCAGCCACCGTCGTAGGATGTGACCAATTCAGCACTGCCTCAATCTTGCTGGGATCTACAGAAATTCCTTCCTTGGAAATCACATGACCAAGGAATACTACACGATCAATCCAGAACTCGCACTTACTCAGCTTAGCATACAATTGCTTCTCGCGAAGAATCTGCAACACAATCCTCAAGTGCTGGATATGCTATTCCACACTGTGAGAATAAATCAAGATATCATCGATGAAAACCACAACAAACTGATCCAGAAAATCACGAAAGACTCGGTTCATTAGATTCATGAACACCGCTGGCGCATTCGTCAATCCGAATGGCATAACTAGAAACTCGTAATGCCCATATCGAGTACGAAATGCAGTCTTGGAAATATCATCATCTCTGACTCTCATCTGATGATAACCCGATCGCAAGTCAATCTTGGAGTAAACAGAGGTACCCTGAAGCTGATCGAACAAGTCATCAATACGAGGTAATGGATACTTGTTTTTGATCGTCACACGATTCAGCTGGCGATAATCAATACACAATCGCATCGATCCATCCTTTTTCTTGACAAACAAGACTGGAGCTCCCCAAGGTGAAACACTCGGGCGAATATAACCTTTATCAAGAAGATCCTGCAATTGCTGCTTCAATTCTCTCATCTCTGACGGAGCAAGACGATAGGGGGCACGAGAAATCGGTGCAGTCCCTGGCATTAACTCAATGCCAAATTCCACCTCTCTAACCGGAGGAAAACCAGGAATCTCTTCTGGAAAAACATCAGGAAATTCACAAACCACTGGAATATCATCTATACTAACACTACCTGTGGAGGAATCAATCGCATAGATGAGGTAGCCTTCCCCGCCCGCCTCTAAAGCACGACAGGCTTTCAGAGCAGATACCACTGGCATCGGAGGTCGCGCTCCCTCACCATAGAAAAACCAACTAGAGCTCTCAGTCGTACGAAACTGAACAAGCTTCTGGTAACAATCCACGGTAGCTCGGTAGGTAGTCAATAGGTCTATACCTAGAATACAATCAAAATCTTCCATCTCCAGGATCATAAGATTCGAAATCAATTCGTTACCCTCAAAATCTAAGGGACAACCCGTCACTAGACGCTTAGCTAACACCGAATGACCCATCGGGGTAGAAACGGAAAGAATGACGTCTAGAGAAACATACGGTAACTTATGACGCTTAACAAATCGTGCAGAGATGAATGAATGTGATGCTCCGGTATCAATAAGAACAAAAGCAGGAATACCGCATAAACGAAAGTACCTGCTATGACTCTCTCTGTCTCATCTGCAGCCTGATCCTGGTTCAGCGCAAAAACCTGACCTTGGGCACGAGGTCGAAGATTTGAACTACCCACTGCCTGACCCTGCCTCCTCTGCTGAACAGTCGTCTGAGATCCGGAACCAGATCCTGCTCCACCTCGCAACTGAGGACAATTCTTCTTGATATGACCCATCTCTCCGCACTGAAAACAAGCTCCCGCGGCTGATCGGCATTGCTCCGATGGATGGTTCTTCCCACAATGCACACAAGAAACCTTCTTCTTACCAAAGCGAAAAACACCGCTAGACCGTGATCCAGATCCAGAAGAAGAAGAACCTGACTTCTTGAAAGACTGAGATCAAGGGCTCAAAGTACTCGGAGGTCTAGAAGAAAGAATAGCCCTACCACGCTGGAGACTGATCTCTGCCTGGCGACACCGGTTCACTAACCCATCATAAGAAGTAGGATTATCACAGACAGTGACTCGATCAAAAATCTCCTGGTTAAGACCCTGAAGGAAATGGTCATACTTGGCCTCAGAACTGCCACTGATATGAGGAGCAAAGGGTAACAACTCGAAGAACTTCTGCTGATATTCATCAACAGACATACTACCCTGCTTAAGGTTCAGGAGCTCAATCGTCTTTGCCTGGCGAAGGGCTGGAGGAAAGTATAGCTGCATGAAAGCCGCACGGAAATCGGCCCAAGTCACCCTACCCTAGGACTGAACTATCGGCGCAGAAGTCGATCGCCACCACTTACGCGCACGGCCCTCGAGAAGAAAACTAAGGGTCTCTATCTTCTGCTCCTCGGTGCACTGGAATGCACGGAAACAGCTCTCCATGCGCTCTAACCAATCCTCAGCATCATCGAGAGTCTCACCGCCGACTAAAGGCTTAGGCCCCATCTGAATGAAACGGTGCAAATCAAAACGCCTAGGACCATCCCGACGATGACGATGTTCACGATGACGCCTACGATCGTCCTGGTCACCCCAACGACCTACACTTCCCTGACTACTCTCATCACCAAAGTGGTCAGCCATCGCTACAAGATAGAATGGGGAAAATGGTAAAATGGTCAACGAAAATCCCAAAACAGAAATCTATATCCCAAAATCGTAAGCATGCTCTGATACCATAAATGTAGTGACCCGTTCCAGAATCACCTACTAATCAAGAACTAAGCATGCGATTAACTTAATTAAAAACAATCAGAAATAAAGGCGGAAAACTGTCACCAAAAGATAGTTATACAACCCAATCGAAAATCCAGGACAACTCAACTAAAATGAAATATACGGTACAACCATATCGAATCAAAAAGATACCGAAGAACTAAATCAACCAGCTACTCAACGTCCTCCTCCTCCTCCTCCTGAGCTGTCCAACCTGAGGCCTGCCCCGTGGGAATGGGGTGTCCAAGATAAACAAAACCGAGGACATGAGCGATAAGAACGCCCAGTACAAAAGCATGAGTATACAAACCTATATGAAATGCACATGCTATGATATGATACCAGGGTAGTCAAGAAACAGGAGTAACAAAGGATCTCAATATGCTCAGTCTAGAGGCGCCAAGTGGATAGTGCCGCGCGGTACTTCTCTGGGTCACTGCATCCACTACAAGAACAGACGTGGACCTAAAATGTCCCGGATCACCGAAGCCCTCCGGACCCGTCGGCCACTGTGTACTCTCGGTGTCCATGCGTCCACAACACAAGACAGGGCTGAGCGGCCCCACAAGATATAGCTTATCTCGAAAGAGATACAGCTCAACAGTAAAGGCTATCTCGAAGGAGATACGGCTCAACATGAAATGCAACATGCATCATACAGCGTGACATAATAGCATGCATCATATGACATATATCAATGCACCACATAATCATGCAACACATATAAGAATGTATACTCGACCAGGATATCTCGGATAGTACTTTCGTACCTCTATCACTGCAATCCTAATCCACTGGAAAACCAGACAAACAGGTCTATTCCAAGCCTATTCATCAAGTGAAAACCATCACTAAAACTTATCTACCAGACTTAACTTAGATAATCCTGAAATAATAATGATACAATTCCAAACCTTCGTCCGTCGCTAGCCCGCTGATGCCGCTAGCTCCCAACTAGAGCACAGCTCCGCTACAAAGCCAGTAGCTCCCTGCTAGTGCCTGAACCTCGGGAAAGACTAGAAACCTCTCAGAAACGACTAAAACGCTCTGGAACGCTCTGAAATTGCGAGTAAGAAATGAAGCCTCGCGCCTCTATTTATAGCCAATGTTCGGACGATCCGATCCACTTCGGAAGCTCCGATCCGGTACACTTCGGACGATCCGAACCCACTTCGGACGATCCGAACCTTGCATGCGTTCTACGTGTCCAACCACCTGTCTCGGACGATCCGAACCCTTGCTCGGACGATCCGAATTCTGCATGTCTGCCACGGGTCCAGCCACCTGGCTCGGACGATCCGACATCTGGCTCGGACGATCCGAACCATGATCGGACGATCCGAACCCGGTTCGGTCCTTCCGATCCCACCGAAAATAATTAATCCAAATTAGGAATCGGGATACTACATTTGCTGTCTTTCTTGATTGGTATTTGAGACAGATTTTAGACCGTTGAGACTTTATGTTGTTCAAGTCGAACCAGAGCTGATTTTGAGTACTAAAGCGGCTCAGAAAGTTGATCAGAATGTTCAGAACTTTGTATCGATGGTCAGAGCAGATCATCGATCAGAATATCAGGTTCGTGACAGTTTTTTATATGTGAATAATCGTCTTGTTGTGCCAGATGCTTCGGATTTGAGACGACATATATTGTCATAAGCGCACAACAGTCGATTCAGTATTCATCCTTGTGGCAGAAAGTTGTATAACAAATTGAAACAACAGTTTTGGTGGAAACAGATGAAAGCTGATATTGCTGAATTTGTGTCCAGATGTCTTTGTTGCCAACAGGTGAAAGTCGAAAGAAAGAGACCAAGAGGTTTGTTACAGAGCTTGACGATTCTTGAATGGAAATGGGATCACATTTCGATGGATTTCGTGACAAAGCTACGGAGATCCTCACGAGGTTGTGATGCGATTTGGGTCGTGATTGACAGATTGACCAAATCTGCATGTTTTATTCCATACAAGATGACATACCGACATGACCAGATGGCAGAGATTTATGTCATAGAAGTGTTCAGATTGCACGGAGTGCCGAAGTCGATTGTATCAGACCGTGATCCTAGATTTACTTCGCACTTTTGGCAGAGTTTACAGCATGCTCTAGGTACGAAGTTACATCTGAGTACCGCATATCATCCACAGACCGACGGACAGTCAGAGCGGACTATCCAGACACTGGAGGATATGCTTTGAGCAGTAGTGCTTGATTTTAGCACTGCTTGCCAAGATTCATTGCCACTTTGAGAGTTTTCGCACAACAACAGCTATCAGACGAGTATTGAGATGGCATCGTTTGAAGCGTAGTACGGCAAGAAGTGTAGATCCCCTCTATATTGGAATGATATCTCTGAGGTACGTTAGATTGGACCTGACATGATCAGAGATATGACAAAGAAAGTGAAGCTGATTCAGAAGAGAATGAAGGCAGCTCAAGGTAGACACGCCAAATATGCCAATGTTCGACGTAGACCATTGGTATTTGAGGCAGGAGATTGAGTATTCCTGAAGATTTCACCTTTCAGAGGAGTTGTCAGATTTGGCAAGAAAGGGAAGTTGTCTCCACGTTATATTGGGCCGTATGATATTCTCGAGAAGATATGAGATCGTGCCTATCGACTCGCTTTACCACCTTCATCATCTGGGATATATGATGTTTTTCATGTATCATTATTGCGAAAGTACATGCCAGATGCTTCACATATTATTAAGCCAGACGAGGCCGAACTCGATGAGACACTGAGTTACTTCAAGAAGCCGATCCAGATTCTCGATCGTAAGGAAAAGCAACTCAGAACGAATACTATTCCACTTGTGAAGATTCAGTGGAGTCGTCATGGCATCGAAGAAGCTACCTGAGAAAATGAATCAGACATGAGACAGAGATTCCCAGAGTTATTTCACTGATGTGAGTGTTCTGTTTAGCTTCTGTTATACCTTCGTGTCGATATTATTTGATTGCCTGTGATTTCGGGGACGAAATCGTATCTTAGGGGGGAGAAATGTAATGCCCGAGATTTTATATCATATTAATTTGTGATTATTGATTTATGAATTGATATGATTATGAAGGGGGCCAATCGAGACACGAAATGAGATTGCATGTGATGACGTATGTGCGAGGATGGTACCACTCGCACATATGCGCGACACTGATGTGCGCAGAGGACCTCGCGCATATGCGCGAGACAGGACGCGCATATGCGCGAGGAAGTGTATTGGTAATTGCCGAGTCCAGAGAAGTTGGCGCATGTACGCGGAGTGAAGGCGCGCATATGCGCGAGTTGTCCAGTAGCCAAGATGTCATTTCCAGAGATTGTCGCGCACATGCGCGAAAGACGTACGCGCATATGCGCGAGTTGCTGTGAAGGTTACGCCCCGAGACATAGTGTCTCGTGCATATGCGCTGAGGAGGGTCACGCATATGTGTGAGACGTGTTGAATAAAGGATGAGCCATCTAGCCTTTTCATGCAAGATATATATATAATTGTGAATTTCATTGCCTAGAAACAAAAGAAAAGAAACGAGGACTTCTCCAGGGAATTGGAAAGATTTGGAAGACTAGAAATTGATTTACGCAAAATTCATCCGTCGATATTGAAGGAATCGGACATGATTCATATATGATGTTCTTGACATGTTAGACATCGTATAATCGAAATCGGATTGAAGAAAAGATACCATATGAATTGTTATGATTTTCATAATAGATTTAATTGAGATTTGGTATCAGATTTGTATTGTTATCGATTATGAGTAGGGGGAATTGATATCTGTTGATTTGTATTGCTGGGTATATTGAGATTGTATAGTTATGCCGTTGAAACAGAATTTGATTTAGTTTTGATTATATCCAGTATGATTTGAGTGGTATATTGATATTATACTCATCGATATTGTCATTTCCAGATTGAGTATTGACAGGCTTTGCATCCGAGACTTCGACAGAGTCAGATTGACAGAAAGAAAGGTATAAATCAATGTTAAACAGGAGATCGACTTGAGTCAGATTGGACTTAAGTTTCCCAAAAATCACATACTTTATTTTATTGCATTGTTGTCTGCAAATGAATAAGATTGATATACTTAGTCTATGCATTTATAGCAAAGCATGTATTGAGTCATAGGCGGAGATGCCTAGTCATTGGCGGATATGTAAAGTCATTGGCGGATAAGCCAAGACACTGGATGTTTGATTTATATCGATGTTGCTTAGGTGTATATGGACTCCTATCGCTGAGATTCGATATATTAGACAATGTCAAGAAACCGGGATCCCTAGATTAGAAATGAGTCGATTCGGAGATGACGAGTCACGAGTTGATTTACAGTTTATATATCATTTCACGTTTCAGATTGATACATGTTGTTAATTATTGTTATGCTTTCTTATATGTTGTTATATGATTGCATGTTTACATTGTTTATACTCGGATATATTCTCACCTGAGTTATCCGACTATTGTCTTGTTTGTATGTGTGCATGACAACAGGTGGGACAAGATCAGGGTCAAGAAGAGGATGAGAGATGGCAGTTAGCGTGGAGATCCGGACTTAGAAGTAGATCTGTTTCATCACCTGACATGTAGTGAATGAACACTAGTTGTTATGATTTTATTTTGTATAGGACTTGTACTTAGATCTGGATATTGATCTTATAAATGAAATAGATTTATTTCATATGTTACGCACTCTTGTATTTAATAAAAAAAAATTAGACCCTATTTATCTTAATTGTTTTTAATTATTCCCAAGAACGATTAAGAAATGGATTGGCGTCCTGGTCTCCACATGATGCTTCTGAAAGATGGAGTATAGTTAGGCCAGAAAATTTTCCTACTCAAAAAACTAGGTTAAATTTTTTTATTTTAAAAATTATTATTTCATTTCATTATTTTTTATGTATATCAATGTATATTTTATGTTTGTTTTTTCACTACAACAGTGAATGAGGAGTATATTGTTTAGCGGTAGCAGTTTACACCATGTTTAGGAAAAATCCCTATCAACTGAATGGTGAGAAGATCAAAGATTTTAGGCATTATTGTTGTTGTTGTATTTGGGATAAATTATGGTCGTTGGATTAAAACATTTATATGATAATTTATATCGATTTTTTATGTGATCCATTTTTTAGTATACTCAATCTATTTTAAACAATGAAAATTGGTCCGATTCATTGAGTCAAGGATGGGGTCGTGCAGATATCTATTTTAAACAATGAATACCAATTCACAATGTCATGTTCGTCGAGCTAGGGTCGAGTGGGTCCAGCCACACAATATCGTGGCTCGACCAATTATGGCTCGACCTACTCGTGCACGAACATGGGTCGAGCCTTACCCTGGACCCACTCGATTGGGTCTAGTGGGTCGAGAGTAAGGCTCGACCCATGTTCGTGCACGAGTAATATGCTCGACCCATTGATATACAATAAATATTAATTTCATATGCTTCGATAAATATTCAAGTGAACATCTAATGAAATTTGTTGTGAATTTTTTAGGTTCTATTGTTATGAAAAGAATTTTAGTGGAATTATAAAATTTGTTAAAAATTTAAGTCGAGTATAAATTCAACCCACATTGTTATAACAAGAGATACATTCTTCTACTATTGTTATAGATTTTTTAACTAACATACTCAAATTATAATATATAAATCATATTTAAATGTTTACACAAATAAATTTTTTATATATATTTGCATTCTAATCATATATAAAGTGAGTTATATACTATAAAATGATCAAAACTCAAAATCCCTCTACCCACTTGATGCAAGCCGACCCAAAATCGACCCAAACCCTAAACCCTAAAAAAAACTCTAAACCAAACCCGAACACCACCACTCGTCCCAAAATCGAACAATTTACCACCCACTCAACCCAAACTTAAAATTCTACCGCACACATTACAATATTGTCCACTCGACCCACTCACCATCCTCTCGACCCAAAGCTAAAATTCACCACAAACACATTACATATTAATAAAATCAAATCGATTGTCTTTAAATTCAAACAAATTACATATCATTCAATCCTATCTTCTACCAAATTCTCTTACAGATAGAAATCGTTTTTTTTTCTTCCACGTCTTTTCTTGATCACAGGTGGCAGTACTAATATATCATCAAGTGGTCACTCGTTCTGATTCAGAACATGATAAATGGGCTCAGAATAGGCTAAAGACCATATCATAACATAATAATACTCTAAGAACAAGGAATAAAAATTAACATCACAAAAGTAACTCGCTGCAATTGCATGAGAACATGGAATCTTGTCAATATCAAATTATCTACAGGTACATCTATTTGATTCCAAATCCAACATCGAACTCAAGGCGGCCCAGCTCATAAAATTGATGTCTCCGACCAATATTAAACCTTTCACACAGAATCGACTCAATGGTTAGAGTGAAATTTGTTGTTGATGCGATGGATGCATTTCGATACCTTGAAAACCAAGATGTAGTCAATGTCTGCAAAGAATTTAGTAGTGCAATGATTGGAAGTTGTCTTTCTTCACGCATTCTTACATTAATTGATTCAACATCATTCGTTGTCATAATGTTATACCGAGATCTTGGGCTATATGCTCGAGTCCGTCGATCCAATGAATCACTTTCATCCAAAAACTTTGCACCATCGGGATATATTTTCTTAAAATTTTCATACTCCAAGTCAAAGTCGATTTGCTTGTAAATTTTTCTTAACCGCATAAACATTTCGATACAACTCTTCTTTTGGCAACGAATTTCATATTTTGTGAAAAGTGCCATATACAATGACCATGATGTGCATTTTTGTAAACGTCCGCAACTGCAACAATGATGCCCGGATGTTTGTCTAAGATAATCGCCAACTCTTCCTCATCAACCACTACTTCCAAGAGCTTCATCAAAAACCAACTCCATGAAGCAATGGATTCTACATCAAGAAGAGCCCAAGCCAAAAGATATGGATGAAAATCTTCATCTTGTGCTGAGGCCACAAGTAAAGTATCGTCGTACTTTCCTTTCAACCATGTTTCATCCATAGATACAACTTCTCTCATGCATCTATATCCTCTTGCACATACGCCATATGCTAAAAACAAATACTTGAATCTATTATACTCGTCTACTACTAAATCTATTATACTACAAGGGTTTATTCTGTCGACCATTTTCAAATATGAAGGTAAAAGACCAAAACATTTTTCAGGATCACCGCTGAAGATATCATGAGCAAGTTGTTTGCCTTTCAAGGCTTTGTAATAGGTAATGTGAACCCCCTTATTCCGCATCATGGTCATAATAGATTTTGGTTGAGGTGTTTTTTGTTGTTCTCGAAAGTTCTCTAATAACATATCACAAACGACATATGAACTGGCTTGTCGATGCCTTTTACGCATTACAGTCAAGTCACAATTGTGTGTGTTGCAGTATGTACGAATCAAAAAATCTGTTGAGTTCTCCTGGTTTGAAGTCCAAATTCCAATTGCAACCTTTATTCACACAACAAATCAAATAGATATTTCGAGAAGATTTGACAATTTCAAACTCAAAAGACGAGTTCAAAGCAATTTTGGATAGCACTTTCTTCACTTCAGTTTTGCTTGAAAATATTTTACCAATAAATAAGCATGAACCATCGGTAAATGAATATGTATCTGCTTGAACATGAGTCTCAGTATCATGAGCTACACTGATGTGGTGGATGTTGAGATCATTATCATCCACATGTACTGCATCTATATCCTCCCAATCATTTTCTGTGCTTCTCACATCATTCTCTTCTATATTTTCAATTGAAGTGTTTATATCTTCTAATACATCATTATTGGTAAAGTGGTCATTTGAGACAAAATTTCTATCAAAATAATGATCATACTTATTTGTTTCATCATAGACATACTCATAATCCAAATAAGTCATATTTAAATCCCGTGACATGATATTTTCACTTTCAACAATATCAAGAGTAACAACAGTGAGTTCAAATTCGACATGAAGTACAGGTCTTTATTTTGCACATAAAAAATATAAGTATGCTTTCAAATCATTATCATCCTCAATATAAATTGGACGAATATCGCAATGCTTCACATCAGGAAGATAACTTAATTTCAATTTTTTTGTGCCACTTAGATTCATAATTCTGTATATCTCACTTTCTCTATATTCCATAGAACAAATATCAGAATCCAAAGGAATAGCTACCTCACTTAACACTCGGTCATGAACGCTATTTAAATATATTATCTTCTTTAATTTCCCATTCACCATTGTACTCGAAGAGAATAAATGTTGAAATAACCTAAAAAACATAGATAAGAATATTATATTATAAACAATATTATTTATTTTAAAATAATATTCTCGAACCACACATTACTCAACCAACACATCACTCCAACAACACATCACTCGACCCACACACACGAGGTGCGAACAGCTCGACCCACTCTTCACACATGGGTCGAGTCAAGTGTGACGTGCATCTCGACCCACACACGAGGTGTGAAGAGCTCAACCCACTATTCACAACTATGGGTCAAGGTGTGTGTGGGTCGAGGTGTGCACCTCGACCCACAAGTGAACCTCGACCCACCTATAGACACCCACACGTGTTCACCAACACACTAACTAGCAAATATGATCATGCTCGACTCACACCAGCACACTTCATTCATCTGCTCAACCCACACAATCAATTCATACTACGTTGCACTGTAAATGCTCACACAAACTCCACTCATAAAAATTCTAACAAAAAACAACCAGAATTAAACTGAAACAAATACAACATTCAAGTACTTACTTCTCTGCAAATCTTCAAATTTTCAAATGATTTTTTATTATTTTGGCGTGTAGAACACAAAAATAACGGGACTAAATAAAACCTCGGGGAGGGAACGATATCAATTAAAAAATATTTTTTGAAAAAGTAAAATCTAACTAACTAATTAACGATCTAATAAATGAACTCACCTAATTAACAGCAGCCAATTCCCTTTTCTCGATTTCAAAAAATCAAAATCCCTTTTATTTAATTAAATTTAAAATTGATCATATATTTTTATTTTCCCAAATTTAATGGGTTGCCATATTAGATATGGACCTTCATGTAGAAAATCCTATTTTCACCCAATCCATGTACATTTATATTTCAAATTGTTTATTTATCATCCGTACTATAATATTTTTTCTGTTAGATAATTTTACTGTATAGATATAGAGATTATACCGAAATTATAAACGTTAAAAATATTTTTTTATATATAATAGGTGATTCGATAGATTTAACGATAAATACAAGGAAATATTTTATTGGTTAATGGTAGTTATAAAAGATATTTTTTTTATTAATAAATAATTTTTGTAATTTGTGATGAGTCTTTATTGTATATCAAAAATTAAACCACTCATACCCTCATATTTTATATTTAATGGCACAAATAGAATAATGAAGTCATCATATTTTCTCCTAGCAATAATATGGCTTTATACATTTTACCTACAGGACGAAATTCTTAAAATTATATCCATGGTAATATTCTAATTTCCAAAATATTCATAGCACATCTCTCCGAATATTAAAATCAAATTCAATGGGAAGCTAATGAGAACAGAGCATGGATATAAATTGTTAGAGTAGGTGTTCAACAAGCCAACTTGTGACTTGGGCTTTTATTGACTCTAATGTAAAACAATATTTATTTTACAATATTTTACGATTTTGTTCAATTATGACATTATGTTTTATCTGTATATCCATGCAAGCTGCATAGATAATGTATTTGAATATACAATAGGTACAATGAGGTCTACCTCTCAATATAAGATCATGAAACTCATTAAGAAGTGTACTGTATATTCTAAACAGGTTCATAGTCGAATCAGCCGCCTAAAATAAGGATAAAGGTTGCTTGAGTTTGAGACTATCATATGTGATGTAAACGCTATATTTTATTGGCAAGGGCATGGAAATGTCCATTCATACAAATAGCTGATCATATAATGATGCACTGAACAATCCTCTCTCAAACTGTCCAAGTGGTTCACACTTATCAAGTGGAATAGTCTGCGGTTATGATTGTACACCATTAGTCCTTTGACCCAAGAAAATACATGTAGAGGCCCGTATTTCGTATTTGAAAATTTACGGAACAATTTAAAATTTTCCTTTAAAAGTAAATAACTTGCCTCATTCATAAAATAAACTGAATAAAAATTTTAATGTATAATGTAACAGCGGAATAAAAGTTTAAATTTCAAAATAGCAGAGGAAGTAAATATCTGTTTCAAAACAACAACTTAAAATAATTCATCGTGATAAAATGAGTTTGAACATAAAAATGGTAAATGATAAAAGTGAGGTCATCAGGTTCCTACTACTGCCGACCCAAGCTAGCTCACTGGCCCTCGCCCTCGGCCTCAACCTCATCAGTACCTACAACAATCAAGTCTCATGAGTCTAAAGACTCAGCATGCATATATATGAATAACAAGTAAATATATCGTAAAATTTCATGCCATGCAAAGATATCATATCGTAAAGCGTAACGTGAAAATCGTGTCATGAATAATTATAAATACGTGCATAACTGAAAAATCGTACGTAAAATGTTTGCTCAATAGAACCCTGTCATAAAATAGCATATCATAATTTTCTGTTGAGATTATGTTCTACGCAAGTGGCCCATAACATGAACTGAATCGTCTGATCAGACTAAACCACAGTATACTGGACGGTAGAGATCATCACTGCCCTTTGATTGGATATCTACCCATACATCAACATGAACCGGTCAGTAGCCACCGGATGAAGTAATAATCCCATAAGCTGCAATCCCATGAGCGTGAAGTGACCACAAGTCATATCGCATAAATCTCAAAATAAACTTTTATCATTTATGCACAAAATATAATTATTATCATTTTTTATTTTACCAATTGAGTTGGATCGTTCCCAGGCTCGCTGCATCCTAATCCTAACATGAGAACATGCAAATAACTTAACTTGACCAAAACTTCGTAATTGAACCCAAAAACGGGGCCAACTAGACCAACAACTTAATTTCTAACCATGACTTCGTACCAATCCGAATCAACATCTAACCATCATTTAGTCATGATTAAAATACACCTAAAATGATAGAAAATAAGTACCAAGGGCTGTAATACACGAAAATTGTGCATGGAGGCCAAAATCATGAAACGCTCTTTCGAGAGTTACTTTGGCACATTGCACCGTAAATTCTCGTACAACCTCTAAACTTAACCAAATCACGAACGGCCAAAAACATGACCTTCCTAACTCAAAGAGGTATTGTTCAGTCCAAGTCTATAGGCAAAAAGCCAACCAAGAACTCGAACGAGCCTCTGAACCGAAGGCAAAGTTGCTGTCAAAAATACAGCAGCAGCTGTTGTGCTTTATTGCTTCGTTTATGAGGCTATTGGCCATTGAGGCTTGAACCGCCAACCAGAGCCTTATCAACATCCTAATGTGTGGTTTGAACCATGGCTAAGGGCCTAAGCAAACCACAATGCACACCAACACCTACGACAAATCTGAAGTTCCACCCGAGACACACATGGCACGCGTGGGGGTGTTGCTTGTTTTTCTGTCATGGATCATTCCACTGGCCATGTGATCGACCATGGCATGATCTAGACATCATGAGGCATTGTGTGAACCATGGATAAGGGCTAAAAAGCCAACCAAGATCCACACCAACCTCAAAACCGAAACTACACATGCATAAAAAGAAAAGGGTTCGAAGGGGGCACTTGTATTGTTTATTTTTAAAACCGATGGGATCGTGAACCAAGCCATAAAAGGTCATCTTGGTCACGTCCTAGACATGCTAAGGGAGGGTTATAACCATATTTACAGGCCCAAAAGCTAACCAAGATTCGAACCACAACTTAGACATCCAACACCAGAAAATCGAGACTCAAACTGCACTAGGGGGAGAGTTGCTGTCATTTGCGTGTTTCTGTAGCGAATGAACTCAAACCAATGGACGAATCTCGTCCTAACACACTCTATAACAATCCTAGGTGCAGCCTTGAGCCCATGGAAATCGAGCCAACCCTAAAACCACAAAACATCAAAACCGTAAGGTGCACAAGTGAAGAGCCGAAAAATTCTGTACAATGTTTCGAAAATTGCTTGACATAATTTTGGTTTTGCTTCATGAAATATGAACATAATGTGGTTTAAAAGTATGTATATGACTTGATTTAAGAGCAAATTATAGTATTAACATGCCTTGGATTTGTTTGAAATGAAAACGAATCAATACGACGACACGGCGCGGCGGAGACGGAGTTCTCTTTTCTAGCTTGTTTTTCTCTCTTATTTTTCCTCTAGCATCTCACGATTTTTCTTGCTGAAAGAGTCTGAAATTTCGAGAATATGGAGTGGGGGAGAAGGCTAGGAAAATAAATGGGAAGGTTGCAAGATAATTGGAGATTAAATGGCATGATCAATCTTTCTATCCTAGAATTTGTTAGATAAGGGAATGGTTTGATATCATAGGATTTTGAGGGATAATTGAGGGGGTGATGGCCGAAATCTAGTCTAGGTACAAGGTAGAAAATTGATTAATTGTTTAATTGTTGATGATTAAATGTGGGGGAAATTATCTACCAAGAAAAGATCAAGGAAATGAATCACACGGTGAGTTGTCAATCAATATTAAATCTTATCAAGAGGTGGCCGAATTCATGCTTCAAAAATGGATAGGAAAATTGCTTAAATAATAATTATTGAGGATTTAAAATGAGGGAATTATTCTACCATGAAGGGATAAGGAAAGATATCAAAAATGGAGAGTTACCAACTATTTTTAAATCTAACAAGGGATGGCCGATTTTATGCTTAACAAAATGGGGTGGAAAATGTTGCTAAATCTTGTATTTTAAATCTTTAAAGTTTTATCAACCCATTAAGTATTTTAGTGAATTAAATAATTAATTAGTTTAGGATAGTAATTATCTTACATGCATGGACAATTCCTTAAAGTAAATTACTAATATGTTAAGTTATATTTATTAAATAAAATAAGCCTAGATTAGCTTATCTCAATTGATCACATATTTACTACTAACTTCAATTAATTAATTAAATTCCTAAGCATTCTTTTACATTAAAATAAATTATTCTTTATCTTAAATTAAGTCTAGGAATATTTTCTCATTATTAAAATTTATCTCATTACTCCAACTCCAGTTCGGCCTCGCTTATTTAACTGAAACGATAAAACTATACTCATGCAATTTAAAATAAATAATCAAGACTAAATAACTTTAAAATGCCTTAAAAAAATAAAGAAATCATTTTTTTTATTTAAATACTAGAAATTATGCATGACTTATACGTAGTCTGGTTTAACGGGTTCTACAATACAGGAGCTATACGTACTAGGATGCACTTTGATCCGTTTTACCGACTTTATTGAGGTCATCAGTTGGCGAGGTTTGGTGTAGTTTTGAAATACATATGAGCAAATGTATTGTATTCGGAGATTCACAGTTTGTCTACGGGTAAAAATATCTTATGTGATCTAATGTGTTAATAGTGCAAGGAGTTTCTGGGAAGAGCAAGAAATGTGCTTTAAAGAAATGTGTTTTCTTAGTTGCACATATCATGTCATTATTAGTACTCAAAGATAAATCGCATAGTTATCAAATTAATATGCAACTGTCGATATACTAATGGTTGTAGATTCAATCGAGATATATGAGTTTAAGGGACCATAATGTACGCTAACCATGACTTAAGGTTCTTGTGTGCACTATCAGTGATACATAGGGGATCATGGGGTGATGATACTGGATACTCTTACCATGATCTGATAGGTGCAATCAGAAATAAGTTCTGACATTTTTGATCAAGGAGTTGATAAAAAGAATGGGGCTAACAAGGGTGTGCACATAGGACAGACTGTGGCCTGGACTATAACACTTCCCTGAACCATACATACACGCTCCAGCATGGCGGCTTGTGCACATAGGACAGACTGGGTGCTCAAAGTCCTCGGGACTGCGCCTCCCCACTGCTGCTGCTGTCCTCTGTTCTTGGGTGGGCCGTGGAAAGGCATCTTACTCTGTGGCTGCTGCTGAGGAGGAGGGCGGTGTGGCACTTAGACTGGTCACTTGCCCTGGCGGTCTCTCTCTATATCAATCAGTTCCTGCTCTGCAACTAGAGCTCTGGAGACAACGACGTCATAGGTAGTAGGGCCAGCCACCCTAACGTCACGGCGCAAGATCGGCCGTAGACCATCCAGAAACTGTCTCAACTTGGGTCCCGCATCATTGGCAATTAGGGGCACAAAAAGGAAATCCCTCTCAAACTTACGGATGAACTCCGTAACAGTCATATCTCCCTGCCTCAGGGTCATGAAATATCTGTTCAACCTGGCATGCAACTCGTCAGTAAAATATTTCGAGTAGAATACCTCGGTGAAGCGCGTCCAGCTCAAAGTAGCCAAGTTCAGGGCTACGGATGCTCCTTCCCACCATAAGCGGGCGTCCCTTTGATCGAGCAAAACTTGCACAGTGAATAGTCCCAAAATTTATTTTATAAATGAAAGCTCGATTTAAATATCGCAAGTGCGTGATAGTAAAGTTATAATAAACGTAAGTGAATACGAGTATCGTTCCACAAGGACTGCATTACACTATTTTTATTTTCAAGTAAAATTTCTTTAGCAACGATAAAATGAGTTGATGATTAATCTAATGTAAATTAAACAACTAAAATAATTAAAATGCAAAGAAAACGTATTCAAGAAAGCAATGATTAATTTGGATTAAATCAATTGAGAAATGAATTTGTTGGGAATTTGCAGTTCACCTACCACTCGTGTTTAAATAATCACACTCGAATTTTACTCGTGCATTCGACGGAATTCCCTAGACTAATTAATATACTCTGTCGAGCTTTATTAATACTAATCATAAACATGCAGTACTCAAGTGTCCTCAATTATTTAACAGTTCAAGATTGCATTACATTCTATGGAATCCACTAGTTTTCATCCGGGTGAACTATCACTATCGACACGTACCTAATTCCGTATATCTACTAAAATTGTAAATCCGTGGTTTATACTATTTGATCCTATTGTTAATTGTTCTATCGAAATCATCAACAACATGAAGTAATCAAAGGAAGTAAGCTAGGCTTTGATTGAAACAAGAAAGAACAATAGCATAAACAAATCACTAATAAAAACGTCGAGAAATAATGTTAAACACCGAGTACGGGGTAGGATCCCCTCAAATCCCAACAAATCTAGAGTTTAGCTACTGAAACTCATGATAAAAACCAACAATCAATGTAAGAAATAAAATACTGAATAATGAAAATACTAAAGATGACGATGGATGACGGCCACGACGCGTGGAAATCTCGAGGTCTTCGAAATCTCCTTTCTCTAGCCTCTCCTTCAAGAAAAAATGATGAAAAATCTGATAAAAAGTCTGACAAAAGGCGGCTGATCTCGTGTCTTAGGTTTTGGTGTAGGATAGAGTCTATAAAAAGTTGGAAACAAATCTTCTCGAATCTCGCTTCTCGCTAGGGCGGTATATTTTGACCGCCCTAGCGAGAGGTCCTCGCATAAACTTCCTCGAGCATGTCCCTAGGTTCGCTGGGGCGGTCACTTTTGACCGCCCTAGCGAGACACTTGAGCATAAAATCCTCGGCCAGACCAAAATGCTCGCTGGGGCGGTCACTTTTGACCGCCCTAGAGAATCCTCTTCGATATTTTGACAAATTATCTCCCACTTTTTGGTTCAATTCCTACAAAATAACCACAAAACACACGAGATGCACAATTTTCACACATGTACAATTTCCCTTACATGTACAATTTTCACATGGTTCACCTTACATCTCCCTTTTTTTTTTTAAGATGCACAATTTTCACACATGTACTCCCTAGGCTAAGAATATATAACTTTGAATTACAGCTGGTTAGGGGTAGTATATGTAAAGTTCAAGGCAAATCAAATGTTCTCATTCAAGGTCCCAATTAGTGACTTATTCTCACGGGTTTACATGCTAAATCAACTCATAAATGATGCCTTTCAAGTTAACCACACAAAACCTTCAAATTTCACCATTATTCCTACAAAATTCTAGTCCCCACACATATGTGCTCAAAAAGTTCAAACTTTGTACCAAAATTCATGCTTTAACAATCAAGAGTAGCATTCATGACGTGACCCAATAAATACTTTTGTATA
The DNA here is from genome assembly GCF_022965805.1 of Primulina eburnea. Classification (NCBI taxonomy): domain Eukaryota; kingdom Viridiplantae; phylum Streptophyta; class Magnoliopsida; order Lamiales; family Gesneriaceae; genus Primulina; species Primulina eburnea. The sequence continues at coordinate 21,035,592 of NC_133108.1, read as the reverse complement.
CTGTCAATTCAACATCATCATTGGCTCATAAACTATGTCTTCTCACCATAGACGACACCAAACATGCAATACTATAACGAACTAAAAACAACCAACTCAAAACAAGCAATACTAAAAACCTACCCCCCTCATACTAGAGTTGTGAAATGCCCTCATTGCACAAAACGAAACAAACACTAAAAACATAACAACTAATGAATGTAAATGCAAAGACAGAATATGCAAAATAAAAAGAAAGGGGAAACAGTAAACTCCCCTGATCAGAAATCATCCTCATCCTCATTATCTGGCGGTGGAACTCCCTCTTCAGCTGCTGGGGGCATAGGATAATTGTACTGAAAATGGAAGGGTAGTAGGTATGCGGGTGTAGGTGGCCGTCCGGAAGTGTCGATGCCCAAATGAGTTGAGATCCTCTGCAACAAATATTCGATGTTCTAAATGTGAGCCTGATTAACGGCCTGGTACTGAGTCTGATAAATGGCCCAAGCGCCCAATTCGTCGACGTGATCTCGCATGGCACGGCGGCGTGGCTGCGGAGGTGGTGGTGCATGTCCTAAGGCCGGAGGTGGTTGAGCTGCTCTCCCATAATCGAAAAATACCTCCTCGGGCAGCTCAGCCTGTCTTTTCTCCCTCTTGGATTTATAAAGAGCCTCATCAATGGCTCTCATCGGCGGTAACCACTCATCATCATCTGCGAATGTCACCCCCGCTCGGGCACACAGCTCAGTCACTATCGTCGGGAAGTAAAAAATCCAAATTGCTGCTATTAATACACATGTTAAGCTGTCCGAAAATGAGCTTGCCCACATCAATCACCATCCCAGTACAGATGGCATAAAGAACAACCGCCCGCTCACGCTGCACATCACTCGTATGGCCGACCGGCATCAATCTCTTAGACAAGAATGCATACCACAATGCCTCCTCCACTTTCAAAAATTTTTCAAGAAAGATCGTATAAGTCCCCGGTTGTTTCCACGTGGTGCCTGGATAACAGATTGTGCGAATGATCAAATCATAATCCGGGTTAAGCACCCACGCTTGAAACACCGAATGGTCCACCGACGGTAAACCCAACATTTCATTGATCGTCTTGGAATCATACGGGACTAGCTGTCCCCTCACAAATGCCTTATACTCATTCCTCTCCGGAGCATTGGTATAAAATTCACGCACAACCGGAACCACTGCTGCATTCGGTTGTGCAAAAAAAACATTCCACCCTCTTCCTTCTACTTGGCACTCCGAAAAATGATTGATAATAGACGATCTAAATCCACGCTCAGGGATTGGTTTCCTATGTAGTCTAGCATGTTCAAATCTTTCCCTAGCTTTTTCATTCACAAACATAGATGGAGTGGATCGAGAACTAGAAGCACCATGAGTTACCTTAGACTTTTTGGTGTCATTTTGGAAGATTGGAGAAGAGCGCAAGTAGTCCGTAGTCGGGCGATGTTTTCCGGAACTTAGTGGCGGTCGGGAACGGAAGGGGCGGCCAGAAAAGAGGTGACGGCGGCCAGAAATCGCTTGGGTTCGCCGGAGAGTTGAGTTCTTGACTGGAAAAATCGCGTCTTGACACTCGGGGAAGGTGAGGGTGCACGATTGTACCTGAAATTTTGTGAGAAGAGATAAATTGAGTGAGATTGAGAGAGTGGGGGCGAAAAATTCGGAAAGGGGGGCGAGGGTTTTGAGTGGGGAGAGGAGAAAAGATGTAGCAGACTTTAAATCTGCGCGATCCACCCGGGAGGATATAAGTTTCCTCCTGGGCGGATGTTCCTCGAATTTTTTTTTTTGAAAAGTACGCGCTCGGGTGGATGTAAGCTTCCGCCCGGGCGGAAGCTTAACGGCATGGATTTTAAAAAAATTGCGCCCGGGCGGATATAAATTCCTGCCCGGGCGGAAGCTTCACGGCTGTGCACACCAAAATATCTTTGTTTTTTTTTATAAATATAAAACTAAACAAGAGCACGAGAAAATAAACCAATCGATACGAAACAAAAATTAAATCAAATGCAAGGGAAGGGGAAGAAAAGTAGTTCTCAATATATAGTCGAGAGCTTGACTGTCGGTCCGTCTCAGTTCGGCATGTCTTGGAACCGGGTGATTCCAAGTTGTGGCTCGATTGTGCCACCCATGTAGTGCTTAAGGCGCTGGGCATTGACCGTAAATGTCCCATCCTTCCCATCTTCCAACTCTACCGCTCCCGATGGGTATACTTTCGAAATCACGAATGGACCGGACCATCGCGACTTCAGTTTTCCGGGAAATAGTCGCCACTGGGAGTTGTAGAGAAGGACGTTTTCACCTTCTTTGAATTCTCTTGCGATGATCCTCCTATCATGAGCCTTCTTTGTCTCTTCTTTGTATGACAGTGCTAGATCATAGGCCAGATTCCGGAATTCCTCCAACTGATCTAGTTGAAGCAAACGACGTTCACCTGCATCAATAAAGTTAAAGTTTAATGCTTTTGTTGCCCAATATGCCCGATGCTCTAACTCTACAGGTAGATGACATGCTTTACCAAACAAAAGCCTATATGGTGTAGTGCCTATAGGTGTTTTAAAAGCAGTCCTATATGCCCACAGAGCATCGTCTAACCTCACCGAACAATCTTTCCTATTGACACCTACCACTTTCTCCAAAATTCGCTTTATCTCTCGGTTCGACACTTCCACTTGACCACTCGTCTGGGGGTTATAGGGGGGTAGATATCTTATGTGTGACACCATATTTGCTCAAAAGTTTTTCAAATAGTTTGTTGCAAAAATGCGTGCCACCATCACTAATGATTGCTCGTGGTGTTCCAAATCGGTTAAAAATGTTTTTCTTTAAAAATTTTAGGACCACTTGAGCATCATTAGTGGCATATGCTTCCGCCTTTACCCACTTAGACACATAATCCACCGCAACCAAGATGTATTTTTTCGTGAAAGAACTAGGAAACGGTCCCATAAAGTCTATCCCCCACACATCAAAAACCTCACACTAAATGATATTATTTAAATACATTTCGTGACGGTTAGAGATGTTACCTGTACTCTGGCATTTATCACAATGTAGCACATAAGAACGAGCATCTTTAAAGAGAGTTGGCCAATAAAAGCCACATTCAAGTACCTTGGATGCCGTCCTTATTGGTCCGAAATGACCACCTACCTCACGGTCATGGCAATGGTTGAGAATTTGATCAAACTCTTCCTCCGCAACACACCGTCTTATCATGGAATCTGCACAAATTTTAAACAAAAACGGTTCCTCCCAAAAATAGTATTTCACGTCAGAAAAGAATTTCTTTCGTTGGTGAAACGATAGGTTTGGTGGAGGTGTGCTTGTGACAAGAAAATTAGCGAAATTTGCATACCATGGACAATGTTTCATCTCAAGCAATTGTTCATCAGGAAACCAGTCATCTATATCATCGTCACTGACCTTTAATTCCAACATGATCAAGCCTAGACAGATGATCAGCAACTACATTTTCCACACTTTTTTATCTTGAATCTCGAGATCAAATTCTTGCAATAATAAAATCCACCTAATTAACCTAGGTTTCGCATCTTTCTTAGCAAGCAAGTATTTTAGGGCAGAATGATCTGTATACACATTTACTTTAGACAGAACAAGGTATGAATCAAATTTGTCGAAAGCAAATACTATAGCAAGTAATTCCTTTTCAGTAGTAGTGTAATTCAATTGAGCATCATTTAAAGTCTTACTTGCATAGTAGATGGTATGAAATACCTTGTTCTTCCTTTGACCCAGCACCGCACCAACAGCTGTATCACTAGCATCGCACATCACCCCAAACGGTAACTCCCAATCAGGGACAGTCAAAACAGGTGCTGTCACCAAGATTTCCTTGAGTATCTCGAATGCATGCAGACAAGTTGAATCAAAATTAAATTCAACATCTTTCATCAACAAAAAGGATAAAGGTTTAGCAATTTTAGAAAAATCTTTAATAAAACGCCTATAAAAACCAGCATGCCCTAGGAAACTTCTAACTCCTTTTATTGATGAAGGTGGTGGTAGGTTTTTGATTACTTCCACCTTGGCCTTGTCGACCTCAATTACATTCTCTGATACCTTGTGTCCTAACACAATCCCCTCTTGAACCATAAAATGACACTTCTCCCAATTTAACACCAAATTGCTCTCTTCACATCTAATTAACACCAAGTTCAGATTCTCTAAACATTCATTAAATGAGGAGCCAAAAATAGAGAAATCATCCATAAAAATTTCAAGGAAATTTTCAATCATGTCATGAAAGATAGCGGTCATGCATCTTTGAAATGTTGCAGGTGCATTGCATAAACCAAAGGGCATACGCCTAAACGCAAATGTACCATAAGGGCAAGTGAAAGTAGTTTTCTCTTGGTCCTCAGGTGCAATTGTGATTTGATTGTATCCCGAATATCCATCTAAAAAGAAATAAAATTCATGACCTTCTAATCGTTCAATCATTTGATCGATAAATGGCAAGGGAAAGTGATCTTTACGGGTTGCATCATTCAATTTCCTATAATCTATGCACACACGCCAACCCGTAACAGTTCTAGTGGGAATCAAATCATTTTTTTCATTAGTAATAACAGTGATCTCACCCTTTTTAGGCACACATTGTACAGGACTTACCCACGCACTATCAGAGATAGGATAGATAATACCTGCATCCAGAAGTTTAATTGTTTCAGCTTTTACTACCTCTTGCATCTTTGGATTGAGTCTCCTTTGTGGTTGTGCTAGAGGTGAGTATTTATCTTCCATCAGAATTTTGTGCATGCAGATCGAAGGACATATCCCTTTTATGTCTGAAACCTTCCAAGCGAATGCTCTTTTATGCTCCTTGAGGACTCCCAAGAGCTTACTCTCCATATCATCTGTCAAAGAAGAGGAAATAATAACAGACAATTTATTATTTTCTCCTAAATATACGTACTTGAGATGTGGAGGTAGTGGTTTGAGCTCCACAGTAGGTGGCTCCTCTAGGCTTGACTTTTGAGGCATTAAATCTTTTCTGTCTCCTAATTCCTCTAGTCTCAGCCTCACTTGCTTTCTCCAAGGTGGAATGGCATTCAAGTGGGCTACCATCTCCATCTTTTCCTCGTCTAGCTCATCCTCCTGCTTTTCAGTAGTGAGAGTGGCCTCCAATGGTTCTTTCAATCCATCCTGCATAAAATCACAAACGAGAGAATCCAAAACATCAATACGAAAACAACTATCATTGTGCATTGTGTGCTTGAGAGTATTGAAGACATCAAAAATAATTTCTTCTTCTCCAACTCTCAGTCTCAATTTCCTCTCTTCAACATCAATCAGTGCTTTCCCTGTAGCCAGAAACGGTCTCCCTAGGATTAAAGGCATCTCTAAATCTTCCTCCATGTCAAGTACCACAAAATCTGCAGGAAAAATAAACTTATCCACTTTCACCAAAACATCTTCGATAATCCCACGTGGATACTTGACAGATCTGTCAGCCAGCTGCAACGACATCCTAGTTGGCTTGGGTTCACCTAATCCCAGTCTCGTAAACACAGAAAAAGGCATCAGATTAATACTCGCACCAAGATCACATAGAGCTTTATGAAAATTAATGTCACCAATAATGCAAGGTATAGAGAAACTCCCTGGATCTTTTTGCTTAGGAGGCATCTTGTTTTGAACTAAAGCGGAGCAATTTTCAGTCAAATTCACCGTCATATGATCTTCTAGCTTCCGCTTATTTGCTAAGATATCTTTCAAGAATTTTGCATAACTTGGCATATTTAATAAAGCATCAGCAAAAGGAATGTTAATATGCAATTTTTTAAATATCTCAAGAAATTTACCAAATTGTGCATCTAATTTAGCTTTCTTCATTGCTGCAGGAAAAGGTGGAGGGATAAAAATTTTATTCTATGCAATAGGTGTAGATGTAGAGTTAGAAGACTTACCTCCTCGATTTTCCACCTCATCCTCACCGTGCTTGGTCTTTTCCTCATTAGACTCGAGTGCTTTTCCACTACGCAATTCCAAAGCCTTCACATGTTCTCTTGGGTTAGTTTCCGTGTTGCTTGGCAAAGCTCCTTGCTCCCTATTAGCAATCAACTTATCCAATTGTCCAATTTGATTCTCTAACCCCTTTATGGATGCATCTTGGTTCTGAAATCTCGTCTCTGTTGCAGAAATAAATTTAGTCATCATTTGCTCTAAATTGGACTTCTCCTCCCGAGGCGGTTCTGGCTTGAATCATTGGTGCATCCCATACGGTGGACCTCTTTGTTGGCGATTTTGGTTGTTTTGACCTCCCCATGAAAAGTTTGGGTGATTCCTCCATCCCGGATTATATGTGTTCGAATAAGGGTCATTTCTAGGACGGTTCTGGAATCCCACTTGTTTTACCGGTGCTCCCTCAAGCACATAGAATGGATTGCCGTCTTGGCAATCCTGCACGTCATGCTCACCCCCACACTTATCACAGAAAATTTCTTGCAGACGCATAGCCGACCCACTCATGCTCATCCCATCAATCTTTCTATTCAAAGCCTCTAACTGTGCTGAAACCGCCGACAAATCATTAACTTGATTAACTCCAGCACCTCGTCTCTGCCTATCAGACTGAGGATGATAGCTACTAGCAACCATCTCCTCCAATAACTCATATCCTTCCTCAGCCGTTTTTCTCAGTAAGTTACCACAGGCAGCAGCATCTATCATAGTACGGTTAGGAGTAAGCAGACCGTAGTAGAAAGTTTGAACAACTAACCCAAGAGGCAGCTCATGGTGTGGACATCTCCTCAACAAGTCTTTGTAGCGCTCCCATGCCTCGTAAAGTGACTCTTGCTCATTTTGAGCAAAAGTAGTAATGTCGGCTTTAAGCTTCATAGTCTTCGACGGAGGAAAGTACTTGATCAGGAATACCTTTGCCATATCCTCCCATGTAGTAATAGACCCTACAGGCAAACAGTTTAACCACGATTTAGCTTTATCTCTCAGTGAAAATGGAAATAAACGCAAACGAACAGCATCATCAGACACGCCATTAAACTTAAAAGTATCACAAATTTCAAGAAAGTCAGCTATATGAGAATTAGGGTCGTCAAGTGCACTTCCCCCAAATTGGACAGTGTTCTGAATCATCTGAATGATAGCTGGCTTGATCTCAAACTGATTAGCTCGGATGACTGGTCTTACGATTCTTGGACGTGCTCTATCAAGAGACGGCTGTGCATAATCCATCATCGGTATACGCCTTGGCTCCTCTCTGTGTTGCTCGTCTTCCATTCTTTCCTTCGCTCTTTGCTGCTGTAGTCGACGTCTAGCTGTGCGTTCAATCTCGGGGTCAAAAGGCTCAAGCTTAAACTCGAGTGATCTTCGCATGCACCACAAGAAAAATCTGCAACACAATGAGAGTATCAAATAACAATAAAATAAATAATACTAAAGAATTTAAATGAAAAATAAAAAATATTGTGAATCAACAGTCCCTGGCAACGGCGCCAAAAACTTGATCGAGCAAAACTTGCAAAGTGAATAGTCCCAAAATTTATTTTATAAATGAAAGCTCGATTTAAATATCGCAAGTGCATGATAGTCAAGTTATAATAAACGTAAGTGAATACGAGTATCGTTCCACAAGGACTGCGTTACACTATTTTTATTTTCAAGTAAAATTTCTTTAGCAACGATAAAATGAGTTGATGATTAATCTAATGTAAATTAAACAACTAAAATAATTAAAATGCAAAGAAAACGTATTCAAGAAAGCAATGATTAATTTGGATTAAATCAATTGAGAAATGAATTTGTTGGGAATTTGCAGTTCACCTACTACTCGTGTTTAAATAATCACACTCGACTTTTACTCGTGCATTCGACGGAATTCCCTAGACTAATTAATATACTTTGTCTAGCTATATTAATATTAATCATAAACATGCAGTACTCAAGTGTCCTCAATTATTTAACAGTTCAAGATTGCATTACATTCTATGGAATCCACTAGCTTTCATCCGGGTGAACTATCACTATCGACATGTACCCAATTCCGTATATCTACTAAAATTGTAAATCCGTGGTTTATACTATTTGATCCTATTGTTAATTGTTCAATCGAAATCATCAACAACATGAAGTAATCAAAGGAAGTTAGCTAGGCTTCGATTGAAACAAGAAAGAACAATAGCATAAACAAATAACTAATAAAAACGTCGAGAAATAATGTTAAACACCGAGTACGGGGTAGGATCCCCTCAAATCCCAACAAATCTAGAGTTTAGCTACTGAAACTCATGATAAAAACCAACAATCAATGTAAGAAATAAAATACTGAATAATGAAAATACTAAAGATGACGATGGATGACGGCCACGACGCGTGGAAATCTCGAGGTCTTCGAAATCTCCTTTCTCTAGCCTCTCCTTCAAGAAAAAATGATGAAAAATCTGATAAAAAGTCTGACAAAAGGTGGCTGATCCTGTGTCTTAGGTTTTGGTGTGGGATAGAGTCCATAAAAAGTTGGAAACAAATCTTCTCGAATCTCGCTTCTCGCTAGGGCGGTATATTTTGACCGCCCTAGCGAGAGGTCCTCGCATAAACTTCCTCGAGAATGTCCCTGGGTTCGCTGGGGCGGTCACTTTTGACCGCCATAGCGAGACACTTGCGCATAAAATCCTCGGCCAGACCAAAATGCTCGCTGGGGCGGTCACTTTTGACCGCCCTAGCGAATCCTCTTCGATATTTTGACAAATTATCTCCCACTTTTTGGTTCAATTCCTACAAAATAACCACAAATTACACGAGATCAATCACATGATAAATAATGCTAAAAAAAACAAAATTAAACTAATACAAACTAATATGATGCATGAATGCGACTCAAAACCAACACTAAAAACACGTAAAAACGAGTCCTATCACCCTTCCAAATATATAGGTAGCACAACGAACCCTATCTTCGTCTTTAAGCTCCATGAACTCGAAGATAACCTCGAGGGACTTAATCCAACCCTCGGCAATCATGGGATCTGTCGTCCCTGAGAACTCTTTTGGCCTCATCTTCATGAACCGCTCATAGATAGCCTCGGGCCCTGCCGGCCTGGTTGCCACAGCATTGTTCCCCGCAAACTGTGCAAAGAACTGCGTCATCCCAGCTAACATCTGGGCATTCATGTCTGGTGTAGGGGGTGGAAGTACATTCCTCTCCTGCCTCTGATTCTCGCCGTCCTCATGGCGAGGTTCATCACCTCTCATGCGCTCAAGAATACGTCTAGGAGGCATACTGTTCCATACATAACCCATACGTAACTAACATGCATAATCTCTATTATTTCTTTAAATTTAAATAAATAATGCATAATCATAATCTAGACATAAAATATTTCATGAAAAAATGCTGTTAAAATATTTCATGCTTTAAACGAAATGCGTAAACGTAAAACTTACAGAACGAAGACGTGACTTCGTGAGCTTCTCGAGATCAGTAGTAGTACAACCCTTTACAAGAACATAGGCTCTGATACCAACTGTAGAGGCCCGTATTTCGTATTTGAAAATTTGCGGAATAATTTAAAATTTTCCTTTAAAAGTAAATAACTTGCCTCATTCATAAAATAAACTGAATAAAAGTTTTAATGTTTAATGTAACAGTGGAATAAAAGTTTAAATGTCAAAATAGCAGAAGAACTAAATATCTGTTTCAAAACAACAACTTAAAATAATTCATCGTCATAAAATGAGTTTGAACATAAAAATGGTAAATGATGGTCCTCAGGTTCTTACTACTGCCGACCCAAGCTAGCTCACTGGTCCCCGCCCTCGGCCTCGACCTCATCAGTACCTACAACAATCAATTCTAGTGAGTCTAAAGACTCATCATGCATATATCATGAATAACAAGTAAATATATCGTAAAATTTCATGCCATGCAAAGATATCATATCGTAAAGCGTAACGTGAAAATCGTGTCATGAATAATTATAAATACGTGCATAACTGAAAAATCGTACGTAAAATGTTTGCTCAATAGAGCCCTGTCATAAAATAGCATATCATAATTTTCTGTTGAGATTATGTTCTACGTAAGTGGCCCATAACATGAACTGAAACATCTGATCAGACTAAACCCCAGTATACTGGGCGGTAGAGATCATCACAGCCCTTGGACTGGATATCTACCCATACATGAACATGAACCGATCATTAGACACCGGATGAAGTAATAATCCCATAAGCTGCAATCCCATGAGCATGAAGTGCCACAAGTTTTATCGCATAAATCTCAAAATAAACTATTATAATTTATGCACGTAATATAATTATTATCCTGTTTTATTTTACCAATTGAGTTGGATTGTTCCCAGGCTCGCTGCATCCTAATCCTAACATGAGAACATGCAAATAACTTAACTTGACCAAAACTTCGTAATTGAACCCAAAAAGGGGCCAACTAGACCAACAACTTAATTTATAACCATGACTCCTTACCAACCCGAACCAATATTGAACCATCATATAGTCATGATTAAAATACACCTAAAATGATAGAAAATAAATACCAAGGGCTGTAATACACAAAAATTGTGCACGGAGAGTCACTTTGGCACAATTCACCTGTAAATTCTCGTACGACCTCTAAACTTAACCAAATCACAAACGGCCAAAAACATGACCTTCCTAACTCAATGAGGTATTTTCCAGTCCGAGGCCATAGGCTAAAAGCCAACCAAGAACTCGAACGAGCCTTTGAACCGAAGGCAAAGTTGCTGTCAAAAATACAGCAGCATCTGTTGTGCTTTCTTTCTTCGTTTATGAGGCTATTGGCCATGGGGGCTTGAACCGCCGACCAGAGCCTCTTCCCAACATACTAAGGTGTAGTTTGAACCATGGCTAAGTGCCTAATCCAACCACAATCCACACCAACACCAACGACAAATCTGAAGTTCCACACAAGACACACATGGCACGCGTGGGGGTGTTGCTTGTTTTGCTGTCATGGATCATTCCAGCGGCCATGTGATCGACCATGGCATGATCTAGACATCATGAGGTATTGTATGAACCATGGATAAGGGCTAAAAAGCCAACCAAGATCCACACCAACCTCAAAACCCAAACTACACATGCAGAAAAAGAAAAGGGTTCGAAGGGGGCACTTGTATTGTTTATTTTTAAAACCGATGGAATTTTGAACCAAGCCATGAAAGGTCATCTTGGTCACGTCCTAGACATTCTAAGGGAAGGTTCTAACCATGGTTACAGGCCCAAAAGATAACCAAGATTCGAACCTCAACTTAGACATCCAACACCAGAAAATCGAGACTCAAGCTGCACTAGGGGGGAAGTTGTTGTCATTTGCGTGTTTCTGTAGCGAATGAACTCGAACCAATGGACGAATCTGGTCCTATCACACTCTATAACCATCCTAGGTGCAGCCTTGAGCCCCTGGAAATCGAGCCAACCCTTCAACCACAAAACATCAAAACCGTAAGGTGCACAAGTGAAGAGCCGAAAAATTCTGTACAATGTTTCGAAAATTGCTTGACAGAATTTCGGTTTTGCTGCATAAAATATGAACATAATTTGGTTTAAAAGTATGTATTTGACTTGATTGAAGAGCAAAAGATAATATAAACATGGCTTGGATTTGTTTGAAACGAAAACAAATCAATACTACGACGCGGCGCGGCGGAGACGAAGTTCTCTTTTCTAGCTTGTTTCTCTCTCTTATTTTTCCTCTAGCCTCTCACGATTTTTCTTGCTGAAAGAAATTGAAATTTCGAGAATATGAAGTGGGGGAGAAGGCTAGGAAAATAAATGGGAAGGTTGCAAGATAATTGGAGATTAAATGGCATGATCGATCTTTCTATCCTAGAATTTGTTAGATAAGGGAATGGTTTGACATCATAGGATTTTGAAGGATAATTGAGGGGGTGATGGCCTAATCTAGTCTAGGTACAAGGTAGAAAATTGTTTAATTGTTGATGATTAAAAGGTGGGGAAAATTATCTACCAAGAAAAGATCAAGGAAATGAATCACATGGTGAGTTGTCAATCAATATTAAATCTTATCAAGAGGTGGTCGAATTCTTGCTTCAAAAATGGGTAGGAAAATTGCTTACTTAATAATTATTGAGGATTTAAAATGAAGGAATTATTCTTCCATGAAGGGATAAGGAAAGATATCAAAAATGGAGAGTTGACAACTATTTTTAAATCTAACAAGGGATGGCCGATTTTATGCATATTAAAATGGGGTGGAAAATTGTAATGCCCAAGATTTTATATCGTATTAAATTACGATTATTAATTTCTAATCGAGACGATTAGGAAAAGGCTAACCGAAACACGAAATGAGATCGCGTGTGAAAATTGATGTGCGAGGACAATAGCATCGGCGCACATGCGCGACTATATGCGCGCACATGCGCGAGAGGTCCAGAAAGGTTGGCGCACATGCACGACTTGGATTCGCACACATGCGCGAGACAACCCGAGAGTGGGCAATTTTGAGCAAAGGCCTCGCGCATATGCGCCAAGATGTGTCGCGCATATGCGCGAGTCTCCGTGAAGCTACGCACCGAGATAATAGGTCTCGCGCATATGCGCGAAGACAGTACGCACATATGCGCGAGAGTCTTTGGACGAATTTTAAGATTGACACGTAGCAAGTTGCATGCAATATATATATATATATATATATATATATATATATATATATATATATATATATAAATATATATATATATCCATATCAAGTATAATTCGTCAGAAACCATCAGAAATAATCGAGAGAAGTTGCTGTGAAAGTGTTGAAAATCCTTACGCCTTTTGTGAGAAATATGTCAATTAGATTTTAATTCCGACTTCGGTACTGTGTTCCTAGCAACGCAGGCTATTACAGGACGTAAGTTTTATTACGTTTTGACATGTTTTCAAAATATGATGTTGCTGGAATTGAATACACGTCATATATGTTGTTCTTGACATGTTAGACAGCGTAGAATCGAAATCAGATTAAGAAACATATTGAATATGGAATTGTTATGAATTTCAGAGTTAAATTGACTGAGATGTGATGTCAGATTTGTACGGTGGTTGGTTTTAAGTTAATGGAATTGGTATAGACTGATATGGTATTACCGGTATCGCAAGATTGTACTGTTGTATCGTCAGAATTTGATAAGACAGAGAGGTCTTGAATTAAATAGAATATTGATACAGAATATTGATATTGTCATTGCCAGATCGAACAGCGACAGACTTTGATTCAAGACTTCGATTGTATCAGAGCGACAGCAAGAAAAATATAAATAAATGTTGATTCGGGATTGCACAACTCGAGTTAGGTTTGACTTGAGTTTTCCAAAATCACATACTTTATTTTATTGCATTGATATTTGCAGATTATCAGATTGATATGTTTAGTCTATTGAATTATAGCAGAGCCAGAGTTTGAGTCTAGGGCAGATCAGCCTAGCTAGGGCAGAACCGCTGAGTCTTTGTCAGAACCGCGAATACTCTAGACTTACGGTGTATCGATGAACTTAGATGTAGATCGACGTCTATTGTAGACATTCGATACAGCATACCCAAGTCTAAATTAGATTGGGATCCCTAGGTTAGAAATAAGATAAGATAAGATAACAAGTCATTGACTTAAATACAGATTCGTATTTGTTCATGTAGTCAGATTGGATACATGTTTTAATAATTGTTTATGCTTTTATATATGTTTTATATGATTGCATTAATACATTGTTTATACTGGGATATTTATATCTCATCGGAGTTATCCGGCTGTTGTCTTGTTTGTATGTGTGCATGGCAACAGGTGGGACAGGTTCAGGGTCACAGAGGGTGAAGAAAGATCGAGATTAGAGTGGTGATTCCGGACTTTGATATAGATAGGTTTTATTACTTGATCATAGTAGTTGAACCTAGTTTTGAGCTATATGCATGCTATACAGGAGTTGTATTATTGTACGGGTTTGTATAATAGAATAATTCCATTACCTTCCGCATTTAAAAAAAATAAATTAGACCCTGTTTATTTTAATTGATTGAATTAGTCCCAATGACGATTAAGAAGATGATTAGAGTCCGGGTCCCCGCAACAGGTGGTATCAGAGCGATAGATCCTTTAAATTGAGATAGAAGAGGCTAGTGAGCGGGATAGAACGTGTTTTATTTCTTGAATGCTAGCATGCCTTACTGCTTTAATACATGTTACTTCTTTATCTGATTTGATATAGTAATATGTTTTATTAAAACTGGATCAGCACCGATTCTAGATCAGTAGTAAGATGATCAGAGGGGGATTGAAACAGAATTGTGGTATTTGTTTCTAATTTATTTGGTTATCAGATATGCCTCCGAGACGAGTAACAGAACAGGGAAGTACATCAAATCCTCCAATGGATGTCACCCCGACTCCAATGGAAACGTTACTGAAACGATTTCAGTCATTTCATCCGCCGACTTTGAAAGGAACAGAGAACGCTGTGGAGTGCGAGAGTTGGCTTGATGATATTGAGATGCCGTTCGAATCCTTGGAGTATACAGATGAGAGGAAAGTGAAATTGATTGGACACCAGTTACACGATGTTGCAAAGGACTGGTGGATTACGAGAAAGAGAGCCATGGATTATAGAGGTACGACTATTACCTGGAATATATTTAAAACTGAATTTTATCAACGATTCTTTCCAGTGTCGTATAGAAAAGACAAGGGGGCGGAATTTGCCAATTTAAAGCAAGGACATATGAACATAGAAGAGTACGTGTCAAAGTTCTCCACCTTGTTGAAATTTGCTCCACATGTGGCTGACAGTGAGGAAGCTACTGCTGACCAGTTCATCAATGGCTTGAACCCCGACATTTTCACATTGGTGAACATTTCACATTGGTGAACAGAGGGCGACCGAATAATTTTACTGACGCCCTGAACAGAGCTAAGGGAGCAGAAGCAGGTCTGATGAGACAGGAAGGGGCTTCATTTGTGCTTCCAGCACCAAGACCACAGCAACCACCTCCCATATTTGAGGGTGGCAGCAGGAGTGGAGGGAAGAAAGAATTTTGAAAGCCAGGGGAAAGCAATTCAAGAAATCTGGCAGTAGTTCTTCCAGCTCCGGTGGTTCCAGACTGAGCCAGAGTTACACTGGAGTTTATTGTAGGACTTGCGGAGGAAGACATGCAACTGAGCAATGTCAGGGAGTGACTGGTAGTTGCAACATTTGTAAACAGCCGGGACACTTTGCTAAAGTGTGTCCACAGAGAGGTTCTCAAAGATCTCAGGGAGCCGAGTCATCGGGATCAGCAACACAGACTGAGTGACGATCAGCTGCTGTTCACACATTCCAGCCAGCGCCATCTCAGTCACAGCAGAGGTCAGGAGGTAGCCAGACTGTTAGCCAGCCTCCTAGACAGCAGGCCAGAGTATTCTCTTTGACAGAGGAGCAGGCCCAGGAAGCACCAGATGACGTTGTGGCAGGTAACTGTTCTTTATGTGGTTACTCTGCTTATGTATTGATTGATACCGGTGCTTCACATACATTTATTTCTGAACGATTTGCATTAAGTCATGCATTGCCTGTAGAGTCTTTAGCTACTGTAGTGTCTGTCTCTTCGCCTTTGGGGATAGGTTTGATATCCGTAAATTCTGTTAAGCATTGTGTACTACAGTATGACGGGCATGAGATTGAATTAGATTGCATCGTACTTGGGTTGTCCGATTTCGATTGTATTATCGGTATTGATATGCTGACCAAGTACAGAGCTACAGTTGATTTTTTCCACAAGATAGTGAGATTCAGACCAGATATGGCTGAGGAGTGGAAATTTTACGGTAAGGGTTCTAGATCAAGAATTCCTTTAGTATCCGTATTATCTATGACTCGATTGTTTCAGAAAAGAGCAGAAGGATTCATTGTATATTCAGCAGATTTACTGAAGTCGAGTCCAGCATTGGCAGACCTGCCAGTGGTACGTGAGTTTGCTGACGTCTTCTCATATGAGATCCCGGGATTACCTCCAGTCCGAGAGATAGACTTCAGCATTGAATTGATGCCAGGTACAGTGCCGATCTCTAGAGCTCCGTACAGAATGGCAGCAATTGAGTTGAAAGAATTGAAAGATCAGCTGGAAGATTTACTGGCCAAAGGGTACATCAGACCGAGTGTTTCTCCTTGGGTGCTCCAGTACTGTTTGTAAGAAATAAAGACGGTTCGATGAGACTCTGCATCGACTATCGGAAACTAAACAAGGCAACAATAAAGAATAAATATCCTTTGCCTCGTATTGATGATTTATTCGATCAGTTGCAGGGTTCTTCCGTATATTCCAAAATTTATTTAAGATTAGGATATCATCAGCTGAGAGTCAGAGATTCTCATATCTCAAATACAGCATTCAGAACCAGGTATGGCCATTATGAATTTATTGTCATGCCATTTGGTTTGACGAATGCTCCAGCTGTGTTTATAGGATTGATGAACCGTACATTCCAGAAATATCTCGATGATTTCGTGATTATTTTCATCGATGATATTTTGATTTATTCAAAGAATATGAGTGAGCATGCTGAGCATCTAAGAACTGTGTTGCGAATTTTAAGGGCTGAGAAGTTATATGCTAAATTGTCGAAATGTGAGTTTTGGTTAAGACATGTAGTATTTCTGGGTCATATTATATCCGGAGATGGGATATCAGTGGATCCCAGTAAATTTGAAGCCGTAATTTCTTGGCCAAGACCGATTTCCGTGCCCGAAATTCGCAGTTTTATGGGTTTAGCGGGATATTACCGTCGTTTCATTAAAGATTTCTCGAGTATAGCTAAACCAATTACTCAGCTGAATCAGAAGAATGCTCCATTTGTTTGGTCTGAAGAATGCGAGACCAGTTTTCTGGAGTTAAAGAAGAGGTTGATCAGTGCACCGGTGTTGACTATTCTATCCGGTACTGGTGATTTTGTGGTTTATTGCGACGCTTCTCACAGAGGGTTGGGATGTGTGCTGATGCAGCGAGGGCATGTTATTGCTTATGCCTCAAGACAGCTTAAACCACATGAGACTCGTTATCCAATCCATGACCTTGAATTGGCAGCCATTGTCTTTGCATTAAAGATATGGTGACATTACCTTTACAGGGAAAATTTTGAGATATATTCTGATCATAAGAGTTTAAAATATCTGTTTTCACAATCTGAATTGAATATGAGGCAACGAAGATGGCTTGATTTGCTTAAAAACTTTTATTGTGAAATCAAATACTATCCAGGAAAGTCTAATGCAGCAGCAGACGCACTGAGTCGAAAGGTATGTTCTTTATCCATATTGACGATTGGTGTTTCAAATTTGATAGAAGACTACTGTTTGTCTGGATTAGAATTTGAAACAGATTATAGACCATTAAGACTTTATACGGTACTAATAGAACCTGAACTGATTATGAAGATTAAGTCAGCTCAGAAAGTTGATCAGAATATACAAAAATCAGTATCGATGGTCAGAACAGGGCATCAATCGGAATATCAGGTACGTGTTAACGTCTTGTATGTGAATAATCGTCTGGTTGTGCCGAATGTTCCAGATCTGAGACGACAGATATTGTCAGAAGCGCACAACAGTCGATTCAGTATTCATCCTGGTGGCAGAAAGATGTATAATGATTTGAAAAGACAGTTCTGGTGGAAACAAATGAAGACTGACATTGCCGAATTTGTTTCGAAATGTCTGAATTCCCAGCAGGTGAAAGCAGAAAGAAAGAAACCAGGAGGGTTATTACAGAGTTTTTCCATTCCTGAATGGAAATGGGATCATATTTCCATGGATTTTGTGACGCAGCTACTGCGTTCCTCCCGAGGTTGTGATGCGATTTGGGTCGTGATTGACAGATTAACCAAATCCGAATGTTTTATTCCTTCCAAGATGACGTACAGATTTGACCAAATGGCAGAGATCTATGTCAGAGAAGTGGTCAGATTGCATGGAGTGCCGAAGTCAATTGTATCAGACCGTGATCCTCGATTTACTTCGCACTTCTGGCATATTTTGCAGCAGGCTCTCGGTACGAAGTTACATCTGAGTACCGCATATCATCCACAGACCGACGGACAGTCAGAGCGGACTATCCAGACACTGGAAGATATGCTGAGAGCAATAGTGCTTGATTTCAGCACTAATGGGCAAGATGCATTGTCGCTTTGTGAATTTTCGTACAACAATAGCTATCAGACGAGTATTGAGATGGCACCATTCGAAGCGTTGTACGGAAAGAAATGTCGATCCCCTCTCTATTGGGATGATATCTCTGAAGTGCCTGAGATTGTAGCTGATATGATCAGAGATATGACAGAAAAAGTGAAGCTAATTCGAAAGAAAATGAAGGCAGCGCGAGATAGACAGGCCAAATATGCCAATGTTCGACGTAGACCGTTGGTATTTGAAGCAGGAGACCTAGTATTTAGAAGATTTCACCTTTCAGATGAGTTGTCAGATTTGGCAAGAAAGGTAAACTGTCTCCACAATACATTGGGCCTTATGAGATTCTCGAGAAGATAGGAGATCGTGCCTATCGACTCGCTTTACCGTCTTCATTATCCGGGATACATGATGTTTTTCATGTATCGTTATTAAGGAAATACCTTCCTGATGCTTCACATCCTATACAGCCAGACGAGGCCGAACTTGATGAATCTCAGAGTTATGTTGAAAAGCTGGTTCAGATTGTCGATCGTAAAGAAAAACAGCTCAGAACGAAGACTATTCCACTTGTGAAAGTTCAATGGACTCGTCATGGTACTGAAGAAGCAACCTGGGAAACTGAATCAGATATCAGACAAGAATTCCCAGAGTTATTTCAATGATGTAAATTTCTTATACAGTTTTTGTATATATACTCCTTATTGATATAATTGATTACCTGAGATTTCGGGGACGAAATTGTATCTTAGGGGGGGAGAAATGTAATGCCCAAGATTTTATATCATATTAAATTACGATTATTAATTTCTAATCGAGACGATTAGGAAAGGGCTAACCGAAACACGAAATGAGATCGCGTGTGAAAATTGATGTGCGAGGACAGTAGCATCGGCGCACATGTGCGACTATATACGAGCACATGCACGAGAGGTCCAGAAAGGTTGGCGCACATGCACGACTTGGATTCGCGCACATGCGCGAGACAACCCGAGAGTGGGAAATTTTGAGCAAAGTCCTCGCGCATATGCGCCAAGATATGTCGCGCATATGCGCGAGTCTCCGTGAAGCTACGCACCGAGACAATAGGTCTCGCGCATATGCGCGAAGACAGTACGCGCATATGCGCGAGAGGCTTTGGACAAATTTTAAGATTGACACGTAGCAAGTTGCATGCAATATATATATATATATACATATCAAGTATAATTCGTCAGAAACCATCAGAAATAATCGAGAGAAGTTGCTGTGAAAGTGTTGAAAATCCTTACGCCTTTTGTGAGAAATCCGTCCGTTAGATTTTAAATCCGACTTCGGTACTGTGTTCCTAGCAACGCAGGCTATTACAGGACGTAAGTTTTATTACGTTTTGACATGTTTTGAAATTATGATGTTGTTGGAATTGAATACACATCATATATGTTGTTCTTGACATGTTAGATAGCGTAGAATCGAAGTCAGATTAAGAAACAAATTGAATATGGAATTGTTATGAATTTCAGAGTTAAATTGACTGAGATGTGATGTCAGATTTGTACGGTGGTTGATTTTAAGTTAATGGAATTGGTATAGACTGATATGGTATTACCGGTATCGCAATATTGTCATGTTATATCGTCAGAATTTGATAAGACAGAGAAGTCTTGAATTAAATAGAATATTGATACAGATTATTGATATTGTCATTGCCAGATCGAACAGTGACAGACTTTGAGTCAAGACTTCGATTGTATCAGAGCGACAGCAAGAAAGGTATAAATAAATGTTGATTCGGGATTGCACAACTCGAGTTAGGTTTGGCTTGAGTTTCCCAAAATCACATACTTTATTTTATTGCATTGATATTTACAGATTATCAGATTGATATGTTTAGTCTATTGAATTATAGCAGAGCCAGAGTTTGAGTCTAGGGCAGATCAGCCTAGCTAGGGCAGAACCGCCGAGTCTTTTTCAGAACCGCGAAGACTCTAGACTTACGGTGTATCGATGAGCTTAGATGTAGATCGACGTCTATTATAGACATTCGATACAGCATACCAAAGTCTAAATTAAATTGGGATCCCTATGTTAAAAATAAGATGAGATAACAAGTCATTGACTTAAATACAGATTCGTATTTGTTCATGTGGTCAGATTGGATACATGTTTTAATAATTTTTTATGCTTTTATATATGTTTTATATGATTGCATTAATACATCGTTTATACTAGGATATTTATATCTCACCGGAGTTATCCGGCTGTTGTCTTGTTTGTATGTGTGCATGGCAACAGGTGGGACAGGTTCAGAGTCACCGAGGTGAGAAAGATCGAGATTAGAGTGGTGATTCCGGACTTGGATATAGATAGGTTTTATTACTTGATCGTAGTAGCTGAACCTAGTTTTGTGCTAGATGCATGTTATACAAAAGTTGTATTATTATACTGGTTTGTATAATAGAATAATTCCATTACCTTCCGCATTTTAAAAAATAAAAAATAAAAATTTAGACCCTGTTTATTTTAATTGATTGAATTAGTCCCAATGATGATTAAGAAGATGATTAGCGTTCGGGTCCCCACAAAAATGTTGCTAAATCTTGTATTTTAAATCTTAAAAGTTTTATTTAGCCATTAAGTATTTTAGTGAATTAAATAATTAATTATTTTAGGATAGTAATTATCTTGCATGCATGGCCAATTCCTTAAAGTAAATTACTAACATGTTAAGTTATAATTTATTAAATAAAATAAGCCTAGATTAGCTTATCACAATTGGTCACATATTTTAATTTGGGCTTTTAATTAAATTATTGGACATAAAGGAACTTATTTACTACTAACTTCAATTAATTAATTAAATCCCTAAACATTCTTTTACATTAAAATAAATTATTCTTTATCTTAAATTAAGTATAGGAATATTTTCTCATTATTAAAATTTATTTCATTACTCCAACTCCAGTCTGACCTCGCTTATTTAATTGAAACGATAAAACTATACTCATGCGATTTAAAATAAATAATCAAGACTAAATAACTTTAAAATGCCTTTAAAAAAATAAAGAAATCATTTTTTTATTTAAATACTAGAAATTATGCATGACTTATACGTAGTATGGTTTAACGGGTTCTACAATACAGGAGCTATACGTACTAGGATGCACTTTGATCCGTTTTACCGACTTCATTGAGTTCATCAGGTGGCGAGGTTTGGTGTAGTTTTGAAATACATATGAGCAAATGTATTGTAGTCGGAGATTCACTGTTTGTCTACGGGTAAAAATATCTTATGTGATCTAATGTATTAATAGTGCAAGGAGTCTCTGGGCAGACCAAGAAATATTCTTTAAAGAAATGTGTTTTCTTAGTTGTACATATCATGTCACTATTAGTACTCAAAGATAATCGCATAGTTATCAAATTAATATGCAACTCTCGATATACTAATGGTTACAGATTCAAACGAAATATATGAGTTTAAGGGACCATAATGTACGCTAACCATGACTTAAGGTTCTTGTGTGCACTATCAATGATACATAGGGGATCATGGGGTGATGAGACTGGATACTCTTACCACGATCTGATAGGTGCAATCAGAAATAAGTTCTGACATTCTTGATCAAGGATTTGATGAAAAGAATGGGGCTAACAAGGGTACGTCCGAATAAGAATAAATGTTATTATGAATTACATATAGATGTGAACCCATGGTTAGCTATATCCTTAAACCATTGAGAGTCACTCAAGTATCAGACTTTGTGTTCTCATTAAGAAAGTCAAAATTTGAGGAGTTGAATTTGTCGACTTATATTTTCATGGAGATCAAACATGATGCTTATAAAGTAGTTTATAAGCTGATTCCATAGGATGGAAGAAATGGAAGTTGGCTTAATTCATGATTAAGTAAAGAGAGTGGAACTGTCTGTTTTAGTGAAGAAGTACACAAAACTGACAACTACCCAATATTTTAAATGAAAATTTTGATGTTCGAAATTTTCGTTTTCATTATATGAACAAGACTTATATTTTTGATGCATCGCGCTCTCGGATTGTCGATCGGGGTTATAATGAGTTCAGAATCATTTATTTAGTGAATTGACAATTTATTGTTTAAATAATTATATTAGTAGTGATGACTACTAATATGTATAATTATCATAAATATTCCAGAGTATGAGATGTACGTTAGAGAAGGAGTTCTCAAATAGTACACGCGATGCCACTATTATAGTTATCACATAGTTATCGAATTAATATGCAACCCTCGGTGAACCAATGGTTGCAGATTCGATCGGGATATATGAGATGAAGGGTCCGTAATGTACGTTAATGATAATCGACTGGTTTTTGCAAGCACTATCAGTGATACCTAGGGAATCATGGGGCGATGCTACTAGATGCTCTTACCATGATTCGATGGGTTTAATCAGAAATATGATTCCTGACATTCTCATGATAATTTGTTGATACATAGAATGGGGCAAATTAGGTTAAGCTGAAAGGGGATCGATTAAGGTGCCCTAATGTGCAACAGAATTTTCAATAATTGTTTTTCAACAAGAAAACCGAGCACCCTGATCCTATAATGTGTAGCAAATACGAAAAACAAGAAATGTCATACATAGGGTGTTTTAAGAAAAATTTACCTATCGATCACAAAGGATTGATGATGGCTCCAACTTAGTTTTAAATAACTAAGCTCTTGAATGGCAAGACAATCTTCAAGCTCTCCTTGCTTCAAAATTAGGCCTACCACTTGCAAGCTAGAACCCCTCTTATTTTGCAATAGAAAAATAAGAGGATTTTTCAATGAGAAGTGCAGAATTTCCTCAACAATTGAAGAACAAAAATTGGGGGAGAATGTCACAAGAAATTTCGGCCAAGGTGATGTGTTGGAGAGAAAGGAGAACCACTTTCTTGGATGTGGAAAAAGTTAAAGAACTTTTAGCATGCCAAGCTTTGATTATTGAAAAATTAGTCTCCTAACTCTTCCCCTCCCATGCATGCATTTCTATTTGGGTTTATAACAATTATAAAGCACATGGACTTTTATTTAAATGTCTCAAATACATTTGAGACCATTTAACATTTACTTGATTTTACTCAAGCCCACTAGTTTAATAATTATTTCTAATTGTGGTCTACAAGGCCCAGTGTTTTTAATTAATCCAAAACTTGAATTAATTTAATTATTTGGACTCTACTAGGCCCACTAGTGTTTCAACACTTGAATTAATTTAATTTAGTCAATAATAATGTTTATGAAAATCACAATTTTTAAATACATTATTTGTTTGGCCAACTTTTAATTTTGGAGCACTTCCTAAAATTAAAAATTACATTCTCCTTATAGAAGTCTTACTTCTATTTTTCCTTATGCTTATAAACTCCTTTATAAGCCGTTCAACATATTGAACTATTTTACTTTTCAACGGGATCTAGAAAGCTAGTACTTGTGTGGTCTTCAATGGTTCATTGATACAACTAGCCGTGGGTTCACATCTTCATGTGATTCGGACTAAACATGTCCTTATACAAGCATATCCCAATTTCTCCATTCTTAATTATCAACTCCTTGATAACAAGAACTTCAGAACTCAAGTCTGATAGTATCCAACCAATCATGTTAAACGCCTAGCAGCATCGCTTACATGATTCCCTAGGTATCAAATGATAGTGCCCGCTAGAACCATTCAATTATGGTTAGCGTACAGTACGGTCCTTTCATCTCATATATCTCGACCGATTCGACAATCATTGGTATATCGAGAGATATCAATGAATCGATACTATGTGTCATGTAGTAGTTGCATCGATGGTATAATCTATGAAACCCCTTTCATAATTACCACCATACTCTGATCAGAGATTTCAAACTACATATACATGATATCACATAGCATATCCATACCCGAAGATAAGCGGTGAATCCCCAACTACAATCCATCGACTCATATATGTTTCGACAAAACACCCAACCTTGCCACCTGATGATCCCATGAGAGTCGATAAACAAGTCAAAGTGCAATGCTAGCATATAGAGTCTCAATGTTGTTACGGGTCATAAGGGCTAATGTTGTACAACCATAAACTAGGATGTTTCCACTCGATAAGTGAGAACCACATGGAAAGTCCTTTATGGAGGGTTGTTCAGTGCACTCTACAAGGAGCAACTATCTGCATGTTCGGACATCACAATGTCCCCTACCAATGACACATGGTACTCACATCATAGATACTAGTCTTGAACTCGAGAATCCTATATCCTTCTTAGCGGCGGTTGATCGACTAGAAATGGTTTAGAATATACAGTATTGCAAATATGAGTTTCATGTTACTCATCATATGAGCATCTCATATTCTTTCAAGTATTTGTATATTCAAGGACTTTATCTATGCAACTAGCATGAGTATACATATAAAGATGTGCCAAAACAATAATTTCAAATATTATTAAAATAAAGACTGTTTATACATAGAGTTTCATTGTGAACACTTGACCAACACTTGGCTCGACGTGCACCTACTCTAACATAAGCCCGAATAAAGGATTATGTCCTGAATCACAAAGAGTTGTAAACACACGGCTAGATGTATCCCTGAACCATTGAGGGGTCACACAAGCACTGGTTAACTTTGTCCCGTTGAAATAATAAATTCAATGAGTTGAATTTATAAGAAATAAGTTTGATATGATCACTCGATAAGCTTATAGATAAAGTTTATAAAAATTTACAGAAATTTTGAGAGCATGACTGCTAAAACAGTCAAAGAGAGTGCACCTGCTTTATTTAGACATTGGTGATCTCGAAACTAAAATGTGCATCATAATAACAAATAAGTTAAAATTGTCACATCGATGATGATGGATCGTCGATTGAGATTATGATGATATTAATATAATGGGAGCATGTATCATGTGCTTGTAAGAGTATAAGTACATCATGCTAATTTATTAAAGTTCAAATGAGATTTAATAATTATATTTTAATTGAGTTAAAATATAGGCCATTAAGTTTTTATAAAATATGGTATTGATTTATGTAATATGAATATGTTCATTATACCATAATTTTAAAAACTTGCACACAAAGCAAAATAATAATGATGCATGATATTATAAGAAATATGTGCATCATTCGAAATTGACCATGACATGGGATGCATTTTATTTTTGGAATCTTTAATTACCTTAATAAATTAGATTAATTAAGTAAATAAATGATTAGAAAAATAATAATAAGAAAATAATAAAAAGAATTTGATTTTTATCTATTAACATGCATCCGAGAGTTTCATGATTCGGCACACAAATATTTGTAGAATCTTTGATTGACTTAATAAATCTAATTAATTAAGTAAATTGTAGATTAGACAAAAATATAAGATTTGATTCATATTCTAAAAAGGAGGCATCCGAAAGTTGAGAAGGAGATTCAAGAATTTTCGGCTCTTCCCTAAGGATTAGTGTGCTGCTCTCAAAAGCTCTCAATTCTTGCAAGAAAAATTCGGCTTATTATTGTTGATGAGTCGATTTCTTCTTCGTGTTCCATCTCTACGCAAAAGTTCTTCTAAATTTCTAGTGCAATTTAAAAAATGAACAAATATTCAAGTCGTGGACCGGATTAGGAGATCGAAGGATGTTCGTAGGGATTTACAACAAGAGCTACATCCGCTAATACCGGAGCAGTTGGAGGCAAGAGAAAATTTCACTGAAGGTAAAATTTTCTAATTCCTATGTTTATTTAATTTATTAAAACCATACGAGTGTCCAAATAATATTTTGAATGTCAAAATAAAATTTTAAACCTTCCGCTGCGATTTGGACACGAGAGAAACCGAGATCCAACAGTGGTATCTGTTGGGATCGGTTAGGGGATCACCGTTGAGCTACAATAGCTCGGTTCTTGAAATATTGAACACCGATGAATTAAATCGAGTTTGGTTAAAAACCAAGCGGAAGATACACGAAATAATCCTTCGTATAAACCGATTAAATATTTTGTAAAACATTTAAAATATATGCAAGTTGAATTAGTAAAAATATTTTAGTTGAAGCATTTTATCAAACACTTGGTATTCAATATTTTGGTATTTGAAGAAGACATAAAAAGTTTCAACAATGCATCTTTAAAACTATGGAAATGATAAGTAAATGCAATAAACAAATAGACACGAATTTGTTTATGAATGTTCGGAGATTTAAAAGGATTCACCAGAAGACTTTGATTTATACAACACTTTTTACAAACCCATTCAGCTAGGACTTACTCACTGCCTAAACTGAACTCCTAGCACTCAAGATTGTAGGCAGCACCTCACAATTAGCATATTGTTTAATGTCTCATATGCAAAGACTACATACACAAGTTTTACGTCTTTGTGCAAGACTCACTCAACTAATCTTTGAACTTCAACTCTCTTGTATATGTGTGAGTGATCGTGTGTGAGGAATTTATCAGTTACAGTGTACATCTCTAATGTATCCTCACACAAGGGCTTGTGCTCTCAACTAGCTTATTTCTTCATGCTAACTGCCCATGCGATGAATCCTCCTCAAAAGCTCTTGTTTGATCTTCAATATGTTGTATTTATAAGCACCAACAATGATATATACGTTAGACACAAGAATATGACCGTTTGGAAAGTTTCTGTACTTTTCTGAAATTGCAACGGTCAAATTCAGCTTGTTGGGCATTTTCCCGACTGGTCAACTCTGGCCAACTCAACTGGTCGTTCACTTCAACTGATCAGTAGCTGGTTCAGTTCAGTTCAGTTGGTCAACTGCTGGTTCAGTTCAGTTCAGCTGGTCAGCAGCTAGTTCAGTTTATCTGGTCAGCAGCTGGTTCAGTTCAGGTCAGCAGCTGGTTCAGTTCAGTTGGTTGGTCATCTGGTCAGCAGCTGGTTCAGTTGGTTCAGTTTCAGCTGGTGTGCTGAAATCAGCCTAGCTGTAGGCTATTTTCAGTTTGTGCAGAACCAGTAGCTTCATCGTCATTTGTCAGCATCGTAAGCTTCGATTCAGACTTTGACTTCTGAAGACGATTTGTAGATCTTTGTCTCATCTTTCCAACGCAAAATGAATCACATTATTTAGATAACCGAGCTGAGAGATATGACCAAAATACCGCAGCTGCTCAATCCTAACTGATTGTTGTTTTTGTATGATCAGTTTGGTAATTGAGCGATCAGTTAGACCATGATAACATCCGATTTTGCCCAAATGACGTGAAACATGACTTGTTCCAAATTGAGTTTTCTGATCATTCAAATTGGCGGATTATCATTTGAATCATCCATCTGGGAGATATCATCAAAATACCAAAGCTCGCCAGAAATTCAGTTTGTGCAGAATTCGGTTTCAGTTTGCTTCTTGTGTTAACAACTTCACACTTGAGTAAATATGTTAGAAACACAATAACAAGTTTTGTTAACATCAAAATCAAGATTGCGAATTTGAAAAGTTCTAACAGTATCAGAGCCAGGTTTCTCTATATCGTATGATTTTAAATCATATTGAATAATTAATTTCTAACCACGCAAGAAATTTTTTCAGAAAATTGTAGCACCATAAAATTTATTTTTTCAGATATTAAAATAAATATTTTTGAATCTGCCTGGAAGTGTTCCAGGCAGTCCGTGAGCGCAGGTCCTCGCACGGTGATGTGCCGCGTGCGCGGCTTGCGCACGGCGTCTGGCACGCCAACGCGCCGCGTACGCACTGCGTCCGGCAAGCCTGCGCACGCATGTGCGCACGGCGTGCCCGCCAGTGCTCGATACGATCAGGCAGCGGGCGAGCAGCGTGGGCGGCGCGGGCAGCTTCCTGGGAAGGTCTCGGGCACCGTGCTAATTATTGGGCTTGAATTGTTTGGGCCTAGGGTGCGATTTCTGATTTTTTTCAAAATTTTGGATTAAATTGATATTTTATGGAAATTATTCAATTTATTTTTTTTGGAAAATAATAATTTTCTTGTAAAATAAATAATTAGAATATGATTTTAATTATTTATGGTAAAAATTAGTTTTACAAGAAATCAATTATTATTGATTAAATTGGAAATTAAATAAAGGTGTTTATTTAATTTATTAAATTCTAAAATATTTTTGGTGGTTAGTAATAAAATTATTAGATACATGATTTATCAATTAATTAAATTTGTTTAATTAAATTTATGTTAAAATTTGATATTAAATGCGTGAATGATGATTGTGAGAACCCGGATTTTTTGAAGCAAAGCACCTCAAAAAGCTTGGAAAGTAGCTCAAAAAGAAGCCGAGGCAATGCAAAATCTTGAGAATTGAGGGTACGTCGCTCGGAAGAGGAAACTCTCAGCTCAAGGAAGCTCCAAGATGCTTGGAAAAGAAACCCTCAGCTCAAAAGCTAAAACCCTAGCTCAAGGACTCGATCTTTCAGCTCAAAGAAGCTCAACCAAGCTTGTCCTAACAAGACTAAAAAGGAAGCTAAAAGATGAGCCAAGGAATTGGACAAACTTATTATGCAAGAAGCAACCTTTGAGTAAACCCATGAAGGAGCTAAGGGAGGAGCTAAAGGACTAAGACATATTGATGATGCAGGAAATGACCCTTTAGAAAACCAAAGTGACAATTAAGGAATGCATGAGATTTTGAGCCACCATAATGATCACATTCAAAACTTTTCTTGGACCCCAAGTGGTCGACCATGGTGGCTAGGTGGAAGGTCTTTCTTTTGCCTATAAATACCACTCATTTGGTTGAAAGGAAACACACCACAAAACCTCTCAAATTTCGGTTTTCCCTTCTCCTCACTCTCCCAAATTTTCGGCCAAGTAAGCAAGGAAGAAAGGAGGAAAATTCGTACGGCCCGGTGCTGAAACTTTGCGTCAAAGTGCTGTCGGATCGAAGACCCTTTTTGTCAAAATTAAGTCGAGGTGCTGTCAAACTTGCGAGAGTCAAGTGCGTGCCAAAGTCTGAATTTTCGAATCTACTTCAAAAATCGGTAAGTGGGCTTTTGATATATATTCGTTGTATTTTTAAACTCGAATATGTATATCATGACATGCATGTATATGTGTCTTCATTTTCGAAAATTATTATCTGTTCTGTTTAAAATTTCGATCGATTATGTGTTGTCTTCTATGCTTTGAAATTCATTGATTCCACCGTGTCCATATGAAAACTCTGAAATCTGAAAATCTGAAAAGTTCGGTCTGTTACTTCTGAATTCTGTTGCACTGTTACGATTCGAATTTGAAATGGGACGAAAATTGTAGTTCTGTTCTGGACCCCATTGGTGGGTATAAAACCATTTTCTGTCCTGGCCACCATTGGTGGGTATAAAACCATGTTATGGCCTCACCCCTTAGAGGACTAACATATTGGGGACAATTTGACCATGGAAATGAGATGAGTAAAAGTGTTATGTTTGTTCTGATATGTTCTGTTCTGAATTGATTTAATCTATTTCTGAATTTTTCTGAACCATGTGATTAATTCTGTCATTTATTCGATTTGTCTCTGTCCTGATAAGTTAAGAATATTAAGTTTTGAAAGTCTGTTAAAAGAACGTTTTAAGAAAACTAAGTTCTATATGTATATTTGGAATCGATGGACCCCCACTTGCTGAGTGTTTCCCAAAACACTCACCCCTTACAAATTTCGGATAAAAATGAGGTTCAACTGAATGAGGAAGAGCAAGATGCTTTCTGGGGTTGGTGAATCGAAGATCAAGATCAGAACTCAAGATTTTTCTTTCTTTTCATTTCCGCTATTTGAAACTCTAATGTATTTCTAATTATATTGTCAATGTAAAGACAATGTTTAATTTATGAAAAAGACTGGTTTTGGCGTTTCGATACGAGGCTTAATTGTTTTCAAATAATTTCTAAACAATGCCGAATGTCAGCGACGCTTCGGACTCGGGGCGTGACAATGATCGAGAGCCTTGACCAATGTGTTAGGTGTATGTTATGATATTTTACTGTTTTATTCATTTTGTTAATATTTGATATTATTAAAGTGGGCCTTGTTTATAGCGTGTTCCCACCCCATGAGATGTATCCCTTATGTGCCATGGCTATTTAAATATAATTATTAGAAATAGTGGGAGATCAAGATTGGAAGATGGTGGGCCCGATGAACAAGATGAAGACATGTAAAATATGGGAAGCTCTTGTAATAGTTGCATTTGCATCCCTACATTCACCTAGGTTTTGGACCTGGATCCATGTATGGCTCACATGGATCTAATAGTGTTGGAGATCGATCATATTTATTTATTGTTGAATGTCATATTATGATATATGTGATATATAGTATTATGCATGTATGTATATTATTAAATAATATTGTTGCATGAATCCGGAAAACATACAAACTCGTAGCAGACGATTTTTAAATTAAAATGATGAGACAATTTTAAAATTAAAATCCCTCATTTTGAATAAGATTCAAAATTTATTTCAAACCGAAAAAGTAAAAATTAAAAGAGTTTAATTTTTCTTTGCCTTCCATCAACCGTGGTTGCATGTTGATCGCTACCCGTGGACAGTGTCTGGCTCATATTATTTGGGAGGCCTGTAAGTCGGAAAGCTGTGACATCCACCGGACATATGATGTGAATTGGGTGGAACTCCCATGACTTCAGCTCATATTATTGGGGGAACTCATGGCAACTGACACGTGAAAATAAACGGCGTCATATTACTGGGTCCTTATTAAACGTGAGACAAAACACGCGGAGGTTGCATAGGGATGCAATTGGATTCTACCTTTTAGAAATTATAATTGGCTGATATTATTCGGGATTATAATTGGCTAATTGGACTCTAGGTGCCCACTAAGGAAATATGATTTCTCTTTCATCGGAGGGTGGTGGAAATGTCAAAATAGTGGGAGAGAGATTTATAAAATAAAATTATATTTTATATCTTAGAATCATTTTCAAATTATCAACAACCATTATTCTGTTTCCATATCAGTATATTTTCGATTTCGTCACGTAATACATTTCTGTTATTAACAAGCTAACTGATAGAGATGGAATTTACGTATTTTTCGTACCATGTTTTGTCCCATTTTGTTGCATTTATAGTTTAGACTTCATGCATTTTGTCACGTTTTAGTTTATATTATGTTTTATTATTAATCATATGTCTCGGTATGAAAATGCAGGAGATTCATGCAAAAATAAGAAAAAAAATAATTACTTGCGAAAGCCACCCGCCCGGGCGGAAACTTACATCCGCCCGGGCGCGCCACATAAAAGAAAAATGATGAATTTGCGAAGACCACCCGCCCAGGCGGAAACTTACATCTGCCCGGGCGCGTCAAAGGAAAATTGAAGAGCTTAATCTGCGAAGATCTTCCGCCCGGGCGGAAACTTATGTCCGCTCGGGCGCACTCGGATTTTTGGAAAAAATAATGGACGATCCCTTACCTTAATTCTGAAAGGGAGAGGATATGGTAGGATGTGGAGGCACAAAATCATATATTCAGACTCTATTATTCAGCCGCCACAAGCCTTGGAGAGCACTTTACGCTTGGATTTAAGATTTGAAGTTTTCTGGGCGTCGTTCTTCGCGTTTTTCGTCAATTCTCGTATTTCTAATTCAGTTTTCGTCTTCTAACTTTGTTTTGGTTATTTTCAATCATGAGTTTTAGTAGCTAAACTTTAATATTTGTTGGGATTTAAGGGGATCCTACCCCAAACTTTGATTTAGTTAATTTATATTTCAATTTGTGATTTGTTCTTGGTTATACTATTGTTTTATTGTGTTGTTAGAGCGTAGCTAACTTTAACGACGTTTTCAATATCACGAGTGAGTTCGAGAGAATAACTAGTGATAGGATCGAGTAGTATAATACGCGGATCTACAATTTACATAGATATATGAAATTGGATATGTGCCGATAATCATAGTCCTAAGGGTCGAAAATTAGGGGATTTCATAAATCGAAATGCGATTCACCCTTGATAAATAATTAAAGACATTTAATTACTTCATTGGGTAGAATTAGTTTGGCATAGCTCGAGAGAGTGTGTTCAATTGAATAGGAGATCCTGTCGGAAGTATATAAACACGATTGAACATATTAATAAATTAATAAGGAGTAGGTGAACCAGAATTCCCAACAAATTCATTTATCATTGAAATTTAATCAATTGATCTAGCATTCATATCTCTTCATTAAATTCTTGAACTTGTTTATTTAGTTTTATTAAATGTTATTAGTTATAAAACAATAAAATCAAATTTCGTTGCTAAAGTTTTAATAACTGGAATAATAATTATTAAACACAGTCTTCAGTGGAACGATACTCGTACTCACGTACACTATATTATAACTCGACATCGTGCACTTGCGATTATTTTGAGCATATAAAACCTATTTTTATTGAGGACTTCACAGTGCAAGTTTTGCTCGATCAAGTTTTTGGCGCCGTTGCCGGGGACTGTTAATCTACAATTTGATTTTTAGTTATTTTCTTTAGCATTATTTTATTTGTCTTGAGCTAACACTCCATATTTTATCCCAGATATCTTGTCTAGTGCATGCCAAAATCACTTGACGTGGAGCTTGAATTCGATCCTGAAATTGAAAGAACCTTCCGCAGCAGAAGACAACAGCAGAGGCTAAAAGAACTGATGGAGAGGCAGTTGAATGATCAAGAGGAGGAACGTCGTGACGATAGACATGTGGAGATACCGCGCCGCATACCAATGCTGGAGTATGCCCAACCTTCTTTGGAGGGTGCACGCCCTAGCATTGTGAGGCCTATCGTGCGGGCAAATCACTTTGAAATCAAGCCAACCATAATCCAGATGATTCAGAACACAGTCCAATTTGGAGGAACTGCAGTAGATGACCCCAACACGCACATCGCGGATTTTCTTGAAATTTGCGATACTTTTAAATTCAATGGAGTTTCTGATGATGCCGTTAGGTTGCGTTTGTTTCCTTTTTACTTACGTGATAAAGCTAAAGCGTGGTTAAATTATTTCCCTCCCTCCAAGACCATGAAGCTGCGGGCGGACATTACAACATTTGGTCAATTCGATCAGGAATCTATATATGAGGCATGGGAACGCTAACCGAATCTAATTTTCAAGACTGGTTGGGCAATTGTTCTGAATTCGGAAAAAATGACATACACACTAATGTCAGTCCTGCTGAACTGACAAAACATGCAAGATGGTAGGACCATAGTATGCAAACTAAAGTGTAACATACTCGCTTTTATGTCAATTGAAATGTAGGGACAGTTTGAGGAAATGTTGAATGCTGCTGACATTCGAATGCACGTGCAAGAGTTACATGGTGCATGATACTCATACGATGATGGACATTACTTTCAAGGAGCTCACGACTACACACATGCATGATGTGACTCTTGCTCATGAGCATGGTGTACACATGACTGTGCTTATTGAGAATGTGGTGGGCCTGGAATATGTGATTCCTAACAAGTTACTAGATAACATCAATTCGTTGTCTTTTTCATCCTCATTTGATTGGGTTATGGTGAACTTCAATTTGAATAAGATGGATGATAGCCTTGAAGAGCTAGTCAATACGCTTATAACTTATGAGATCACCATAAAACAGGAAATTATTGTTTTTCAAATGGGTCTCTCGTCAGACGAAAAATGAACCACAAGATAAGGAAAGAAATGTTCTGCCCCACCTCTCAGAAGAAAAACTATCCCAATAAAAGGCAAACTCTAAAGGACACTTAAAGGGCTTACAAAGCCCGATAAGTCAGAACATATTTATTTCACTGCAAGAAGTTTGGACATAAGAAATTATATGCGCCAGAAATGTTCTGGAATGATAATTGAATAT
The DNA here is from genome assembly GCF_022965805.1 of Primulina eburnea. NCBI lineage: Eukaryota > Viridiplantae > Streptophyta > Magnoliopsida > Lamiales > Gesneriaceae > Primulina > Primulina eburnea. The sequence continues at coordinate 21,001,606 of NC_133108.1, read as the reverse complement.
CCAAGTAAATAGGATTTCAACAACAAACAAAGGAAAGTTAGATGATCCAAATCCCGCAAAAATATGACACACTAGACTAAGTCAAATTTCCCAAAGAAGGATGCACAAACTAGTGGGAGAAGAAATGTTTGACTTGACATACATAAATTCTCTACTTACATGTGAGTCCTGTCTGAAAGGAAAAATGACCAAGAATCCATTCAATGGAAACGTGGAATGTGCGCATGGTCTACTGGAATTGATTCACACGGACATTTGTGGCCCGCTAAGTGTTAGCACAAAATATGGGCAATCCTACTTCATTACCTTTACTGATGACCTTTCGAGGTATTGGTATTTTTATTTGATGAAACAAAAATTTGAAGCATTTGAAAGGTTCAAAGAATTCGGATCTGAAGTAGAAAAACAGCTAGAAAGAAGTATTAAGACACTTCGATCTGATCGAAGTGGAGAATATTTGTGTGCTGAAATTTTGGGTTATCTAAAAGAGAATTAGATTCTCTCACAGTAGGCTCCACCAGCAACTCCACAATTGAATGGTGTTTCTGAACGTCGTAAGAGAACCTCGTTGGACATTGTTCGATCTATGATGAGATTCATTGAATTTCCTATATCGTTTTGGGGCTTTGCGCTTGAAACTGCGGCAATGTTGTTGAATAATGTCCATACTAAAGCAGTGGTAAAACACCATATGAGACATGGATGGGAAACACTCCCAAGTATTCTTACATGAGAATAAGGGATTTCATGCTTACGTGAAGCAGACAGTGAGAGACAAATTGGATAGTAGATCCACTTTTTGCTACTTTGTAGGATATCCAAAGAATTCTGTTGGATATTATTTCTATCATCCCCATGAAGCAAAAGTGTTTGTTTTAAGAAATGTCACTTTTTTGGAAAAGGAATTTCTATTGGATAGAAAAGGCAAGATGATAGAACTTAGAGAAACTCATGATACTCCCTCAACTATAGAAGTTGAACCCATTTCCCAACAACCAGTTGTTGAAGTACACGCTCCTAGAAGGTCTGATAGGGTTGTCAGACCACCTGCAAGATATACGCTTCTTCATGAACAAGGACATGATAAGCCTTGTGTTGGGTGTGATCCAATGAATTTAAAAGAAACAATATCTGATACTTATTCATCCAAATGGTCTCAAGCAGGCGTCAAGGAGTTAGAACCTCATATTTGATAGCTGTAGTGCCCAAATTCAGTACACGTATAACCCATGCATTCATTAAATTATTAAATAATTTAATTAACCTTTTTTTTATATATTGATTTTAACAGTGCATGATTTATTTAAGTGCATTATTTTAAATTATTCATGTTCATCGTGATGCACGTTAAAATGTTTTTCGAGTTTCATGTTTCAGGCGATTATTCGAGGCGGAATCGAGGAAAAGACCCGGTGACGATTTTGGCAATTTAGAATGCGGTATTTTATTTTAAGATTTAGGATGGGGCATTTTAAATTGATTTATGAGGTGTTAGTACTTTAAAGCCTAATTTAATTATTAGATGATTTTAAGATTTTTAAACTTTTAAAGATATGACCCTTGTGTATTTTATTTTAAAGTAAGAGAGTTTATTTAGAGTTAATAGTGGAGTAGCATTTTATAATATTTTAACTAGCATTTTAAGGAGCAACTTGATTAGCCTTTTTATTTAGCATTTTAATAGGGTAATTAAACAATTTAATTACCTAAGTTCTACCCAAACACACGCACACACACAATTTCACACACACACTCACGTAAAAACACAATACACACACATACACATTTTTATTTTCAGAATTTAAAGGAAAGAAACTTTGGGTTCTTGGTATAGAAGCAGCCGCGCCTTCCCTCATCAATTTCCAGCAATATTTCGTCGAGTTTATTTCAAGAAAATCGAGCCACGTTCTTCCCGGATCAAGCCTCACTCCATCTCCGCTTCGGTATCGTCGTTACGGTATTTTTAAATATCAAAAGGCACGTATATTCTCTTCTTTCTGCATTGATCTTGTCATAGTATGCGTTGTGTATTTTTATGCGTGAAAATCCATGTGTGACGTTCGTCGTTTGAGCGGAAAAATGGTTTGAATGTGTTTGAAATACTTTTTAGATCTGAAATCTCGTAACTCACTGTTCTGTTGAAAACTGCGATTTTTCTGTCGGGATTTTGAGAAAACTTTCAACTAGAAAATTGTAGAACTTTTTGATGCCTTCCATTTGATATAAAATTTGAGATTTTTGGATGAAAATTGAGTGAGTTATGATGTTTTTCGTGGGACTGCTCAAACTGCGTTTTTCAGAAAAGTTATGATATTGATGTATCCTTGAAGTTTAATTGTTGCAGGCTTCGTTGGGAAACGACGGGTGATCGTTGCTGCGTATAGGTACCTTGTTTATGTATTTGGACGGTCACTAATGGTTCATTTCGGGTCGATAGGCACTAAGTTGAAGCAAGAGTCGTAGGAAGTAACATTGTGTCGAATTTTGAGTTGTGTCGTTTTTGTTGATGGTTTGTTACTCTTGGGGCAATGATAATGTTTACTTGGGTTTGGTATAATGCCTTAGTGTTCTAGGAACGACTCATGGTGTTGTTTCATAGTCCGTGTAATCAAGTCTAGGATGTTCAGCAAAGCATGTATAGAATTTTCGTAAGTTCGCGATCACAGTGGGTACACGGACCCGTACACGGACCCTGACACGGGGTCCGTGCCTTTGTTTTCTTCTCGGCGTCTCTTTTTCCAGTATCTACACGGACCCCTACACGGATGAGGGCACGGTGCCTTTGGGTTTCACTTAGTGTATTCTTCCAGTGCCTACACGGATGTCCACCCGGACCCTGACACGGGGTCCGTGCCTTTGCTTCCTTTCGGTGTCTACTTCCAGAGTCTACACGGACCCCTACACGGATGTAGGTACGGGGTCCGTGTCCTTCGTTTTTGGGAAAAATAATTTAGTATGCTTTGAGGTTAGACGTCATGGTTTAGTGCAAGGATTATCAAGGTCGCGTCATGGGAAATTTTAGAATGTCCTAAGTAATGATTGAACTCGAGAGTAAGTATGATTTCTACGTTAAGTTATGCAAGTTAAGTATGCAATTTCATGTTAGTGTATGCAGCAACGGCCCTAGTCGAAGTCCAACGAATCCCTCAACGCCAAGTAAGTATGTATGACGTGCAAAGAAAATATTTTAAGTTTTTGAGGTATGCTAAATGTCTTGTGACCAAATTATGAATGGGTTTGGAAGTCGGTGAACGTGGCCGAGGACCTCTCCGCCCTGTTAAATTATGAACGGGTTAGATCGTGGTTGGAAAGCGTTAAATTATGAACGGGGACCAACCAGCCCGTTAAATTATGAATGGGGATCTCATGTATGCGACAGTGGATACGTCCCTGTCAGCCCAGTACTGTGGTGTGTCTGATCAGGCGTTTATTATGTATGGGTCACTTGCTTTGAAACATCCTCTACGAAAATGATGAAGTTACGTATGTTCAAGCATGCAGTATGTTTATGAAAGTTCATGTTGATGGCACGTCTAGTTATGTATGTACGTATGTTCAAGTTTTTTTATGCAAGCTCAAGTTGCAAGTTATGTACGTTCTATTTTTAAGATGCATGCGATTTTGTTATGTAGTACTCGTTATCCCAGTTTATACGTGTTGAGTCTTTAGACTCACTAGACTTGATCGATGCAGGTGACTATGTTGGTGAGGAGACGGGAGGTGGCGACCAAGGGGCAGGCTTGGACTGAGCGGGAGGCTAGACCTGAGGACCGCCTACGTTGTTTTAAAATTTTAAGAAAATACATTTACACTCTGATTTTATGATTGGATTGTGAGACATTTTGAGACAGCTTTCCTTTAGCAAATTTTAGTTGGCGATATTGATTTCAAATATTTTTTTGATGAATGATGAGTGACGACCGTATGGATGTGTATATTTAAGAAAATTTTTAATTTTTGCGCAAATTTTAAGTATGAAAAGTACGGTTCGTTACAGTTGGTATCAGAGCGGTGTTCTTGTAAAGGGTTATGCCTACTGCCAGTCGCAAGAAGCTGTCGAAGTCACACCTCAAGTCTGTAAGTTTTAAATTTTCAAAATCTTATGCTATGTAATATGCATTAAGCCATGAATTTCAGCATGTTCATGTTTAAGTTCAAATTTCGTGCATCATATGTCATTTATATCATGTACATGCATGTTGGGTTTACGTGTTGGGCAATTCACTGGAACAGTATGCCTCCTAGACGTATGATCGACCGTGAAACAAGAGATGAGGACAGAGAGCCTCGAGTTGAGGAGAGGGCCAATCCGCCACCACCACCACCTCCAGATATGTAGGCTCAGATGCTTGCTGGTATGACGCAGTTCTTCGCACAGTTTGCGGGGAACCAGGCCGCAACAATGGGTGCAGGGGCGAGGCCCCAACCAGAGGCAGTATATGAAAGGTTTAGGAGGATGAGTCTTAAGGAGTTTTCGGGTACCACTGACCCGATGGTAGCAGAGGGATGGATTAAGTCCATAGAGGTAATATTTGACTTTATGGAGCTGGAAGATGCTGAGAGAGTCCGTTGTGCCACTTTCTTATTGACTGGAGACGCTAGACTGTGGTGGGAGAGTGCATCCGTGGCAGTCAACTTGCAGGTACTGCCGTGGAATGGATTCAAGGAGGTCTTCTACTCCAAGTACTTCACTGAGGAAGTACGATCCAGACTCACCAGTGAGTTCATGATGCTACGACAGGGAGACAGTAGCGTGGCAGAATTCGTGAGGAATTTTGAGAGGGGGTGTTACTTCGTACCCCTCATTGCGAATGATGCCCAAGCGAAACTGAGGCACTTTCTGAATGGATTGCGGCCGATCCTGCGCCGCGATGTGAGGTTAGCTGGCCTTACTAGCTATTTGGTCGCCGTATCTAGAGCATTGGCGGCAGAACAGGATCTAAGGGATATAGAGGCGGACAGGTTGGGCAAGAGGCCCTACCAGGCACCACCACAACCGCAACATCATCAGCAGCAGCAACAGAGGCCCCAGTTTAAGAAGTAATATCAGGGGACACCTGGGAAGAAACCGTATCAGGGACCACCTAAGGGCAAGGGTCCAATTCAGCAGCACGGGGCGCCTCAGAAGCCCGGTAACTTTCCAGTGTGCCAGAAGTGCAATCGCCAGCATCCCGGACAGTGCCTATGGGGATCCGGGAAATGTTTTAAATGTGGAGCAACGGACCACGTGTTGAAGGAGTGCCCACACTGTAAGCATCCAACTCAGGGCAGGGTATTCGCTATGCACGCACATGAGGCGGATCCAGAAACTACTTTACTGACAGGTAAACCTTTCTACCGAAGCTCAGTATTTCGTTGCCTTGCATGTGGAATTCTATTTTGGGACTATTAGTGTGCTAGTAATTTTTTGTGTGCCTTGGGAAGCTGAGTTCTATTGTGCTTTAGGTTAATGATAGTATTTTTGGGGATATAAGTTGTGTTGTGCTAACGCATCTCAGGAAACATTTTTATTAAGAGATTATCCACAACTGCACTGATAGACTCAGGAGCCACTCACTCCTTCGTATCAGAGACGTTTGCTAATCATTTGGACCTCAAGTCCATCGGCCTAGACATGTACTTTTCAGTGACAGTCCCATCGGGGGAAGATCTGTTAGCTACCAGCGTGGTCAGAGATATTGATCTAGAACTACACGGCCACCTAGTCTATGCCGACTTGATCGTCTTACCAATGCCAGAGTTTGATATCATTCTGGGAATGGACTGGCTGACAAGGAACAGAGTCTTAATCGATTTTCAGAAGAGGTCAGTCTTGGTTAGACCTCCGGGCATGGAACAGTTTCTTTTTGAACTAGCCAGATGGAGAAGCTTTCCTCGCATGATTTCGTGCATGCAGGCGAGGAGGTTGATTTCCAAGGGGTGTCAGGCCTTTTTGGCTAGTATTATTTCATGCCTGACGTGCACACTCCATCTTTATCAGAGGTGCAAGTAGTCATGGACTTCCCAGACGTCTTTCCTGATGACGTCACAGGCCTTCCACCAGAGAGGGAGGTGGAGTTTGCAATCGATCTCGTGCCAGGCACAGCGCCAATCTCTAAGGCACCGTACCGATTAACTCCAGCTGAAATGTTAGAGCTCAAGCAGCAGATTCAGGAGCTCCTCGAAAAAGGATTTACCCGCCCTAGTTTCTCACCATGGGGCGCACCTGTGCTCTTCGTAAAGAAGAAGGATGAGACTATTAGGCTGTGCATCGATTACCGAGAGCTGAACAAGGTAACGATCAAGAATAAGTACCCACTTCCTAGAATCGAAGACTTGTTTGATCAATTGCAGGGAGATACAGTTTTCTTTAAGATAGATCTTCGATCAGGGTATCACCAGCTGAAGGTTAAGGATGCAGACGTTCACAAGACGGCCTTCAGGACCAGGTATGGGCATTTCGAGTTCTTAGTAATGCCATTCGGGTTGACGAATGCTCCAGCAATTTTCATGGACCTCATGAATCGAGTATTTCAGCCCTATCTTGATCAGTTCGTCATAGTGTTCATGGACCTCATATACTCGAAGAGCCATGAAGAGCACAACCAGCATTTGAGGACAGTTTTGCAGACCTTGTAAAGTCGCAAGCTATTTGCGAAGTTCAGTAAGTGTGAATTTTGGCTGCAGAAAGTTGCATTTTTGGGGCATATAGTATCCAGCAGTGGTATTGAGGTAGACCCAGCGAAGGTAGCAGCCGTTAAGGAATGGGTTGAGCCAAAGAACGCATCAGAAATCCGCAGCTTTTTGGGTTTAGCCGGTTACTACCGTAAGTTCATTAAGGGATTTTCGTCCATAGCAGTGCCGCTCACTTCACTAACCAAGAAAAATGCTAAGTTTGTGTGGAGTGAGGAATGCCAGAAGAGCTTCGACACCTTGAAGCAAGCTCTTATTTCAGCGCCAGTGCTAGCCATGCCGTCAGGGCAAGGTGAGTTTGTGCTTTATACCGATGCATCTAAGCTCGGATTAGGCGCAGTGTTGATGCAGCAAGGTCGCGTCATAGCTTATGCTTCCAGGCAGTTGAAAGTGCACGAGAAAAACTACCCGACGCATGACCTTGAGTTAGCCGCCATTGTCTTCGCACTGAAGATTTGGAGACACTATCTATACGGCGAGAAATGTCAGATTTTCACCGACCACAAGAGTCTCAAATATTTCTTCACGCAGAAAGAGCTGAATATGAGACAGATGCAGTGGTTGGAACTTGTGAAAGATTACGACTGCGAAATTAGCTACCATCCGGGGAAGGCTAATGTTTTCGCAGATGCTTTGAGTAGAAAAGTGGCAGTTGTCGCTCAGTTGTCAGCTCAGAGACCGCTTCAGTCGGAGATTCAGAGATTTGGTCTGGAGATTTATCGAGAGAACAGAGCTCCTAGACTGTCTAATCTGATAGTCAAATCTGGGTTGCTAGACCGTATCCGAGCAGGTCAGTCTTCAGATTAGCAGTTACAGAAATGGAGACTGAAAGACGAAGCAAAGGGCAGTGTGATGTACACAGTTTCAGACGGCATTGTGAGATACAGAGGTAGAATTTGGGTGCCTAGTGTTGGTTCGATCAGACAGGATATTTTGACAGAGGCACACGCATCTCCGTATTCCATTCACCCAGGAGGTACCAAGATGTACAAAGACCTACAGTTATTGTATTGGTGGCCAGGGATGAAGCGAGACATCCGTAGATTCGTATCAGAATGTCTCACTTGTCAGCAAGTAAAAGCTGAACATCAGAGGCCAGCAGGGTTGGTTAAGTCACTCCCCAATCCTGAGTGGAAGTGGGAGAACATTACTATGGATTTCGTGGTTGGGTTGCCGAGAACAGTCAGAGGATCGAATTCTATTTGGGTTATAGTGGACCGACTCACTAAATCAGCACATTTCCTACCGGTGAAGACGACTTTCTCCATGACGCAGTATGCGGAGCTTTATCTCAGAGAGATAGTTCGCTTACATGGATTTCCATTTTCAATTGTGTCCGACAGGGACCCAAGGTTTACGTCGTCCTTCTGGAAGAGCTTACATGCAGCCATGGGGACAAAGTTGCTTTTCAGTACAGCTTTTCACCCGCAGACAGATGGCCAGTCTGAGCGAGTGATTCAGATTTTAGAGGATTTGCTGAGAGCGTGCATGATTGATTTTCAAGGAACTTGGGAGTCTAGACTACCTCTAGTGGAGTTCACATACAACAACAGCTTCCAAGCATCCATTGGTATGGCTCCCTATGAGGCATTGTACGGGAGGAAGTGCAGATCACCAGTTCATTGAGATGAAGTTGGTGAGAGGACAGAACTTGGTCCAGAGATAGTGCAGCAGACTGCAGACGTGGTGGGCAAGATTCGTGATAGAATGAAGACTGCCCAAAGCCGTCAAAAGAGCTATGCCGATAAAAGGAGAAGAGATCTCGAGTTTGCCGTAGGAGATCACGTTTTTATCAAGATAGCACCTATGAAGGGTGTTATGAGATTTGGAAAAAGAGGCAAACTGAGTCCGAGGTTCATTGGGCCGTTCGAAATTTTGGACAGAGTTGGAACACTAGCCTATCGTGTTGCCCTTCCACCGAATCTGGCCGGGGTGCACAATGTGTTCCATGTCTCGATGCTAAGGAAATACCTAGCTAATCCTTCGCACATTCTGAGTTTGGAGCCGTTGCAGCTTGCTCCAGACCTGTCTTATGAGGAGAAACCAGTCCAAATCCTAGACAGGCAAGAGCGCAGAATCCGGAACAAAGTGACTAAGCTAGTCAAGGTTCGGTGGTTAAACCAATCAGTGGAAGAAGCCACATGGGAGTCAGAAGCAGAAATGAGACTTCGCTACCCGGAGTTGTTCGGTAAGATTTAATTTCGAGGACGAAATTTTTATAAGTGGGGGAGGAACTGTAGTGCCCAAATTCAGTACACGTATAACCCATGCATTCATTTAATTATTAAATAATTTAATTAACCTTTTTTTTTATATATTGATTTTAGCAGTGCATGATTTATTTAAGTGCATTATTTTAAATTATTCATGTTCATCGTGATGCACGTTAAAATGTTTTTCGAGTTTCATGTTTCAGACGATTATTCGAGGTGGAATCGAGGAAAAGACCCGGTGACGATTTTGGCAATTTAGAATGCGGTATTTTATTTTAAGATTTAGGATGGGGCATTTTAAATTGATTTATGAGGTGTTAGTACTTTAAAGCCAAATTTAATTATTAGATGATTTTAAGGTTTTTAAACTTTTAAAGATATGACCCTTGTGTATTTTATTTTAAAGTAAGAGAGTTTATTTAGAGTTAATAGTGGAGTAGAATTTTATAATATTTTAACTAGCATTTTAACGAGCAACTTGATTAGCCTTTATATTTAGCATTTTAATAGGGTAATTAAACAATTTAATTACCTCAGTTCTACCCAAACACACGCACACACACAATTTCACACACACACTCACGTAAAAACACAATACACACACATACACATTTTTATTTTCAGAATTTAAAGGAAAGAAACTTTGGGTTCTTGGTATAGAAGCAGCCGCCCCTTCCCTCATCAATTTCCAGCAATATTTCGTCGAGTTTATTTCAAGAAAATCGAGCCACGTTAGTCCCGGATCAAGCCTCACTACATCTCCGCTTCGGTATCGTCGTTACGGTATTTTTAAATATCAAAAGGCACGTATATTCTGTTCTTTCTGCATCGATCTTGTCAGAGTATGCGTTGTGTATTTTTATGCGTGAAAATCCATGTGTGACGTTCGTTGTTTGAGCGGAAAAATGGTTTGAATGCGTTTGAAATACTTTTTAGATCTGAAATCTCGTAACTCACTGTTCTGTTGAAAACTGCGATTTTTCTGTCGGGATTTTGAGAAAACTTTCAACTAGAAAATTGTAGAACTTTTTGATGCCTTCCATTTGATATAAAATTTGAGATTTTTGTATGAAAATTGAGTGAGTTATGATGTTTTTCGTGGGACTGCTCAAACTGTGTTTTCAGAAAAGTTATGATATTGATGTATCCTTGAAGTTTAATTGTTGCAGGCTTCGTTGGGGATCGACGGGTGATCGTTGCTGCGTATAGGTACCTTGTTTATGTATTTGGACGGTCACTAATGGTTCATTTCGGGTCGATAGCACTAAGTTGAAGCAAGAGTCGTAGGAAGTAACATTGTGTCGAATTTTGAGTTGTGTCGTTGTTGTTGATGGTTTGTTACTCTTGGGGTAATGATAATGTTTACTTGGGTTTGGTATAATGCCTTAGTGTTCTAGGAACGACTCATGGTGTCGTTTCATAGTCCGTGTAATCAAGTCTAGGATGTTCAGCAAAGCATGTATAGAATTTTCGTAAGTTCGCGATCACAGTGGGTACACGGACCCGTACACGGACCCTGACACGGGGTCCGTGCCTTTGTTTCCTTCTCGGCGTCTCTTTTTCCAGTATCTACATGGACCCCTACACGGATGAGGGCACGGGGTCCGTGCCTTTGGGTTTCACTTAGTGTATTCTTCCAGTGCCTACACAGATGTCCACCCGGACCCTGACATGGGGTCCGTGCCTTTGCTTCCTTTCGGTGTCTACTTCCAGAGTCTACACGGACCACTACACGGATGTAGGTACGGGGTCCGTGTCCTTCGTTTTTGGGAAAAATAATTTAGTATGCTTTGAGGTTAGACGTCATGGTTTAGTGCAAGGATTATCAAGGTCGCGTCATGGGAAATTTTAGAATGTCCTAAGTAATGATTGAACTCGAGAGTAAGTATGATTTCTACGTTAAGTTATGCAAGTTAAGTATGCAATTTCATGTTAGTGTGTGCAGCAACGGCCCCAGTCGAAGTCCAACGAATCCCTCAACGCCAAGTTAGTATGTATGACGTGCAAAGAAAATATTTTAAGTTTTTGAGGTATGCTAAATGTCTTGTGAACAAATTATGAATGGGTTTGGAAGTCGGTGAACGTGGCCGAGGACCTCTCCGCCCCGTTAAATTATGAACGGGTTAGATCGTGGTTGGAAAGCGTTAAATTATGAACGGGGACCAACCAGCCCGTTAAATTATGAACGGGGATCTCATGTATGCGGCAGTGGATACGTCCCTGTCATCCCAGTACTGTGGTGTGTCTGATCAGGCGTTTATTATGTATGGGTCACTTGCTTTGAAACATCCTCTACGAAAATGATGAAGTTACGTATGTTCAAGCATGCAGTATGTTTATGAAAGTTCATGTTGATGGCACGTCTAGTTATGTATGTACGTATGTTCAAGTTTTTTTATGCAAGCTCAAGTTGCAAGTTATGTACGTTCTATTTTTAAGATGCATGCGATTTTGTTATGTAGTACTCGTTATCCCAGTTTATACGTGTTGAGTCTTTAGACTCACTAGACTTGATCGATGCAGTTGACTATGTTGATGAGGAGACGGGAGGTGGCGACCAAGGGGCAGGCTTGGACTGAACGGGAGGCTATACCCGAGGGCCGCCTACGTTGTTTTAAGATTTTAAGAAAATACATTTACACTCTGATTTTATGATTGGATTGTGAGACATTTTGAGACAGCTTGTCCTTTAGCAAATTTAAGTTGGCGATATTGATTTCAAATATTATTTTGATGAATGGTGAGTGACGACCGTATGGATGTGTATATTTAAGAAAATTTTTAATTTTTCCGCAAATTTTAAGTATGAAAAGTACGGTTCATTACAATAGCAATATCAAAGAGTTTGGTTTTGCTAAGAATCCTGAGAAACCATGAGTGTAAAAGAAAGTTAGTGGGAGTGTAGTGACATTCCTAGTACTTTATGTTGATGACATCTTGCTCATTGGGAATGATGTAGGATTACTGCAATCAACTAAAGTATGGTTAGCAAGTAAATTCTCCATGAAAGACATGGGTGAAGCATCCTATATATTGGGAATACAAATCTATAGAGATAGATCAAAGAGGATGTTGAGGTTCACCCAACGGTTGGCTAGGTAATTTATTGACACAAGTGAAATAAAAAATCTTTATTTAAATATAATTTAACTTTTTAATGGTTTCGTTATACTTTATCTGTATACCCATGCAATCAGCATAGATAAAGTCCTTGATTATGCTTTAATACAAATGAATCGTAATTCGATGTTGAAACTCATTTGTAAACACTGCATAATCTAAATTCGTTCCTAGTCGATTCATCCGCCTAAAACATGGATAAAGGTCGCTTGAGCTCGAGACTAGTATATGTGATGTTGTGTACTGCGTTTCTTGGTAAGGGCATGGAGATGTCAAAACATGCAGATGGGTAGTCATATGATGATTATACCGAACAACCCTCCCTCGGACTTTCTGTAAGGCCAAGATCTTGATTCTATTAATCTGAGATTTTGATTATAAACTGATGTGATATAGCCGGGCCATTACGAGACCAAATTGGGCCAAGCATATGAATTACACAACTTGTGGACAGAGAGTCTGGCGCCCGAGAGGTAGTTTTTGACCGCCCGAGCGCCAGTGTTCAATAGAAGTATGCTGCGGGCAGAAGATGTGGCGACCGGGCGGTAGTTTATGACCGCCCGAGCGCCAAGGATTAATCGTGAGGGCAGAACACCCCACGCCCGGGCGGTATGTTTTAACCGCCAGAGCGCCAAGCAAGCGCCCGGGCGGAAATTCATGACCGCCCGAGCGCCAACCGATATACAAGAAACGTGAGACGTTGCAGAACCATGCAAGTTTAGATATATATATACGAATTCCTTCATCAGAAATGGAGGAAACGAAGAAAGGAGAACGAAATAGTTTCAGAAAATCCTTACGCCTTTATATTTCGATCCGTCCGTCCGATTGTGAATCCGACTTCGGTAATGTGTTCCTATCGACGCAGGCTTCAACTGGACGTAATTTTTATTAAGTTTTGACATGTCTTGAAATTATGATATTGTCAAAAGTGAATGGGATTCATATATAGTACTCTTGATATAGCAGACATCATAGAATCGAAGTCTGATTAAGAAACAGATTGATTATTGAATTGTTATGAATTTCAAAGTTAAATTGACTGAGATGTGATATCAGATTTGTATCGTGGTTGATTTTAAGTTAATGGAATTGGTATAGACTGATATGGTATTACCGGAATCGCAAGATTGTACTCTTGTATAGTTAGAATTTGATAAGACAGAGAGGTCTTGAAATAAATAGAATATTGATACAGAATATTAATATTGTCATTGCCAGATCGAACAGTGACAGACTTTGAGTCAGGACTTCGATTGTATCAGAGCGACAGCAAGAAATGTTAAAATAAATGTTGATTCGGGATAGCACAACTCAAGATAGGTTTGACTTGAGTTTCCCAAAATCACATACTTTATTTTATTGCATTGATATTTGCAGATTATCAGATTGATATGTTTAGTCTATTGAATGATAGCAGAGCCAGAGTTTTGAGTCTAGGGTAGATCAGCCTAGCTAGGGCAGAACCGCCGAGTCTTTGTCAGAACCGCTGAGACTCTAGACTTACGGTGTGTCGATGAGCTTAGATGTAGATCGACTTCTATTGTAGACATTCGATACAGCATGCCAAAGTCTAAATTAGATCGGGATCCCTAGGTCAGAAATAAGTTGAGATAAGATAACAAGCCATTGACTTAAATACAGATTCGTATTGATTCATGTAGTCAGATTGGGATACATGTTTTAATGATTGTTTATGCTGTTATATATGTTTTATATGATTGTATTGATACATTGTTTATACTGGGATATTTATATCTCACCGGAGTTATCTGGCTGTTGTCTTGTCTGTATGTGTGCATGGCAACAGGTGGGACAGGTTCAGGGTCACAGAGGTGAAGAAAAATCGAGATTAGAGTGGTGATTCCGGACTTGGATCTAGATAGGTTTATTACTTGATTGTAGTAGTTGAACCTAGTTTAGAACGAGATGCATGTTATATAGTATTTGTATTATTATACTGGTTTGTATAATAGAATGATTCCATTACCTTCCGCATTTAAAAAAAAAAATTAGACTCTGTTTATTCTAATTGATTAAATTAGTCCTAATGACAATTAAGAAGATGATTAGCGTCCGGATCCCCACACTTTCCAAGTGGTTATCATTCATCGAGAGGATAAGTCTGTGGTTATGATTGTACACCATTAGTCCTTACGACCCAGGACAACACTGAGGCTATATATGCTAGGACTGTGCTTTGACTCGTTTACCGGCTCCGGGAGAGTCATCAGGTGGCGAGATTGGGTATAGTAGCGACACATATAGGAGCCAGTGCATTGTAGTCGGGGATTCACCGCTCACCTACGGGTCTGGATATTCTGTGTGATCTGATTAAATATTAGTGCATGAAATCTCTGGCCAGAGTATGAGATGTACGTTAGAGAAGGAGTTCTCAAATAGTACACACGATGCCACTATTATAGTTATCACATAGTTATCGAATTAATATGCAATCCTCGGTGAATCAATGGTTGCAGATTCGATCGTGATATATGAGATGAAGGGACCGTACTGTACTTTAATCATAATCGACTGGTTCTTGCAGACACTATCAGTGATACCTAGGGAATCATGGGACGATGCTACTAGAAGCTCTTACAATGATTCGATGGGTTTAATCAGAAATATGATTTCTGACGTTCTCATGATCAATGGTTGTTACATAGAATGAGGCAAATTAGGATAAGCCCGAATAAAAGATTATGTCCTGAATCACAAAGAGTTGTGAACCCACGGCTAGCTGCATCCCTGAACCATTGAGGGTCACACAAGCATTGGTTTACTTGTTCCCGTTGAGATAATAAATTCAATGAGTTGAATTAATAAGAAATAAGTTTGATATGATCAATCGATAAGCTTATAGATAAAGTTTAAAAGCTTATAGAAATTTTGAGAGTATGACGGCTAAAACAGTCAAAGAGAGTGCACCTGCTTTATTTAGACATTGGTGATCTCGAAACTAAAGTGTGAATCATAATAACAAATAAGTTAAAATTGTCACATCGATGATGATGGATCATCGATTGAGATTATGATGATATTAATATAATGGGAGCATGGATCATGTGCTTGTAAGAGTATAAGTCCATCATGCTAATTTATTAAAGTTCAAATGAGCTTTAATAATTATATTTTAATTGTGTTAAAATATAGCCCATTAAGTATTTATAAAATATAGTATTGATTTGTGTAATGAATATGTTCATGATACCATAATTTTAAAAACTTGCACACAAAGCAAAATAACAATGATGCATGATATTATAAGAAATATGTGCATCATTCGAAATTGACCATGACATGGGATGCATTTTATTTTTGGAATCTTTAATTACCTTAATTAATTAGATTAATTAAGTAAATAAATGATTAGAAAAATAATAATAAGAAAATAATAATAAGAATTTGATTTTTATCCATTAACATGCTTCCCAGAGTTTCATGATTTGGCACACAAATATTTTTAGAATCTTTGATTTACTTAATCAATCTAATTAATTAAGTAAATTTTAGATTAGATAAAAATATAAGATTTGATTCTTATTTTAAAAAGGAGGCATCCGAAAGTTGAGAAGGAGATTCAAGAATTTTCTGCTCTTCCCTAAGGATTAGTGTGCTGTTCTCAAAAGCTCTCAATTCTTGCAAAAAAAATTTGGCTTATTATTGTTGAATCGATTTCTTCTCAGTGTTCCATCTCTACGCAAAAGTTCTTCTAAATTTCTAGTGCAATTTAAAAGAGGAAAAAATATTCCAGTCGTGGACCGGATTATGAGATCGAAGAATGTTCGTAGGGATTTACTGAAACTTCTGCTTATTCGCTTTCTTAAAAAGTACTACAAATTTTTTTTTCCTTCCTTAATCTTAATAATTAAAAATATACATATATATATAAATACTTTAAAATATCTTCTCACCATTTTTACAATAAAACATCCAACTAGTACTTGAAAATCTAAAGAGAATAGTCAAACATGAAATCGTAAATCGTTTTACCGAACCTAAAAAGCAATAATTTGAAGCCCATACTAAACCTCTCAAAAATCTCTCAAAAGCATAAATAAAATGTCGTAAAAATCTTTAACTTAAAATCGTAAACTTAAATGCGGAAAAATAGAAGCGCTGGTCCTCGGGTTATGTGCACCGACATTCCAGCAAGTCACTCGTCAAGACCTCCAATATCATAGTTATTTATATCACCTGCATCAACACACCTAGTAAGTCTAAAGACTCAACACGTCATATTCTTGATAACGAGTAATACGTAATACAGTTAACATATAACAGTGAAAAATACTTTTACTTAAAATATCGTTTTCATGAAGATAAACATAAAAATTTTCGTAAACATTTTCATGATGCATAAAACTTTTAAATAAAAACATTTTTATAATATTACGCATAAACATTTTCATATAAACATAAACATATTCATATTCATATCCATATTCAAATCAACATATTCATGTTCTCATATTCATATTCATATTAACATATTCATATTCATGTTCGTGTTTGTTGAATTCAGATCGTGATTGTGACTCGTATTCTTGATCGTATTGTGCGATGGATCCATCTAAAGAAACCACAGTACTGGGCGGCGGGGACACCAGCAACACTCTCACCGGTCAACTGGGCCTTGGCCTACGTATTAACATATTCGTATTCGTATTCGTATTTGTATTTGTATCTGTATCCAAGAAAACACGATCGTCGGTCTCCTACTGGGACCATAACCCTCACGATATTTCCAACATGTAGTAGTCACAATTCCTTCACATCCTTCAACATGTTATCATAACTTAATAATTGAAACCAAGCATGCAACATATCTTTTAAACGTCAAAGATTAAACCATAAAAATCCCCGAACATTTAAAATAAACGTTTTAACATATAAAAATCATAAGAGAAAACATAAACTTTTAAAATAAACATTTTATCATATTAAAATCCGTAAACATTTAAAATAAACGTGTCAGCATCTTAGAAGTTCATAATCATTTAAAATGACATATTAACATATAAAAATTCTTAAACATCCATAATCATGAAAAATAATCATATTAGCATATAAAACAGTATTTAGGACACTGCCATGACGTTTACTAATTTCTAGGTATAAAAAGACCGTTTTACCCTTAGACGTAAAATTCCACGCTTTTGACTTTTTCTTAATTTCTTTGACTATAACATGTCCCAAATAATTGTTTAAGCCTAAATTAAAATTTCCATAATTTTCTTTAGCTAAAAAAAAAACTAGGCTTTTTAATTATTTCGTGAATTGGCGTCTTGAAGGCGTTTTAATTCCGAAAAATCCCAAAATTTAATATAAAATTCTTAAATTCTAAATTTAGTCTTTTATATCATTTTAGCCCTTATGAACCAGGACCCAACCCCTGGTGAGTCATGTTTCAAATAATTTCTTCGATTAAACCCTTAAGTGACCCTCGATGGTTGGCACCGAGCCATCCCTTGAATTTCTCGAACCACCATCGGACCATGTTGGTCCAGGCCCTGACCAACATCCTTAGACACCACTCTGGTCCCTAGGAACCCACAGCCCCAGCCCCCAGGCTCGAACCGAAGCTCCAAACCATGCGCCCAATATGGCCGAGAACCCCTAGGCGTGTAGTTTATACTATCTGGTGCCTAGAGCCTTACTGACTGAATCACCCTTGAACCATCATGTTGTGCACTCACTTAAGACCCCAAGGATTCGACCTAACCCAGCCCAAGCCCCCTAGACCGAGCCCCCAAGTCTGCACAGATTACAGAACTTGCGCGCCCCATTTTGCCAATCTCGGGTAGGAGTCCAAGCCAGGACTCTTCCCGAGACTCATCCACATAATGGCCAGCCCCTGGTCCCAGCCGAACCAAGCTCAACCATTCAACCATAGAACCCGAACCCCTTGACAGTATTTTCGTATAGAAAACGTTTCCTCCTTGTATGGGCTGGTGTAGCGTGTGTGGTGTGAGATTAGGACACTAAACAATCGTGTTAAACCACGCTTGAACTTACCCAAGTCATGGCAGCCCTTTGTACACATAATATGTTGGATCACGGTTTTCTACACGCCCAAACGCAGCGGAAGTTTTAAAATTTTTATTTTATTTTGACAATCAAAATATATTTGATTTGGACGCTCGTATGATTTTCATAATCAAACATACATAGGATGTTTAGTAATTATACCTTTGTGAATTTAATTCACTGGACACCAACCGATCCGGTATTATAGATCTGGCTCTTGATGAATCCCTACGAACTTTCTTCAATAATCTTCTAATCAGGTCCACGACTGGAAGATTTGTTCCTCCTCTAATTTGTACTAGAAAATTAAAAGATGTTTTTCGTTTGAGATTTAAAATTTGAGAGACACAAATCTCTTTTCTTGAAAAACGGAAAAACTATTTTGGAGGAATTTGAATTTTCATTCACGTGAATGACCTTGGAAGAATGGGTGGTGGCTAGGTCTTTGACTTGCAAAATCTTATTTATATATAACACATGACCTAAAATATATAATTAACATTAACGGGCTTGATTAATTTATTAGACTAGTCCAACTAGTTTAATTATTTAATCCAAGTCCATTAAACTTTAATCATTAAGTATATTGGACTTGTACTCCTACAAGCCCATAAATATACTTCCCACCAATTTTAATTCATTAATTAATAAACTCAACTTTTGAGCTTAATAAATTAATTAAATACATTATAAATTCAACATTTGAATTTATTATTTAAATTATAAATTCAACTCCTTGAATTTATATCACCTCCAAAATTTAATATCTAATAAACCCAACATTTGAGTTTAATAAATTAAATTATCAAATTTTATAAATTCAACTCCTTGAATTTATTCTCTCCAAATTTCATAAATTCAACTTCTTGAATTTACTATCTCATAAGTTCAACTCCTTGAATTTATTTTCTCAAAATTTAATTATCATAAATTCAACTCCTTGAATTTACTATATCATAATATAATTTCAACTCCTTGAATTTATTCTCTCAACGGGAACAAACGATCCAGTGCTTGTGTGACCCTCAATGGTTCAGGGATACAGCTAGCCGTGGGTTCACAACTCTTTGTGATTCAGGACATAATCCTTTATTCGGGCTTACCCTAGTTAGCCCCATTCTTTTCATCAACACCTTGATCAAGAATGTCAGAACTCATTTCTGATTGCACCCATCGGATCATGGTAAGAGCGTCTAGTAGCATCGCCCCATGATCCCCTAGGTATCACTGATAGTGCCTGCAAGAACCAGTCGATTATGATTAACGTACAGTACGGTCCCTTAATCTCATATATCCCGATCGAATCTGCAACCATTGGTTCATCGAGGGTTGCATATTAATTCGATAACTATATGATAACTATAATAGTGGCATCGCGTGTACTATTTGGAGAACTCCTTCTCCAACGTACATCTCGTACTCTGGCCAGAGATTCTCTGCACTATTATTTCATTAGATCACATAGGATATCCACACCCGTAGGTGAGCGGTGAATCCCCGACTACAATGCACTGGCTCCTATATGTGTCGCAACTGTACCCAACCTCGCCACCTGATGACTCTCCTGGAGCCGATAAACGAGTCAAAGCACAGCCCTAGCATATAGAGCCTCAGTGTTGTCCCGGGTCGTAAGGACTAATGGTGTACAATCATAACCATAGACTTATCCTCTCGATGAATGATAACCACTTGGAAAGTCCGAGGGAGGGTTGTTCGGTATAATCATCATATGACTACCCATCTGCATGTTTGGACATCTCTATGCCCTTACCAAGAAACGCAGTACACAACATCACAGATGCTAGTCTCGAGCTCAAGCGACCTTTATCCAATTTTTAGGCGGCTGAATCGACTAGGAACGAATTTAGAATATGCAGTGTTTACAAATGAGTTTCAACATCGAATTACGATTCATTTGTATTAAAGCATAATCAAGGACTTTATCTATGCTGATTGCATGGGTATACAGATAAAGTATAACAAGACCATAAAAAGTTAAATTATATTAAAATAAAGATTGTTTATTTCACTTGAGTCAATAAATTCCCTAGCCAACCGTTGGCTTGCAGGGCATCTACTCTAACATAATAAACAAGAGTTTGAATGGAAAAGCATGCTTGAAATCTCATGTTAGATGCCTAAAAGAAAATAACCATAATTGTCACTCGATTTTCACAATTTTCATGCATAAAGGATAATATGGTGTGATGATGGTTTTAGAAGGAAAGAATAGGCGTGCCTTTGCGTATTTAACGCACGAAAAACTTGTTGACGATTGCGAAGAACGAACGAGAACCGTGGCTTGAATCTTCCTAAGCTTCCACCGAATTTATCCTTCGAAATTCTAGTGTGTGCCGTGTGTTTTTGAAAGAATTTGGAAGAGTTTTAGGTGGCACAAAAATACTGAAAGCGGCATGAGGATTGTGGCCGCCAGATGTGAGGGTTTGGGGTTGGGACGTTCATAATAAATACATGAAAATCAACTAGTAGGGCTTTAGGCCCCTTTAAGCACAACTTAGGCCCATCAATGCTAGATTAGGATTTAATTAAATTACTAGAATGATTTTGGTAAGTTTGTAAATTGAATAACCGGGTTGTTAAAAAGTTCGTATTTTTGTTGAAAAACCAACACCGATAACATTTACGTTCCAGCGTATTAAATCATCTCAAAACCCCATATTTTTCAAAAATAATAAAAAACATCTCCCATCTTTTAAATAATTACAAACAACTATATAATAAAAATCATTTTTTTAATTTTTCAGTCCTCAGTCTCCGTTCTTCGATCGCAACTTGAATAATCCTTAAAAATACAATTTTACGCATCACGACAATTAAATCCCATTTAACATATAATCATGCATATCACATAATCAATTAAGCAATTAAAATAATTTAATTGACCATTTTTCAGAATTCCTAGATTTGCATGCCGTTGGATTACGTCGTCTTAATTTTGGACCTTACATTTACAACAAGAGCTACGTCCGCTAATACCAGATTATTTGTAGGCAAGTAAAAATTTCACTGAATGTAAAATTTTCTAACTCCCTATCTTTATTTAATTTATTAAAACCATACGAGTGTCCATATAATATTTTGAATGTCAAAATAAAATTTTAAAACTTCCGCTGTGATTTGGACACGAGAGAAACCGAGATCCAACAGATTCGTCTTGTTTTAACTCTCCTTGTTTCTACTGCGACAACAGAAAGATCATTCTCAGCTATGAAACTTCTTAAAACATTTCTCCGGAATAAGTTGGGAGAAGAGTTATTGACAGATTTTATGATTGTCTACATTGAAAGAGAGTTTACTGCAAGGATAAACATTGATTTGTAATTGATGAGTTTTACTCAATGAAAAATCACAGGGCACATCTTCAATAGTTTATATCTGGTTTGTATCACTTTGTAATATTAATAGTTAAATTTGAAATATTTGATTTATATAATTTAATGTTGTTTATCGATTCATTTAGCTTAGGATCAAAATATTTTTTGTCTACGTCCCTTAATGTGCCGTATGTAAACTTTTAGATTTATTTAATATTAAGGATTAGACTGACGTGGGTAGGGGGTGAATTTAGATGATGAGGATAGTTTTGATGACGATAGACGGCACCCCCTTTCTGTTGATATGTAAATTTGAATACGAAAGAGTTAAAAAGGATGATTACGTGTAAGCAAGAGGCACACTTTGCTTCACAGGCACCCCAAAAACCTTAAGTCGCTGTTGATTGTTAATCCGCCAACTTTTTAGGCTGCAACGAATGAAATTTTTACCTTCAAAGATTATAGCCACATTCCTCAATTCATGATAAATGGCAACCATTTTACTGGTTTTTCCGTTGATGCTGTTGTTCTTGGCGAATTCCGAATCCATTTCCCGGGACGATTTTCCAGACGGTTTCGTTTTTGGAACTGCTTCTTCTGCTTACCAGGTTAAATTAATTACTATAAAATATATACATGTTCACTGGTTTTTATTACATTTTTAAGATAAAGAAGTGAAATATGATGACAATTTTGTGTGTGTATATTCGGTGTATAATATGTTATTTATAGTTTGAAGGAGCAATAAATGAAGGAAATAAAGGAGACAGCATATGGGATACCTTCACAAAGCAACCAGGTTGGTGTTTCTTTTCAAGAATTTGGTTTGATCCAAAATGTAGCAAACATGATCAATCTGTCATTAAAACTTTTTCACCGCTTAATGATTATGTCAATCTTCTTCTGGGGATCAGGACGAATATTGGACTTCAGCAATGCAGATACAGCGGTTGATCAATATCATCGTTTCAAGGTGAATGTCTTAACGAGACATAAATAGCTCCATGCCCTGTTTTTATCAAGTGCACACACCTCGTAAACTAAATGAAAACAAGAACCCCATCACATAAAATCTCTTATATCTTACAAAATTAGTCTTGCATCTATGTTATTTTACATCGGATCGATTTATAGGTCTTGAATATAGTTGTAATTTTCCATGAGAAGGAATTCCAAACATATTCAACGAAGAAGTTCCATAGATTTTTTACAAGCTTGTTGTTTTCTTTTATCTTGAATTTTCTCACGGAAGTCAAACATAAGGTAAAAACGTATATGAGACGGTTTCACGGGTCGTATTTTTTGAGACGGATCTCTTATTTTGGTCATCCATGAAAAAGTATTATTTTTTATGATAAAAATATTACTTTTTATTGTGAATATCGGTAGGGTTGACCCGTCTCACAGATAAAAATTCGTGAGACCGTCTCACAAGAAACCTACTCCAAACATAAAAGTTTGAATTCAATGCCCAAAGATATTGATAAAAAGCCATAATTTAGAGAAAAGGTATTGGAAGAGGATAAGAAAACCACATTGTTTGGTAGTACAATCATAATTATCCTTAGTATAATAATAAGCATGTGTGGCACACCTGTGATATGAATAATAATATGTTTAGTGATATGGGTAAATCAATGAAGACTTTTTTTCGATAAAATTGAGGTCTTATATTTTCCTAACTGACGTGGACTTTTTATCTTTCATTTGACAGAGTGACATAGAGTTGATGAAAGACTTAGGTATGGATGCGTACAGATTCTCCATATCTTGGTCAAGAATATTTCCTAGTAAGATTTTACACAATTAATTACTCTCTCCCTTTGATTTTGTACATTCACCAAAGACAGGGCATTCTAGATTCAATTCCGTTCGGTTTATTAATAGTAGTTGGGATTCGTCAAATCACACCAAATATATCTAAATTTCGTCAGATTGTCTCCGAAAAACCAGCTTATGTATCCAATCTAAAAAAATATAAATATTTAGGATAACAAATTTATCGTCGGATATCAGAGCAATTGGATGGAATCCAAAGTTTGATGTTATGAGCATTAAATGTCGGCAAACGAATTATTGGTGGCAGATGATGTGATTTCGCTTAAATGGATGAGCCGGGTAAGGGCTCTAACGGATCAAATCAGTAATTTTTAGTGTTTAGAATTTTGAGTGAAGATAATGGCTGTGATAACACCTGCGAACAAGAAAAGAGACTCGAGTGTCCGACGTAGCCAATCCGATTCTTAAGTTAGCAAGTTGAAGATGAACACAAGCAAATATATGTGAGTGCTTGGGAGTTCAAAGATTTCAGAATCATTAAATGAGATGCATACCTGCTATTTATAGGAGAAAATGTGGTAGGTACCTTGTTTCCCATGCTACCTACTAAAAATGGCAAGTCGGCTGTTCATACTATAGCTTCTGATGACTTTTAGAACACTCCAAACCCAAGTGGTTCTGACAGATTAGACAGCATGTATCAATCATACTCGAGTGTGGTGCAATCCTCGAGGTGGCCCGAGTGGTAATGTACCCGGGTATTTGTATGAGGGCCCGGGCTATCTGGCGATCACTCTAGAAGAGAAGAAGTGCCCGGATATTGTGGAAAGTACCCGACATATTAGCTCTGATATGGGCTATCCAAGTAATAAGCTGGGTTAATAATGATCCGGATCTTTATGGGGGTATCACCACCCATCCCTAAAATATTCGAGTTAGAGTCTTACTCGTTGTCCCGATCAATCATACTAGTACTTTCGTAAAAACATAATTCAGAATGTGTAGGAGCATCGGGGGCTTGAAATATCCTATTGATGGGACGAGATACCGGGGTCTGATACCATACGAGCTTAAGATAATATGTCGGGGTCTCATATCTCTCGAGCTATTAATAAGATGTTGGGGCCTCATGTCTCCCAGGCTTAGCAAAAGATGCCGAGGCCTCATGTCTCCCGGGCTTTAAAAAAGATGCCGATGCCTTATGTCTCCCGGACTTTGAATATTTTGTCATTTAGTATTCTCGGGCAGTCCAAGGGGTGTCATTTATGACGCATGCTTTGATATTTAAACCGCCGAAAAATTCTTTCATATTACGAGGTAATATTGAGCCTGTCTTCTCGATATTTTTGCACGTCCTTTTGTATGCCCAATACAATTACGAGGCTCATCTTGATCGTCCACGTATATTTAGATCAATGGCCGAATTCTCCCTTTACCGCCTATATATAGTAGCCCTCCTATTGTTCAAAAATCATTTACAAATTCAAAACTGCGGTGAAGCCCTTGCAAATTTTCTTCTCAGCTTTCCGGCGCATCCATCCTTTTTTACTCCGGCGATCTTCCACCGCTCTTGTAACGTACCGTACTTTTACTACTTGAAATTTGCGGAAAAATTAAAAATTTTATTAAATAAAAACATCCATACGGTCGTCACCCAACATTCATAAAAATATTTTTAAAATAATCCATCACCAATTAAAAAGTTGCTAAAAGAACGCTGTCTCAAAAAATCTTACATTCAAATCATAAAAATTCAGAGTATTTAAAACTGTGCTTAAAAACATAAACTTGCGGTCGTCGGGTTTAGCCTGCCGCTCAGCCCAAGCCTGCCCCTTGGTCGCCACCTCCTGTCTCCTGTTCATCGTACTCACCTGCATCGATCAAGTCTAGTGAGTCTAAAGACTCAACACGTATAAACTGGAAATAACGAGTACTACATAATAAAATCGCATGCATCTTTAATATAGGACATACATAACTTTAAATTGAACTTGCATAAACTTCAACTTGAAATAAACTTGAACTTGAACATACATACTACGACGTGCCATGATCATAAACTTTTCTTAAACATGCTATTACACTTCACATACTTGGCTGCATGATTTTACGTAGAGGATGTTTCAAAGCAAGTGACCCTTAACATGATAAACGCCTGATCAGACACACCACAATACTGGGCTGACAGGGACGTATCCACTGCCGCATACATAAGATCCCTGTTCAAAATTTAACAGGCCAGTTGATCCACGTTCATAATTTAACGCTTCACAACCACGATCTAACCCGTTCATAATTTAACGGACGGATTGGTCCCCGTTCATGATTTAACGCTTTCCAATCCTAACTTTCTTTGGTCACAAGACAATTAGCATACCTCGAAACTTAAAACATTTCCTTTGCACGTCATTCACACTTACTTGGCGTTGAGGGATTCGTTGGACTTCGACTGGGGCCGTCGCTGCGACATACTAACATGAATTTCATACTTAACTTGCATAGCTTAGACGTAGAAAAATTATACTTACTCTCAAGCTCGATCATATCTTAGGACCTTCTATAATTTCCCATGACATGACCTTACTAATCCTTGCTCTAAACCATGGCATCAAACCTTGAAACCAAAAATAATATTTTTCCCAAACAGTGTGTACACGGACCCCTAACCCGGGTCCGTGTACAGGTCCGTCTACCTACGGTGAAGGATGTACTCGGAAAGAAAAAGGGGCAAGGACCCCGTGCCTGCCTCCGTGTAAGGGTCCGTGTCCACTCGCAACTTTGACACTTGTGAGAAAGTGAAGGCACGGACCCCGTGCCAGGGTCCGGGTAAAGGTCCGTGTATCTGCGCAAATTTGACACTCACGAGAAAACAAATGCACGGACCCCGTGTCAGGGTCCGTGGCAAGGTCCGTGTGGCTACTGTCGGTCGAAACTTACGAGATTCTGAACATGTTTTTGCTTAGTCTTCTAGACTCGATTCCTCGGACTATGAACGTCACCACGAGACACTTCTTAGAACACTAAGGTATTATACCAAACCCAAGTGCATAAACATCACCCCGAGGGTAACAATTCACAACCAACGACACAACAACGAATTGGACATCAATGATTGTTCCTACGACTCTAGAACCATCTTAGTGCCTACCGACACGAAACAAAACATCGATGACCATTCCAACATCATAACCGAAGTACCTATGTGCAGCGGCGATCACCCGTCGAGCCCCAACGAAGCCTGCAACGTAAAACTTCAAGAAACACATCAATAACACATTTTCTGAAAATTACAGTTTGAGCAGTCTCACGAAAAACATCATAACTCACTCATTTTTTGTCCAAAAATCTCGAGTTGTATGTCAAATCGAAGGCATCGAAAAGGTCTACATTTTTCTAGTTGAAAGTTTTCTCAAAATATGAACAGAAAAATCGCAGTATTTGAAAAGACAGCAAAAACGAGTTTTAGATCTAAAACTTTTCCTTCGAAATTGATCCGATCTATGATCCGCTCAAACTACTACCATCATACATAACTTTTACGCATAAAAACAACGCAATACAATATATGACTTGATCGACACAGCAAGAACAGAATATACGTGCCTTTTTGATATTAAACGTTACCGAACCGGCGATATCGAAGCGGGGATGAAAGCGAGGTTGATCCGGGACGATCGTGGCGCTAAAACTTGCGATAAAAACTCACGAAACTTGCTGGGATCGTGAAGGGGATGGGGCGGCTGCTGTAGGGAAGGAGAATCCCTAGGTTTTCTTCTCTCAAAATAATAAAAACTGAATGATAGAGTGTGTGTGTGTGTGTGTTTAGGCGTTACAGGTGTGTGTAAAAGCGTGTAATGTGTGTGTGAGGCGTGTGTTTTAGTGTAATTAGGAGACTGAATTTTAGTTTACTAAAATAATTGTCTACTAATTAAAACACTAACTCACAATTAACTTTTAAATAAAATTCTTTAATTAAAATATAACACACACCATGCTAGATTTTAAAAGTTTTAAACTCTTAAAATTGATAAATACATGATTTAGACTTGAAATGCTAAAATTCAATAAATTAATTGAAAATGCCCTCAAACTCAACTAAAATAAGATACCATCTTTAAATTGCCAAAAATCGTCCCCGGGTCTTTTCCTCAATCACGCCTCGAATGATCGCCTGAAACATGAAACTCGAAAGACATTTTAACGTGCATCACGTAAACGTAGATACTTTAAAATAATGCATTTAAATGAATTATGCATGACTAAACTCCTTTAAAATAAATTAAATGCTTTACTAATTTGAATAAATGCATGGGTTTTACGTGTACGAAATTGGGCTCTACAGTTCCTCCCCCACTTATAAAAATTCCGTCCTCGAAATTAAGTCTTACCGAACAATTTCGGGTAGCGAAGTCTCATATCTGCCTCCTACTCCCAAGTGGCCTCTTCCACTGATTGGTTAAACCATCGAACTTTGACTAGCTTAGTCACTTTGTTCCGGAGTCTGCGCTCCTGTCTGTCGAGGATTTGAGTCGGTCTTTCCTCATAAGAAAAATCTGGAGCAAGCTGCAAAGGCTCATAACTCAGAACATGCGAAGGGTTAGCTAGGTATTTCCTCAGCATTGAGACATGGAACACATTGTGCACTCCGGCCAGATTCGGCGGAAGGGCAACACGATAGGCTAGTGTCCCAACTCTGTCCAAAATCTCGAATGGTCCAATAAACCTTGGACTCAACTTGCCTCTTTTCCCAAATCTCATAACACCCTTCATGGGTGCTATCTTGACGAAAACGTGATCCCCGACGGCAAACTCGAGATCTCTTCTTCTCTTATCGGCATAGCTCTTCTAACGGCTTTGGGCGGTCTTCATTCTGTCACGAATCTTGACCACCACTTCTGCAGTCTGCTGAACTATCTCTGGGCCTAGATCTGTTCTCTCACCAACTTCATCCCAATGAACTGGCGATCTGCACTTCCGACCATACAACGCTTCATAGGGAGCCATACCAATTGATGCTTGGAAACTGTTGTTGTATGTGAACTCTACTAGAGGTAGCTTAGACTCCCAAGTTCCCTGAAAATCAATCATGCAAGCTCTTAGCAAGTCTTCCAAAATCTGAATCACTCGCTCAGACTGGCCATCTGTCTGCGGGTGAAAAGCTGTACTGAACAGTAACTTCGTCCCCATAGCTGCATGCAAGCTCTTCCAGAAGGACGATGTAAACCTCGGATCCCTGTCGGACACAATAGAGACTGGGAAACCATGCAAACGGACTATCTCCCGGATATAAAGCTCCGCATACTGCGTCATGGAGAAAGTCGTCTTCACTGGCAGAAAATGCACTGACTTAGTGTCTATAACACAAATAGAATTAGACCCTTTGACTGACTTAGGTAACCCAACGACGAAATCCATAGTGATGTTCTCCCATTTCCACTCTGGGATAGGGAGTGGCTTAAGCATATCTGCTGGCCTCTGATGCTCTGCCTTCACCTGCTGACAAGTGAGGCACTCAGATACAAATCTGCGGATGTCTCTCTTCATCCCTGGCCACCAATACAAAATCTGCAGGTCTTTGTACATCTTGGTACCTCCTGGGTGAATAGAATACGGAGATGCGTGTGCCTCTGTCAGAATATCCTGTCTGATCGAATCAACACTAGACACCCACATTCTGTCTCTGTATCTCACGATACCATCTGACACTGTGTACAAAACACTGCCCTTAGCTTCATCCTTCAGTCTCCATTTCTGTGGTTGCTCTTCTGAAGACTGTCCTGCTCAAATGCGGTCTAGTAAATCAGATTTGACTGTCAGATTAGACAGTCTAGGAGCTCTGCCCTTACGATAAATCTCTAGACCAAACCTCTGAATCTCAGACTGAAGCGGTCTCTGAACTGACAATTGTGCTATGACTGCCACCTTTCTGCTCAAAGCGTCTGCCACGACGTTAGCTTTTCCCGGGTGGTAGCTAATCTCGCAATCATAGTCCTTCACAAGTTCTAACCACCGTCTCTGTCTCATATTCAGCTCCTTCTGCGTGAAGAAATATTTGAGACTTTTGTGATCGGTGAAAATATGACACTTCTCGCCGTATAAGTAATGTCTCCAAATCTTCAATGCAAAGACAACGGCTGCTAATTCCAAATCGTGAGTCGGGTAGTTCTTCTCATGCACCTTTAACGGTCTGGAAGCATAATCTATAACTCGACCCTGTTGCATCAACACTGCTCCTAAACCGAGCTTAGATGCATCGGTGTATAAAACATAATCTCCTTGCCCTGATGGCATGGCTAACACCGGTGCGGAAATGAGAGCTTGCTTCAAGGTGTCGAAGCTCTTCTGACATTCATCACTCCACGTAAATTTAGCATTCTTCTTGGTTAGTGAAGTGAGTGGCACTGCTATAGACGAAAACCCCTGAATAAACTTACGGTAGTAGCCTGCTAAGCCCAAAAAGCTGCGGATCTCGGATGCATTCATTGGCTCTACCCATTCCTTGACAGCTGCCACTTTGGCTAGATCCACTTCAATCCCTCTACTAGACACTATATGCCCCAAAAACGCGACTTTCTGCAACCAAAACTCGCACTTACTGAATTTTGCATACAACTTACGGCTCTGCAAAGTCTGCAAAACTGTCCTCAAGTGCTGGTCATGCTCCTCATGGCTCTTCGAGTATATGAGAATATCGTCAATGAACACTATGACGAACTGATCGAGGAACGGTTGAAATACTCGGTTCATGAGATCCATGAAAATAGCTGGAGCATTGGTCAATCCAAACGGCATCACTAAGAACTCGTAATGCCCGTATCTGGTCCTGAAAGCTGTCTTATGCACATCTGCATCCTTTACTCTCAGTTGGTGATACCCTGATCGAAGATCGATTTTGGAGAACACGGTAGCTCCCTGCAACTGGTCGAACAAATCTTCGATTCGTGGCAACGGATACTTATTCTTGATCGTTACCTTGTTCAGCTCACGGTAATCGATGCACAGTCTCATGCTCCCATCTTTCTTTTTCACAAAGAGTACTGGTGCGCCCCATGGTGAGAAACTCGGGCGGATAAACTCCTTGTCTAAGAGCTCCTGAATCTGCTGTTTAAGTTCTAACATCTCTGCTGGAGCTAATCTGTACGGTGCCTTAGAGATCGGCACTGTACCAGGCATGAGATCGATGGCAAACTCCACCTCTCTATCTGGTGGAAGGCCTGTGACGTCGTCTGGGAAGACGTCTGGAAATTCTCTGGCTACTGGCACTTCTGAAATAGAAGGAGTGGGCACGTCAGGCGCTGCTATAACACTGGCCAAGAAAGCCTGACATCTCTTTGAAATTAATTTCCTCGCCTGCATGCACGAAATCATACGAGGGAAACTCCTCCATCTAGCTGGCTCGAATAAAAACTGCTCCATACCGAGCGGTCTGACCAATACCGACCTCTTCTGAAAATCGATTAGAACTCGGTTCTTAGTCAGCCAGTCCATGCCCAAAATGATATCGAACTCTGGCATCGGCAATACGATCAAATCTGCATACACTAGGTGGCCCTGCAGTTCTAGATCGATATCCCTGATCATACTGGTAGCTAACAACTCTTCCCCTGATGGGACTGTCACTGAGAAGTTCAAGTCTAGGCCGATGGACTTGATGTCCAGGTGATTAGCGAAGGTCTCTGATATAAAGGAGTGAGTGGCTCCTGAATCTATCAGTGCTTATGAAAATGTTCCCTGAGATGCGTTAGCACAACACAACTTATATCAAAAATACTAACATTAACCTTACGCATAATAAAATTCGATGTCCTATGCCATTCAAAAATAATGCTAACAAGATAGTAACCCAAATATACTCAAACAATACTAGCATCCTAAAAATCCCCAAATAAAATTCACCTGCAAGGCAAAGTAATACTGAGCTTAGGTAGGAAAGTTTACCGGCCAGTAAAGTAGTGTCCGGATCCGCTTCCTGAGCGTGCATGGCGAATACCCTGCCTTGAGTTGGCTGCTTCCACTGCGGGCACTCCTTTAGCATGTGGTCGGTAGCACCACACTTAAAGCACTTGCCTGACCCATACAAGCATGGTCCTGGATGCTGGCGGTTACACTTCTG
Source organism: Primulina eburnea (assembly GCF_022965805.1). Classification (NCBI taxonomy): domain Eukaryota; kingdom Viridiplantae; phylum Streptophyta; class Magnoliopsida; order Lamiales; family Gesneriaceae; genus Primulina; species Primulina eburnea. The sequence goes on along the minus strand of NC_133108.1, from coordinate 20,970,341 downwards.
ACAAACAGGGAAATTACCGGGCTTCTGCGGCGCCCCCTGCTGTTGGATAGGACCCTTGCCCTTAGGTGGTCCTTGGTATGGTTTCTTTCCAGGCTGCCCCTGGTAGGGCTTCTTAAATGGTGGTCGCTGCTGATACTGCTGGTGTTGCTGCGGTGCCTGAAAGGGCCTCTTGTCCAGTCGATCCTTCTCAATCTCTTTCATATCCTGCTCCGCCTCCAATGCCCTCGCTACGGCGACCTCATAGGTCATAGGCCCTACCACCTTCACATCACGGCGCAAGATCGGCCGCATTCCAAGGAGAAAGTGTCTCACCTTGGCCTGAACATCATTGGTGATTAAGGGCATAAATTGGCAACCCTTCTCAAACTTCTGCACATAATCAGCTACGCTGCTATCTCCCTATCGTAGCGTCATGAACTCCCCAATCAGTTTCGTACGCACTTCCTCAGTGAAGTACTTGGAGTAAAACACCTCTTTGAACCCATTCCACGTGAGAGTCTGTAGGTTAACTATCACTGATGCGCTCTCCCTCCAAACTCTTGCACTCCCATGAAGTAGAAAGATAGCGCACCTCACTCGATCAGCATCCTGCAACTACATAAAATCGAAAATTACCTCGATGGATTTAACCCATCCCTCTGCTATCAATGGGTCCGTCGTCCCTGAGAATTTATCTGGGTGCATCCTGCTGAACCTCTCGTAGACAGCCTCAGCTCTGGGTCTCGCCCCTGCATCAGCCACTGTCTGGTTACCCATAAATTGGGCAAAGAACTGAGTCATTCCAGCCATCATCTGGGCCTGCATGTCGGGTGGTGGAGGTGGTGGAGGATTGGCCCTCTCCTCGACTCGAGGCTCTCTGTCCTCCTCCCTATCTTCCCGGTTAATTTCATGTCTAGGAGGCATACTGTTCCAATAATTACCCAACACGTAAACCCAACATGTATGATCGTGATATACATAACATATGATGCACGTACTGAACTTAAAACATGGGCATGCTGAAATCGTAACTCAATGCATACTACAAAACATAAATCTTGAAACTTTAAAACTTACAGACTTGAGGTGTGACCTTGTGAACTTCTTGCGACTGGCAGTAGGCGTAACCCTTTACAAGAACCTGGCTCTGATACCAACTGTAACGTACCGTACTTTTACTACTTGAAATTTGCGGAAAAATTAAAAATTTTATTAAATAAAAACATCCATACGGTCGTCACCCAACATTCATAAAAATATTTTTAAAATAATCCATCACCAATTAAAAAGTTGCTAAAAGAACGCTGTCTCAAAACATCTTACATTCAAATCATAAAAATTCAGAGTATTTAAAACTGTGCTTAAAAACATAAACTTGCGGTCCTCGGGTTTAGCCTGCCGCTCAGCCCAAGCCTGCTCCTTGGTCGCCACCTCCTGTCTCCTGTTCATCGTACTCACCTGCATCGATCAAGTCTAGTGAGTCTAAAGACTCAACACGTATAAACTGGAAATAACGAGTACTACATAATAAAATCGCATGCATCTTTAATATAGGACATACATAACTTTAAATTGAACTTGCATAAACTTCAACTTGAAATAAACTTGAACTTGAACATACATACTACGACGTGCCATGATCATAATCTTTTCTTAAACATGCTATCATACTTCACATACTTGGCTGCATGATTTTACGTAGAGGATGTTTCAAAGCAAGTGACCCTTAACATGATAAACGCCTGATCAGACACACCACAGTATTGGGCTGACAGGGACGTATCCACTGCCGCATACATAAGATCCCTGTTCATAATTTAACAGGCCAGTTGATCCACGTTCATAATTTAACGCTTCACAACCACGATCTAACCCGTTTATAATTTAACGGGCGGATTGGTCCCCGTTCATGATTTAACGCTTTCCAATCCTAACTTTCTTTGGTCACAAGACAATTAGCATGCCTCGAAACTTAAAACATTTCCTTTGCACGTCATTCACACTTACTTGGCGTTGAGGGATTCGTTGGACTTCGACTGGGGCCGTCGCTGCGACATACTAACATGAATTTCATACTTAACTTGCATAGCTTAGACGTAGAAAAATTATACTTACTCTCAAGCTCGATCATATCTTAGGACCTTCTATAACTTCCCATGACATGACCTTACTAATCATTTCTCTAAACCATGGCATCAAACCTTGAAACCAAAAATAATATTTTTCCCAAACAGTGTGTACACGGACCCCTAACCCGGGTCCGTGTACAGGTCCGTCTACCTACGGTGAAGGATGTACTCGGAAAGAAAAAGGGGCACGGACCCCATGCCTGCCTCCGTGTAAGGGTCTGTGTCCACTCGCAACTTTGACACTTGTGAGAAAGTGAAGGCACGGGACCCCGTGCCAGGGTCCGGGTAAAGGTCCGTGTATCTGCGCAAATTTGACACTCACGAGAAAACAAATGCACGGACCCCGTGTCAGGGTCCGTGGCAAGGTCCGTGTGGCTACTGTCGGTCGAAACTTACGAGATTCTGAACATGTTTTTGCTTAGTCTTCTAGACTCGATTCCTCGGACTATGAACGTCACCACGAGACACTTCTTAGAACACTAAGGTATTATACCAAACCCAAGTGCATAAACATCACCCCGAGGGTAACAATTCACAACCAACGACACAACAACGAATTGGACATCAATGATTGTTCCTACGACTCTAGAACCATCTTAGTGCCTATCGACACGAAACAAAACATCGATGACCATTCCAACATCATAACCGAAGTACCTATGTGCAGCGGCGATCACCCGTCGAGCCCCAACGAAGCCTGCAACGTAAAACTTCAAGAAACACATCAATAACACATTTTCTGAAAATTACAGTTTGAGCAGTCTCACAAAAAACATCATAACTCACTCATTTTTCGTCCAAAAATCTCGAGTTTTATGTCAAATCGAAGGCATCGGAAAGTTCTACATTTTTCTAGTTGAAAGTTTTCTCAAAATATGAAAAGAAAAATCGCAGTATTTGAAAAGACAGCAAAAACGAGTTTTAGATCTATAACTTTTCCTTCGAAATTGATCCGATCTATGATCCGCTCAAACTACTACCATCATACATAACTTTTACGCATAAAAACATTGCAATACAATATATGACTTGATCGACACAGTAAGAACAGAATATACGTGCCTTTTTGATATTAAACGTTACCGAACCGGCGATATCGAAGCGGGGATGAAAGCGAGGTTGATCCGGGACGATCGTGGCGCTAAAACTTGCGATAAAAACTCACGAAACTTGCTGGGACCGTGAAGGGGATGGGGCGGCTGCTGTAGGGAAGGAGAATCCCTAGGTTTTCTTCTCTCAAAATAATAAAAACTGAATGATAGAGTGTGTGTGTGTGTGTGTTTAGGCGTTACAGGTGTGTGTAAAAGCGTGTAATGTGTGTGTGAGGCGTGTGTTTTAGTGTAATTAGGAGACTGAATTTTAGTTTACTAAAATAATTGTCTACTAATTAAAACACTAACTCACAATTAACTTTTAAATAAAATTCTTTAATTAAAATATAACACACACTATGCTAGATTTTAAAAGTTTTAAACTCTTAAAATTGATAAATACATGATTTAGACTTGAAATGCTAAAATTCAATAAATTAATTGAAAATGCCCTCAAACTCAACTAAAATAAGATACCATCTTTAAATTGCCAAAAATCGTCCCCGGGTCTTTTCCTCAATCACGCCTCGAATGATCGCCTGAAACATGAAACTCAAAAGACATTTTAACGTGCATCACATAAACGTAGATACTTTAAAATAATGCATTTAAATGAATTATGCATGACTAAACTCCTTTAAAATAAATTAAATGCTTTACTAATTTGAATAAATGCATGGGTTTTACGTGTACGAAATTGGGCTCTACAGCTCTCCTCCCCACACACGTAAGTCTTCTCCCTCCAATCTTATTGAAAAATGTCGATCTCCACCTCTTCTACTTCTGGAGCGAATGCGCGATGCTCGCCTAGTGACGAGTCCATCGTGATGCGCTCCGACTCCTCCCCATCTCCACCTCGCCCCCGCCTCCTTACTCAAACTTCCAAAAAACCAAAAATTAAACAAACCAAGCCCTCTTCTTCAAAACCTACTTCCCCGGGTCTTTCCCAAACTCTTAAAAAGAACAAGGGTAAAGGCAATGCCCGGGCTTCTGACCCTCCTGCTTCCGAGGCCCCTGGGGTTCCTTGGTTCTCCTCAATGAGCAGCACTCTGCACTCGGGGGCGGACGAGGAACTCTGCGTTCTGGGCTCCATCCCTTCCTCCATTTCCATTGTAATTCCCGGGACTTCTGACAGGGCAGACAACCCTCTCCCAGGTTACACTACTTTCTTCCGAGACCAAGTTAAAAATGGTCTCCGGTTCCCTGTCCCTCCTTTTTATATTGCAGTTGTCAAGTTTTTTGGTGTACCTGTTAGTCAATTTCATCCAAATTCCTTCAGGATCATGGCCTCGGCCTATATCCTTTTCAAGATGAACAATCTTGTCATCAACCCTCTTATTCTTCATTACTTTACAGACTCGAGGACAATGCCTTCTCCCTGACTGTCCGCCTTAACTCTCGGTTCCTTGATGACATTCTTTCTTTCTAGAAGGGGTGGAAAGGACGATTTTTATATATTCAACTCTCGGGTCCTCTTCTCTGTCTGACCGGGTTTCTCCCTTCCCTTCCTTCTCAACATGCCCTTCCCAAAGTTTACAAATTCGAGAAATTTTATACTCGAAGCCAAGATTTGGTGGAGGGCAAAAAATACTCCCCCTCCACTCTTATCTCCCAGGAGAATTTAGTTGCCTATGGGTTGAGTGCCCGGGCTAACGACCCCTTGGACCGGGAAATTGATGAGGTGGCTGGCTTGGGATCTCAACCCGGTAATTCTTCTTCACTTCTCCTTTATTTTATTAGTCGGTACAACCACGGAGGATTCTGAAGATCGTGTTCCTCTCAGGCAGAGGAAGCGAAAAGCTGCAATGGAACCAGAGCTGATCGTCCTCGAGGATTTCCCCGAGGGTGGTCAAGGCACCTCCCGGTCCACCCGATCACCTCCCCCCGCCAACAACCTACTGATGTACCCCACCAAGGGCCCCTTCAAAATGATCATCCTACCCTGGCTATTATCTTTTTTGAGGGGGCTACTTCAACCAGTATTCAGCTCCTCAAGCAGATGCTCATCCCTGCTGAGGAAGTATTTTTGAAAAGCTCACTGCCGGGTGCCCGGTTTCTGGAGGGCTCAAGCCGGCTCCTATCTGTTAGTCCTCTTTTTTCTTCCTCTTTCCTTTTTTTAAACTTCTTTTGTACAGGCTACTCAGATGATAGTCTCGGCCTTCGAGGAGGTGGAACCAGTGGTGTGGGTACCCGGACGCTAATTCATTTCTTAATCGTCTGTGGGAATAATTAAATCAATTATAATAAACAGGGTCTAATTTTTTTTAATACAAGTATCAAATGCGGAATGAGATGGAATTCATTCGAATATATACATCGACAACAAAGTTCTTATACCACCTACAGACGTTTAAAACTAAGGTTTAACGACTACATATCAAGTGCTCAAACCCAATCTAAAATCCAAGTCCGTAGTCTCCACTCAAATCACGATCTCTCTTCATCTCCTCGACCCTGATCCTGTCCCACCTGTTGCCTTGCACACATACAAACACGGCAACAGCTGGATAACTCCGGTGAGAAATATATCTCAGTATAAATCAACGATACATGCAATCATATAATAAAGATAAAGCATGAAACAAATATCAGTAATATGTATCAAAATCTGAAAACATAGTTCAGTATAAATCTGTTAATAAACTCATGACTCTATATCTCAGACTAGACTCATTCCTAGTCTAGGGATCCCGCTTTCCAGACGTTGGCATCTTATATCGAATCTCAATAATAGAAGTAAATCCACTTCTAATCAAACATCGATATAAACCAAACATCTAGTGTCTTGACCTATCCGTCAAAGACTTTTGCACCTCCGCCAATCACTATTCTGTGACAATGTGCAATGGGCTAGTGACGATTCCATCACTATCTGGCCCTTCTGTCACGAGACCAATCGTCTAATACATGCTTTCTATAAATCAATAGAACAAGAATATCAAATCAAATCAATGCACACAATAACAATAATTATGTGGTTTAGGGAAACTCAAGTATATCACACTCGAGTCATTCTCTCGGTTCGACATTGAATTATACCTTTCTTTTTGTAAATCTGATTTTGTCGAAGTCTCGGATTCAATTCCTGTCAGTACTCAATCTGGCAATGACAATATCGAGGGTATCGTATCAATATATAATTCAGATCAATACTGGATATAATCAGAACTGAATAAAATTCTGTTTCAACGACATAACTGTACAATCTCAATATACCCAGCAATACAAATCAACATATATCAATTCTCCCAACTCATAATCAATAACGATACACATCTGGAATCACAACTCAATCAAATCAACTCAGAAAATCATAACAATTTCAACGGTATCCGTTCTTCAATCCAGTTTCGAATTTACGATGTCTATTATGTCAAGAACACCATATATTAATCATATCCGATTTATGCAGTATCATAATTTCAAATGATAACAAAACGTAACAAAACTTACGTCCGTGTGAAGCTGTCGTCGATAGGAACTCGGTATCGAAGTCGGATTGTAATTCGGACGGACGGATTTCTCGTACTCTTCAAATCCTAATATATAAAGAACCTGAGCTTTTCGTTCTTTCTTCCTGTTGAATCGAAGGAATGAAGACAATTGCTATATATATATTGCATGGCTAAGGACAAATGGCTCATCCTCCAATCTGCACGTCTCGCGCATATGCGCGACTTCTCTCGGCGCATATGCGCGAGGCCTACTGGTCTCCTCACTTAGCTTCTCTATGCGCGAGGTCTTCTGTCCATTTCGCGCATGTGCGTGCATCATGTTGCGCATGTGCGTGATAGGTACTGTCCTCGCACTTACATCTTCTCATGCCGAATCAAATCGTGTCCCGATTAATCCTCTCCTAAACATATCAATTCACAACAAATCATTCACAGATTAACAGATAAAAATCTCGGGCATTACCTTTCTCCCCCCCCCTAAGATCCGATTTTGTCCCCGAAATCACAAGCAATCAAATTAGATATCAAATCAGATACAATAAGGACTGGAGAATATAAGCTAAATACGAATACTCACATCAGTGAAATAACTTGGGAAATCGCTGTCTCATATATGACTTAGTCTACCAGGTCGCTTCTTCGATGTCATGACGACTCCAGTGAACATTCACAAGCGGAATTGTCTTCGTTCTGAGCTGTTTTTCCTTTCGATCGAGAATCTGAATCGGCTTTTCAAAATAGCTCAATGTCTCGTCAAGTTCGGCCTCGTCTGGCTGAATAACATGTGAAGCATCAGGCAGGTATTTCCGCAATAATGATACATGAAAGACATCATGTATACCAGATAAAGAAGGCGACAAGGCGAGTCGATAGGCACGATCTCCTATCTTTCCGAGAATCTCATATGTCCCAATGTAACGCGGAGACAACTTCTCTTTCTTGCCAGATCTGACAACTCCCCGGAAAGGTTAAATTTTCAAAAATACTCGGTCTCCTGCCTCAAATACCAACGGTCGTCGTATGATGTTGGCATATTTGGCTTGTCTATCTTGAGCTGCCTTCATTTTCTCCTGAATCAGCTTCACTTTCTCAGGCATATCTCTGATCATATCAGGTCCAATCTCAGGAACTTCAGAGATATCATCCCAATACAAAGGGGATCGGCATTTCTTTCCATACAACGCCTCAAAAGGAGCCATCTCAATACTCGTCTGATAGCTGTTGTTGTAGGAAAATTCACAAAGTGGCAATGCATCTTGCCAGTTAGTGCTAAAATCAAGCACTACAGCTCTCAGCATATCTTCCAGTGTTTGGACAGTCCGCTCTAACTGTCCGTCGGTCTGTGGATGATACGCGGTACTCAAATGTAATTTCGTACTTAGAACCTGCTGCAAACTCTGCCAGAAGTGCGAAGTAAACCGAGGATCACGGTCTGATACAATCAACTTCGGTACTCCATGCAATCTGACCACTTCTCTGACATAAATATCGGCCATCTGGTCATGTCTGTACGTCATATTATATGGAATAAAACATGCTGATTTGGTCAATCTGTCAATTACAATCCAAATCACATCACAACCTCTGGAGGAACGCGGTAACTGCGTTACGAAATCCATGGAAGTGTGATCCCATTTCCATTCAGGAATAGATAAACTGTGCAGTAGACCTCCTTGTTTCTTTCTCTCGGCTTTCACATGTTGGAAATTTAGAAATTTGGATACAAATGTAGCAATATCAGCTTTCATCTGTTTCCACCAGTATTGTGTCTTCAAATCATTGTACATCTTCCTGCCACCAGGATGAACGCTAAAACGACTGATGTGCGCTTCTGTCAGTATCTGCTGTCTCAAATCTGAAACATTCGGCACCACAATACGGTTATTCACATACAAAACACTGTCATGAACCTGATATTCTGATTGATGTCCAGCTCTGACCATAGCAATCGAATTCTATACATTCTGATCAACTTTATGTGCTTCTTTGATTCTCAATATCAGTTCTGGTTCGACCTGAATAGCACATATTCTAAAAGGCTGACAATCTCTTTCAAAGTCTAATCTAGAAAAACAGCAATCTTCTATCAAATTCGAAAGACCAATCGTCGATAAGGATGAAGAACATACCTTTCGACTCAGTGCATCAGCTGCTGCATTGGACTTTCCAGGATAATATTTGATTTCACAATCGAAACCCTTCAATAAATCAAGCCATCTTCGCTGCCTCATATTCAACTCGGATTGTGAAAACAGATACTTCAAGCTCTTGTGATCAGAATAAATTTCAAACCTCTCACCGTAAAGGAAGTGTCACCATATCTTCAAAGCAAATACAATCACAGACAATTCAAGATCATGAATTGGGTAACGAGCCTAATGTGGCTTCAGCTATCTCGAGGCATAAGAAATAACATGTCCTCGCTGAATCAGAACACAACCCAATCCTCAGTGAGATGCATCAAAATAAACCACAAAATCACCAGTACCTAAAGGAATAGTGAGTATCGGTGCACCGGTCAGTCTTTTCTTCAATTCAAGAAAGCTGGTCTCACATTCTTCAGACCAAACAAATGGAGCATTCTTCTGAGTTAGCTGAGTAATCGGCTTGAAAATGCTGGAAAAATCTTTAATAAATTGACGGTAATATCCTGCCAAACCCATAAAACTACGAATCTCGGATACTGATGTCAGTCTTGGCCAACTGATCACGGCCTCAACTTTACTGGAATCAACAGAAATACCGTCTCTGGATATAATGTGACCCAAGAATACAACATGTCTCAACCAAAACTAGCATTTCGACAGTTTAGCATATAATTTCTCAGCCTTCAGAATTTTCAATACAGTTCTCAAATGCTCAGCATGCTCAATAATGTTCTTCGAGTAAATCAAAATATCATCGATAAATATAATCACGAAATCATCAAGATATTTCTGAAAGACACGGTTCATCAACCCCATAAATATAGCTGGAGAATTAGTTAAACCGAACGGCATGACAATAAACTCATAATGTCCATACTTGGATCTAAATGTTGTCTTCGAGATATCAGAATCTCTGACTCTCAGCTGATGATATCCAGATCTCAGATCGATCTTGGAATATACTGAAGAAGCCTGCAACTGATCAAACAAATCATCAATGCGAGGCAAGGGGTATTTATTCTTCACCGTTGCTTTGTTCAGTTGCCGATAGTCAATGCAGAGTCTCATTGAACCGTCTTTCTTTCGCACAAACAATACTGGAGCACCCCAAGGAGAAACACTCGGTCTGATCTACCCCTTGGCCAATAAATCTTCCAACTGATCTTTTAACTCTTTCAATTCAATTGGTGCCATTCTATACGGAGCTCTAGAAATCGGGCATGTACCTGGCATCAATTCAATACTGAAGTCTATCTCTCGAATCGGAGGCAAACTAGAAATCTCATCTGGGAAGACGTCAGCAAACTCACACACCACTGGCAATTCAGCCAATGATGGACTCGATTTCAGTAAGTCAACTGAATATACAAGGAATCCCTCTGCTCCTTTCTATAACAACCGAGTCATATTTATAGCAGATATCAAGAGAATTCTGGCTCGAGAACCCTTACCATAAAATTTCAACTCATCAGCAATTTCAGGTTTGAATCTCACAATCTTGTGGAACCAATCAACAGTAGTTATGTACTTGGTCAACATATCGATACCGATAATATAGTCAAAATCAGAAAACCCAAGCACAATACAGTCTAACTCAATCTCATGTCCATCATACTGTAACATACAATGTTTCACTGACTTCACTGATATCAAACATGTCCCCAAAGGAAAAGAGACAGACACTACAGCAGATAATGACTCAATGGGCAATGAATGCATCAATGCAAATCGATCAGATATGAATGTATGCGATGCACCAGTATCTATCAATACATATAGAGGATAACCAAAAATAAAACAGTTACCTGCAACAACATCATCTGGTGCGTCCTGAGCCTGTTCTTCAATCAAGGCGAGCACTCTGGCCTGCTGTCTAGGAGGCTGGCTAACTGTCTGGCTTCCTCTTGGAATTGGCTGTGACTGGGCTGGTGCTGGCTGGAAAGAGTGAACTGCAGATGGTGGTGGTCTATCAGTTTGAGCTACTGATCCAGATGATTCGGCACCCTGTGATCTTTGAGAATCTCTCTGGGGACAAACTCTAGCAAAATGTCCCTACTGTCTACAAATAGGGCAACTGCGAAACACTCCTCGGCACTGCTCTGTGGCATGTTTTCCTCCACAAGTGTTGCGATAGGCTTCTGTATAACTCTGGCCCTGACCGATCTGTTTCGAGCCACTAGAACTGGATGAACTGCTACCAGATCTCTTAAAGTACTGCTTCCCTCTGGCTTTCAGGAAATCTTTCTTCCAACCACTGCTGCTGCCACTCTCAAACTGGGAAGGTAGTTGCTGTGGTCTCGATGCTGGAGGCACAAATGAAGCTCCTTTTTGTCTTATCAAACCAGCTTCGGCTCCCTTAGCTCTATTCAAGGTATCAGTTAAATTGTTCGGTCGCCTCGTATTCACCAATGTAAATATTTCAGGATTCAGGCCATTAATGAACTGATCAGCAACAGCTTCGTCGTTCTCAGCCACATGTGGAGCAAATCTCAACAAGGTAGAGAACTTGGCCACATACTCCTCAATGTTCAGCTGACCCTGTCTCAAGTTGGCAAACTCTGCTCCTTTGTCCTTTCTATACGACACTGGAAAGAATCTCTGATAAAATTCAGTTCTAAATACTTTCCAAGTAATTACTGTACCTCGATGCTCCAACGCCCTCTTTGTGGTGAGCCACCAAATCTTCGCGACATCATGCAATTTGTGCCCAATCAGTTTCACTCTCCGCTCATCAGTGTAATCCAAGGACTCAAATAGAATCTCAATGTCATCTAGCCAACTCTCAAAATCCACTGAAATCTCAGTACCCTTCAGAGTCGGTGGATGGAACGACTGAATTCTCTTCATCAATGTTTCAATCGAAGTCGGTGTCACATCCATTGGAGGATTCGAAGTGCTACCCTGTTCTGGTACTTTTCGAGGAGGCATATCTGATTACCAAAAGGTTTAGAAACCAAATAGAACAAATCTGTTTCAGTCTTCCTCCGATCATCTTACTGCTGATCAAGAATCGGTTCTAATTCATTCTCAATAACGCATGTTTCCAAATCAAATCAAATAAATAGATAAACATGCATTACAAAGCAGTAGAACATGCTAGCAATCAAAAGCAAAGAAAGAAAACTCATTCTACCCTGCTCAGTAGCTCATATCTCAATCTAAAGGATATATCGCTCTGATACCACCTGTTGTGGGGACTCGGATGCTAATTCATTTCTTAATCGTCTGTGGGAATAATTAAATCAATTATAATAAACTGGGTCTAAATTTTTTTTTGTTATTATACAAGTGTCAAATGCGGAATGTAATGGAATTCATTCAAATATATACATCGAAAACAAAGTACAAGTTTTGTCCACATACAATCATTTAAAACTAAGTTTTAACGACTACATATCAAGTGTTCAAACCCTATCTAAAATCCAAGTCCGTAGTCTCCAATCTAATCATGATCTCTCTTCATCTCCTTGACCCTGATCATGTCCCAACTGTTGCAATGGACACATACAAACACGACAATAGCCGGATAACTCCGGTGAGAAATACATCCCAGTATAAATCAACGATACATGCAATCATATAATCAAGATAAAGCATGAAATAGATACCAGTAATATGTATCAAAATCTGAAAACATAGTTCAATATAAATCTATTAATAAACTCATGACTCTATATTTCAGACTAGACTCATTCCTAGTCTAGGGATCCCGGTTTCCAGACGTTGGCATCATATATCGAATCTCAGTAATATAAGTAAATCCACTTCTAATCAAATATCGATATAAACCAAATATCCAGTGTCTTGACCTATCCGTCAAAGACTTTGGCACCTCCGCCAATCACTATTCTGTGACAATGTGCAATGGGCCAGTGACGATTCCATCACCATCTGGCCTTCTGTCAAGAGACCAATCGTCTAATACATGCTTTCTATAAATCAATAGAACAAGCATATCAAATCAAATCAATGCACACAATAACAATAAGTATGCGGTTTAGGGAAACTCAAGTATATGACACTCGAGTCATTCTCCCGGTTCGACATTGACTTATACCTTTGTTTTTGTAAATCTGACTCTGTCGAAGTCTTGGATTCAATGTCTGTCAGTACTCAATCTGGCAATGACAATATCGAGGGTATCGTATCAATATATAATTCAGATCAATACTGGATATAATCAGAACTGAATCAAATTCTGTTTCAACGGCATAACTGTACAATCTCAATATACCCAGCAAATACAAATCAAAAGATATCAATTCCCCCAACTCATAATCAATAACGATAAACATCTGATATCACAACTCAATCAAATCAACTCAGAAAATCATAACAATTTTATACGGTATCCGTTCTTCAAGCCGGTTTCGATTGTACGATGTCTATTATGTCAAGAACACCATATATGAATCATATCCGATTCTGGAAGTAACATAATTTCATATGATAACAAAATGTAACAAAACTTATGTCCGTGTGAAGCTCTCGTCGATAGGAACTCGGTATCGAAGTCGGATTGTAATTCGGACGGACGGATTTCTCGTACTCTTCAAATCCTAATATGTAAAGAACCTGAGCTTTCCGTTCTTTCTTCCTATTGAATCGAAGGAATGAAGACAATTGCTATATATATATATTGCATGGCTAAGGACAAATGGCTCATCCTCCAATCTGTACGTCTCGCGCATATGCGCGAATTCTATCGGCGCATATGCACGAGGCCTACTGGTCTCTTCACTTAGCTTCTCGGCATCTGGCGCATATGCGCGCCCATCTTCTGCGCATATGCGTGAGGTCCTCTGGAATTGCATTTGTCTTCTCGCACAGCTCGCGCATATGCGCGCCCTCACTTCGCGCATATGCATGAGGTCTTCTGTCCATTTCGCGCATGTGCGCGCATCATGTCGCGCATGTGCGCGATAGGTACTGTCCTCGCACTTACATCTTCTCATGCCGAATCAAATCGTGTCCCGATTAATCTTCTCCTAATCATATCAATCAATCATTTCACAGATTAACAGATCAAAATCTCGGGCCTTACAAGTGGCCACTAAAAAGGGCCAACAAGCCCGGGCCAGCCAAGACCTCTTCGGGAAGGTGCAAGAAGAGCTGGCCCAGGTTACCCGGGCTCAGAAAAAAGAGACTATCGGTCTCAAGGCCTCCCTTGAAATGGCCACCCAAAAACTGGCCTCTTCCTAGACTGCCTGGGACGAAGGCTTGGTCCGAGAGGAGAATTAACAACGGTGGATTTCCTTCTTGGAATCCAAAACTCACTTCCTTGAAGACGAAGCCAGCGTACAGCAACATAGAGCTGTTATTGCTGAGGAAAAGTTGAGGGTCCTACAGCTTAACTAAAAGGAATGGCGGGCCCTTTTCCTCCACTCCTCGGAATTTCAAGTGGCTATTGAAGATAAGTTATATAACTACTTCAAAGTAGGGTTTGAGAAGTGCCAGGAGAAATTCGAGGAAGAAGGTCCTATCCCGGCAGGTAAGGAGGGCTTCCCAGATATTGATAAAGCCAACGAATCCCTTCCCAAGGACGATGCAGATGGTAAAGAGGCCGAGGGGGCTTCTGAGAAAGCTGGGGAGCAGTCTGTCCCCGAAGTTTAGCATAGGATTGTACTTTTTATTTCATTTTGTATTTCTCGGCCTCCGGGCTTTTATCAATGAAATTTCCTTTCCACTGTTCCGTAATACTATATTGATAAGTCTTCAGAGACCTGGGTAACATAACTCCTTGTATGCAAATAACCAGAAAATTTTCCAATTAATCGGTAACTTCAAATAAGTACCCGAGATCTTGATCCCCGTAATGAATAAAATGCCTCACACTCAGTAAGTGACCAAGATGTAAGCAATCTTTAAATCCAGATATAAAACCTTGATGCGTAAAACTAAAATGGGAAAATCGGGCAAGAGATAATATCTCGGGATTTAGACTGGTCGAGGTGTGGTGCCCCGAGCCAGGTGTAGTGCCCTAGGATTTTTGAGAACCAAGGTACGGAGCCTTGGGCCGGGGAGCATGTCCCGGGACCTGGGAATGGTCGAGATGTGGTGCCCCGAGCCAGGGTGTAGTGCTCTGGGCTTTTTAAGAACCAAGGTACGGAGCCTTGGGCCGGGGAGCATGTCCCGGTGCTTGGGAATGGTCGAGGTGTGGTGCCCCGAGCCAGAGTGTAGTGACCTGGGTTTTTAAGAATCAAGATACGGAGCCTTGGGCCGGGAAGCATGTCCCTGGACTTGGGAATGGTCGAGGAACCAAGGTGTAGTTCCCTGGGCTTTTTAAGAACCCAGGTACGGAGCCTTGGGCCGGGGAGCATGTCTCGAGACTTGGGAACAGTCCAGGTGTGTTGCCCCGAACCAAGGTGTAGTGCCCTGGGATTTTTAGTAACCAAGGTACGGAGCCGGAGAGCATGTCCTGGGACTTGGGAATGGTCGAGGTGTGGTGCCCCGAACATAGGTGTAGTGCCCTGGGATTTTTAGGAACCAAGGTACGGAGTCTTGGTCCGGGGAGCATGTCCCTGGACATAGGAATGGTCGAGGTGTGGTGCCCCGAGCCAGGATGTAGTGCCCTGGGCTTTTTGATTAACCGGGGCTTTATACCTCCCGAGTTAAGATAAAAGAAACATACTTAACACTTTTCTCTGAGAAAATAGATCTTTTCATTATATCTTTATTCAAATGATTACATCTGTCAAGCATAATACTTCTTTAAATTAAATACATTCCAAGGCCTTTTGAGAGAACGTCCTTGGGAATCTTCTAGATAAAAGGATCCCGAGCTAACCCTCCGAGTTATTTTGTAAGGTCCTTCCCACGGAGCTTCTAGCTTCCCAACATCCCCAGCTGGATTGACTTTCTTCATGATTAGATCCCCCACTTGGAAGTCTCGGATTCGGACCTTCCTGTTATATGATTTCAAAACCGGCTCCGGTATGCTTCCATTCGAATCATCGCTTGATCTCTCTTTTCTTCTACCAAGTACAATTCCATGGCCCGACTTTGATAATTGTTATATAGGTAAGATTCTACCCGGGAAGAAGTTTGTCCAATTTCAACTGGAAGGACTGCTTCAGATCCGTATACAAAGTTGAAGGGAGTTTCTTGAGTAGGTGCCCGTGGAGTTGTTCTGTATGCCCGGAGAACACTGGGTAATTATTCCACCCAGTCCTTTCCTTTGCCTTGTAGCCTGTTTTTAATGCTTGTACAATAATTCTATTCACAACTTCTGTTTGGCCATTAGTTTGAGGATGGGCAATAGAAGTAAAAGACTGAGTGATTTTCATTTCCCGGCACCAGGATGTAATCTCTTTTCCCTGAAACTGTCTTCCATTATCTGAGATCAATCTTTTGGGTATCTGAGATCAGTCTTCTGGGTACTCCAAATCGACATACTATGTTCATCCATAGAAATTTCAAAAATTCCTGCTCCTTGATCTTGGCCAAGGGCTCAACTTCTACTCATTTTGGAAAAATAATCAACAGCCACCAACAAGAATTTCTTCTGAGCCCGGGCAATTGGAAAGAGTCCCACAATGTCCATGCCCCACTGATCATAAGGGCAAGATGCCCAAATATGTTTCATAAGAGTGGCCGGGCTATGCTGAAAATTTGAATGATGTTGACAACCCTCAAAAGCCTGGACCACTCGAGCAGAGTCTTGGCTAAGAGTTGGCCACCAGAATCCAGCAAGCATTGTCTTTCGGGCCAAAGATATTCCTCTGACATGCTCAACACAACACCCTTCATTAATCTCTCGGAGGATATAATCCACTTCTCCCTCATGTAAGCATTTTAATAGAGGTCCCTGGATTGATCTCCTGTACAAGACATTATTTAAGAGAACAAACCTGGGATCTTGTTTCTTAATTTTTTGAGCTCGGGCTTTATCTTTAGCTAATTAATTATTTATAATGAATTTGACCAGGGGTGTCATCCAGGAGTCCTTGGGTACTGGCAATATTTTTTCCTCTGCAGAAAGGACTAGCCGAGTAACACGTAGCACTTCCCGGGTACTGGCTTCTGATAAAGAAGCAGCCATTTTTGCCAAGGCATCTGCTTCGTTATTCTCTACCCGGGGTATTTGTTCAATACTCCAATCCATAAAAATTCTAATTGGGCTTTGATGAGCTGTAGATATTTGTGCATCCTGTCATCCTTAGCTTCATAAACACCCATGATCTGCTGTGTAATTAATTGTGAATCTTATTATAAAATTATCCGGGGAGCTCCAATTTCCCAAGCAGCTCTGAAGACGGCCAGAACAGCATCATACTCGGCCTCATTGTTAGTTATCCGGGCGTCAATTCTCAAGGCCATCTTAATTTTTTCTCCAAGGGGAGATATTATCACAACCCCTACTCCACACCACTAGATGCCCCGTCCACAAAAACTCTCCATACTTCCTCTTCATCGGGTTGGACCATATCGGATAAAAAATCTGACAACGCCTGCGCTTTGATGGTCACCCGGGGTCTCGGGGCCTCTTAGAGCATGGATGACATAATAGACAGGCTTTTGATCAGAGCCTTCTTCTTTTATTAGAACTGAGCTGACAACATACTATGTGGTAGATAAATAAACAAAAAATTTCTCCCCGAGCTCCGGCTTTACCAATACAGGAAGTTCCGCAAGATGGATCTTCAAATCCTGACAGGCCTGTTCACATTTTTCGTCCCATCCGAATTGTTGGGCCTTCCTTAGGAGCTGAAAGAAAGGGTAACTCTTGTGTGCTGATCGGAATATAAATCGAGAAAGAGAAGCAACCATCTCGGTCAGCTTCTGAACTTCTTTGACAGATCGAGGAGATGACATGCATAATACGGACTTGAATTTCTCCTGATTCACCTCAATACCTCGGTCTGTCACAATGAAACCCAAGAACTTCCCACTCTTCACTCCAAATATACATTTGGCAGGGTTGAGCTTGATTCCATAGATCATCAGAGTGGCAAAAGTTTCCTCCAAATCAGTAATGAAGTCCGCAACCTCTTTAGAATTGCACAAAATATCGTGTGCATACACTTCCACATTCCGGCCCAATTTCTTCTCAAAGACTTTGTTCGTGAGATGCTGGTAAGTGGCCCCTGTATTCGTCAACCCGAAATGCATTACAACATAACAAAATATACCTTCCGAGGTGATGAAGCTGGCTTTATCTTGATCATTCTTGGCCAGGGGGATTTGATGATAACCCTGGTAAACATCCATGAAACTCAGCAGTTCAAAGCCTGAGGTGGAATCCACCAGTTGGTCGATCCTTGGCAGGGGATAATGGTCTTTGGGACAAGCTTTGTTGAGATCACGGAAGTCCACGTACATCCTCTACTTCTCGGTGGATTTAGGCACCAATACCACTTTCTAGAGCCATGTAGTAAATTGAATTTGTCGAATGTGGCCGGTGTTCAACAGATCTCTCATATGGTCATCAATAACTTTGTCCTTTTTCGGACCAAAGTGTATTTTCTTCTGCTTCACCGGGTGAGATCCCGGGAGAATGTTTAAATGATGCTCGGATATCAGGGGTGAGATCCCTGCCAACTCCTGCTGGGACCAGACAAAAGCAAGTATATTAGTTTTTAAACAATTAATCAAACTAACGTGGGTGGATGCACTAAGGTCTGAGCCTCCCGGATTTGCTGGTCTGGAGCGACTTCTATAACCTCCTACTCTTCCTCAGCCACGAAATGTACTTCCCCCTTCTCCAGTACTCTTCCTCCTACTTCATTAACTCTTGCTTTCTTCCCTTTCCTCCTGGTTTTACTTTGATCAGCCCGGACAGCTTCCACATAGCATTTCCGAGAAGAAGGCTGATCTCCTCGGACTTCCCCCACCCGGGGTCCCACATGAAACTTGATCTTTTGGTGATAGGTGGATGCCACGGCCCTTAATTCATTCATGGCCGGCCGCCCCAATATGATGTTATATGATGATGGGGAATCCACCACATTGAAAGTGGTCATCACTGTCTTTTTAAGATCCTGAGAGCCCAAGGTTAATGGCAAGACAATCTCTTCTTTCGGATAAACCACATGGCCAGCAAAGCCAAAGAGTGCGGTCTCCACAGCTTCCAAATGATAACCTTGCAAGTCCATCTTCAAAAAGGCATCTTTAAAGATAACATTCACAGAAATGCCCGAGTCCACAAAGACTCTCAGAATATTATAATTGGCCACCCAGGCTTGGATAACCAATGCATCATTGTGGGGCAGATTTACACCCTTCAAATCCTCCGGGCCAATGCTAATCACCGCCTCACTCCTCCTTGCCCCTTCTACTTCCATACAGTCTCGAGGACTCCTCGATTTTCTAGCCCGATTAGAATCTCCATCAATGGAGCCTCCTGATATCATTTTAATCAACCCCATGGCAGGGGTGAAGTCTTCTTCCTTCCGAGCTCTTGCTCTCTCCTCCTACTCGGATTACCCCTCGGATTATTTCTTACATCTCCTCCCCGGGCATTGGACCCTGGCTGTTGAGATGTCCATGGTGGCAATCTCGGTCTCTTGTTGGCTTGACTAGGTCCCAGGACGGAAGGTAAGGCATAGTCTCCCTTCATTGTTTTGCAGTCCTCGGTGTTGTGATAACATACTTTGTGGAGGGTGCAAAATCCTCTCTTCTCAGGCCGGGATAGTTGGTGATCCGGGGCTAGATCTCACTGCACTCCTGGACCTCCCTATCCCGAGCAATCTTTAGAGGCACATGGTGAGAAAAGTGCCCTGGAATACCCCCTCCTTTGTCCTTTCTCCTCGGGCTTAGACACCAGATCCCCTCTCTTCTTCCTTACGGCCTCCCTCTTTTGCCAAAATACCCGGGCACCTACTTAGTCAAAGATCGAAAAAACTCACCCTCCCTCAAGCCCTGGGTGAAGGCAGTTGTCTTAGTTTCGGTGGCACAAGTGGGAACATCCAGAGCCACTCTGTTAAATCCTCTGATATAAGCCCTTAAACTCTCCTCCGGGCTTTGTTTGACTTCAAAAAGACTAAAATTATTCTTTTTGTACTTCTTGCTGCTGCTAAAATAGTGTGAAAACATCTTCTGGAAGTCTTTCGAAGAACTAAAACTTTGAGGAGCCAACCCCTCGAACCATCTTTGAGCATAATCCACCAACGTTGTCAGGAACACTTTACACTTGATTCGTTCAATGTGACAGTGTAACATGGCCATATTTTCAAACCTGCCTAGGTGCTACTCGGGGTCTGCATTGCCATCGTAATCTTTCACTTTGGCAATACAGACCCCGAGGAGCACCTGGGCAGGTTTGAAAATATGGCCATGTTAGTTCTTCTTGTTGGAGCCATATCAACGTCTTGCCCCGACGTATGTGCACCATATCCAAAAACTTGAGAATTCTCCTCGTTAGTTCTTCTTGTAGGAGTCATATCAACGTTTTAATCTCAATTTCCCACAGACGGTGCCAATGATGTGATCTCGCTGAAATGGATGAGCCGGGTAAGGGGCTCCAACGGATCAAATCATTAGTTTTAAGTGTTTAGGATTTTGAGTGAAGATAATGGCTGCTATAACACCTGCGAACAAGAAAAAGAACTCGTGAATGGGCGCTGGAGGAGTGTCCGATGTAGCCACTCTGATGCTTAAGTTAGCAAGTTGAAGATGAACACAAGCAAATATATGTGAGTGCTTGGGAGTTCAAAAATTTCAAAATCATTAAATAAGATGCATACCTGCTATTTATAGGAGAAAATGTGGTAGGTACCTTGTTTCCCATGCCACCTACTAAGTATGGCAACTCGGTTGCACATACTATAGCTTTTGATGACTTTTAGAACACTCTAAACCCCAGTGGTTCTGACAGATTAGATAGCATGTATCAATCATACTCGAGTGTGGTGCAATTCTCGAGTTGGCCTGGGTGGTAAGGTACCCGGGTATTTGTATGAGGGCCCGGGCTATCTGGCGATCACCCGGGAAGAGAAGATGTGTCCGGGTATTGTGGTAAGTACCTGGCATATTGGCTCTGATATGGGCTATCTAATTAATAAGTAGGGTTAATAATGACCCGGATCCTCATAGGAGAATCAGAAGACAAATAATTAAGTGGTAGGTAGGCTTTGTTGAAAATTGCAGATGGAAAGAAACTGCCGATACGCAGTTTGACACGGACGAGTAGCTCTATTTATAGAGCTCACTCTCCTCATACAGAAATCATCCCTTCATCGAGTTTCCTCTCTCATCTTATAAAATTTGGGTTATTAGTTCTATAATATTTGTGACGTATTTGTTCTTTTGTATTAAAAGAATGTGTGTTATCTTTGGAAACACAATGAGTGATCGTACTCCATAAAATATTATAGTGGAATTCTTTTCATCTTGGGCGTGATTTTTACCCTAATAATTTTTGGGGGTTTTCCACATAAATCTCGGTGTCCAATTTATTCTTTATTTTCATATTATTATCTCAAGTTGCTGCACGTGGGACCAACAAGTGGTATCAGAGTCTTGGTTTAAAATTTTTTAAAATTCTGAGTATGCTCCGTAGTTGCAGCCTAGACTGATCTTCCACATCAGAAATTTTTTTTAGACTTTTTATTAAGGCGGGATTTTTTTGTCAAGTCTACTAAATTGTTGTAAACATAATGGCTGGCCGATACGAGATAACATTTCAATGGAAGCAATTTTATGCTGTGAAAAATAAAGATAAAAGCAATTTTAAGAAAGGAGAATTGATTGAAGGCTGTTGAAGATAAACCGGTAGAAATGATGGAAAGTGGAATGAGATGAATGATAATCTTGTTTCTAATTTACACTTGGCTGTAGTAGACGAAGTACTGTCAAGTATCTCTGAGATAAAAATAACAAAAGTAATATGAGCTATTATGATAAAGATGTACGAGGTCAAGTCATTGTACAATAAGATTTCCCTAAAAAAAAAGACTTTATATTCTTTGGATGGAGGAATCCTCATCGATGACCAATCATATCAACATACTAAATACTATATTTTCCCAACTCACTTCAATAGGACATAAAATAGAGTAAAATAAACGTGTAGAGCTTCTACTTCAAAGTCTACCAGATTTATATGATCAACTTATCATCAACTTAACCAATAATATTCTTATGGACTCTCTAAAATTCGACGATTTCTTAATCGCGATTCTCAGAGGAAAATGTCGGCGCATGAATAAAGAAGACAGATTGATAACTTTGAAGTAGATAGAGACTTTACCGATGAAAATATGAAGATTTATAGATCATGACTCTAGTGGGTGGCAAAGATGAGGTAGATCAAAGTCAAGAAGAAATAATAAAAATATATACTGATTTAAAGGTTGTTGTAAAGGGCACTTCTAGGAAGAATGTACTAGTATCGAGACGAGTTCTCAAGAAAATGTGGCCAATAGTTCAGGTAGTGGTGAAATATTTTTCAGCGAAGTGGCAACAGTTGCAGAAGACATGCACAGATTTTGTGACACGTAGATTATGGATTCAGGAGCGACATGGCACATCACATCTCAAAGAGAATGATTTGATCATTATGAACCAGTCTCAGGAGGATTTGTATTCATGGAAATGATCATGTCTTGTAAATCGATGGTATCGGTACTATCAAAATAAAAATGTTTGATGGCACCATTCGCATCATACATGAGGTACGACATGTGAAGGGACTGATGAAAAATATTTTTTGCTTGGGGCAATTGGATGATATCGGGTGCAAAACTCGTATCGAGAACGAGCTCATGAAAATTGTGAAGGGTGGTGCGCTTGTGGGTATGAAGGCGGAAAAGGTTGCTGCAAATCTGTATGTACTTTTGGGAGAAACTCACAAAGATGCAGAACTAGCTGTTGCATCAATTTTTTCAGTAGAAGAATTAACAATGTTATGGCATAGAAAGCTCGGACATGTATTAGAACGAGTGTAGAAAACTCTCTCAGAACGGAAGCTGCTGCCAGAACTTACAAAATGTCACCACCCTTTTGTGAGCATCGTGTTACCAGTAAACTACAAAAATTAAAGTTTGACACTTTTAATGCCAAAAACAAAAGTATATTGGAGCTGATTCATTCGGATGTTTGGCAAGCACCGGTTGAGTCCTTAGGAGGAGCGAGATAATTTGTGTCCTTCATTGATGATCTTTCTAGGAGATATTGGGTGCATCCAATCAAGAAGAAATAAAATAGTTTCCCGATCTTCAAAGATTTCAAAGAGCGGGTTGAACTTGATTCTATGAAGAAAATCAAGTGTTTGAGGACTAACAATGGAGGAGAATATACTGGTGACGAATTTGATGCATTTTGTCAACATAAGGGCATAAAAAAACAGTTTACGACTGCTTACACATCTCAACAGAATGGAGTAGCAAATTGGATGAACAGGACCTTGTTGGACAGAACAAGAGCTATGTTGAGGACTGCAGATCTAGACAACTCATTTTGGGTGGAATCATTCAAAATCGCTTGTTATATTATCAACCGTTCTCCTTCAGTATTGATTGATCTGAAGACTTCGATAGTGATGTGGGCTGGGATGCCGACTGATTATTCTCATTTGCATACATTTGAAATTTTTGTACAATGATAAAGAAATTTTGAAGTTGGATTAAAAATCCAGAAAATTTCTTAGGTTATATTAATGGAGTAAAGAGATCTCGCTTGTAGGATCCTAATGTCCACAAGCTTGTTATCAGCATAGATGTTATATTCGAGGAAGATAAAGTGAAAGGAGACAAAGTACATTGAATTTAGAAACTACTATATTTCAGGTGGAAAATAAGACAGACGGATATCAAATTTCTTATGAAGTAATACCAGAGCACGAGGAACAAGAACACGTCGAGGTTTACACTATAAGGTAGTCAACTCGAGACAGAAGACCACTAGGTTGGCTTTCAGACTTTGTCATTGAAAACAATATTGCATTTTGTCTATTAACATAGTATGGTGAGCCATCGAGTTTCCATGAGGCTACTCAAAGTAAAAATGAACACATATATTCAATAAGTAAAAATGAACACATATTATGTTTAAGTTTACGCTTTTGAAGTTCATGAAATGTGTTCATTTTTACTTATTGAATTCAAATATGTGAACACGTGACTTTTGTATATATGTTCATTTTTACTTATTGAATTCAAATCATTAGTTGTGACTTTTGTATCAGCTCTAAGTCAATAGATCCCTCTACGTATAACCGCATTACCCGGTAGCGGGGACATTAGTAACAGTTTTACCTGTCCACTGAGCCTTGCCTTACATCTTCGTGTTCTTCTTCGTATTAGTCAAAACCAACTCACTTCTTTCAAAACATGTCATCATGTTCATCACTTGTAAAACTCATGCATATACATACCTTTTTTTAAAACCAAACATGCAACGTGTTTATAACAATAACATCAAAATCCATGTTCAATATCAACATATAAATTTTAAATATACATAAACAGTTGTCAAGGCATTGTCAGGACTACTAACATAACTTGGTTGCAAAATTTAACGGTTTCCCAATCACACTTATTGAACGCCTTAAAAAATATTTGTCACCATTTCTTAGACGTAAACACGAGCTCAAACCTTAACTTCTATAATTCGCTTAAGACATAGATTGGAGTTCAAGTTTCAGCCCGAACATAACCAAACTTAAACTTAATTCGAAAGATCCTAACCAAACCCTATATGACCCAATTATACCCTCAAAAACCTCGGACATATTGACCTATCAACACCGAAAACGAACCATACTCGTCAAAATCATTAATCCTCAAGTGCAGGACTAGCGCCTAGGCGCTGATCGAGTGTTTTCCGCTTGGTTTTATTCCAAACTCGATCTAATTAATCGGTGTATACATTCTTAGAACACGAGCTACTGCAACTATTGGAGAATATTTTGTTTGAAGCACCTCAAGGTGCTCTGCAAACGATCCTTCAGAGTTAGTAGTGCCGCCAAACTACTTCGGGTTGAGCCTCCTGAACTGCTAATATATGTCCACCTGCGGGCTAGGAGCTTGCTGAGCCTGCTCCATCAAACGTGCAATCCCCTCCAAAACTCGAGTAGAAGGAACTCCTGGTGGTGTAAATGCTCTGTCACCTCCAAGTTTTCCATCCTGCTTGTCTGTACTGGGAGCTCTTCTGGGAGGAATTATTTATGAGTACAGTCCAAATTCTAAATGTAACCAACATGCAATTCAATTTAGCTTTTAAATCCTTTAACCTTAAAACATATAAAAAGCTAAACATGTATTGTAAAACATAAATTATGTATACATGCATGTGAAAGCATAAAAATTTCAAAATATTTAAAACATGTAAACTTACAGATTTGAGGCTAGACTATAGAGCTTCTGAAGCTGGCGGTGGCACAAACCATCTACAAGAACCCTTGCTCTGATACCAACAAAAACATCTAATACTTAAAATTCTACTGAAATATTTTTTTTAAAAAGGCTATGACCGAAAAGACACACATTTATAAACATTTAAATAAGTTAATCAAACGTTTTAAAATTCACTCAACCACTAAGTAAAAATAATTGCAATTACACAAAATCTTAGAATGCAACGAAATCTTCTAGTCTAATTTTTAAAAGAACTCAACATCTGTCAATATCATTGTAACGTACCGTATTTTGAACAACTTTAAAATTTGCGGAAAAATAAAATTTTTCTTAAATACAAAATAACTTTCAAAATTTGATCATCAATAAATTGTTCATCCAAAATATTTGCAATAAAGGAGAACACAAATAAAGTTTGCCTAAAACAAACACTTGTTTAAACATCTTGAATCATAACGTGAAATCAGAGTATTAAAATTGTCATGCATAAAATCTTAAAACATGGGCGGTCCTCGGGTTTAGCCTCTTGTGCAATTTAAGCCGGCTCACTGGTCCCCACCCCTCGTCTCCTCAAAGTCATCTTCACCTACATCGATCAAGTCTAGTGAGTTTATAGACTCAACATGTATAAATTTGAGATAGCAAGGACTACATAATAAAATCACAAGTATCTTTAAAGTAGGGCTTACGTACTTGAAACTTGAACGTGATAGTATAAACATACTTGAAAGTTGAACGTATAGCATAAACGTAGACGTGTCATCATCATAAAACTTTTCTTAAACATAGTTCCATCATACATACTTGAGTATACATAAAATCATTTTGCGTAGAGATATGTTTCAAAGCAAGTGACCCATACATAAATGCGCCTGATCAGACTAAACCAGAGTATTGAGCTAACAGGGATGTCCACTACCACATACATAAAATCCCCGGTCATACTTTACCGGGTGGATTTGTCCCTGGTCATACTTTACCGCTTTACAATCCTGATCAAACCCGGTCATACTTTACCGGGGTGTAGAGGTACTCGTCCACGTTCACCGACTTCCAGACCCGTTCATATTTTGTCACAAGTCATTTAGCATACCTAAAAAAATAAAACATTTTCTTTTTCACGTCGAACATACTTTAAAACGTCGAGGGCTTCGTTGGAATGCTCTGGAGATGCTTCCCTAACCAAAGTAGCAAAGATTCAGAAGATCCCAACGAAGCTTGCAACCAAAACTTGAGAAAATGAGAAGAACGTGCACAAATTTTCGCAGCTTGAGCGATGTCGCGGTAAAAATCATATATCCCTCATTTCTTATCAGAAATATACGAATGTACTATCAAATCAAAGGTAACATGATGTACTATAAATCATATGTTGAGAACATTTCGAGAAAACCAATCTATAACTCTCATAATTCAAAAGAACAGAGGGTGACAGATTTTATGACACAGAAATTTCACAGCTTGTGCAGTCCCACAAAAATGATCATAACTCACTCGTTTCTCGTCCAAAGATTATGAATTTACTGTCAAATCAAATGTATCAAAAATTCATACGTTTTATATGTTGAAAGTTTTTCCAGAAATTTCACATCTTGTGGGTGTGTGTATTGATTAGGATTTAATTAGGGGAGTTAATTAGGTTAATAAAAATACTAATAACTAATTAACATGCAAAATAAAATACTAATCTCCCACTAATTTAATAGCACCCTTACTTTAAAATAAAATGCACAAGTGCCAAATATTCATGATTTAAAATCCCCAACTAATCAAATTAGTATTTTTGAAAAGCTTAAAATCTTATAATCGCCTAATAAATTAAATTAGGCTTTAAAATGCGCAAAATTTCGTAAATCATTTAAAATACTAATTTTCTTGACTTGAAATAAAATATCTCATTTTAAATCTCTTAAATTGTCGACGGTCTCATTTTCTCGATCTCGTCTCGAATAATTGTCTGAAACATAAAACTCAAG
Source organism: Primulina eburnea (assembly GCF_022965805.1). Classification (NCBI taxonomy): domain Eukaryota; kingdom Viridiplantae; phylum Streptophyta; class Magnoliopsida; order Lamiales; family Gesneriaceae; genus Primulina; species Primulina eburnea. Next base: position 20,943,269 of record NC_133108.1, on the reverse strand, counting down.
GAAAACGTTTTAACGTGGATCAAGTAAACATATTATAATTTAAAATAATGTAAATTCATAAATCATGAATTTAAACCCAAATTAATGAAATAGTCATGCATTAAAACCATTTAATACAATACACAAGGAGTTTAATAACTTGCATGCATGTAGTTCTCGTGAACCTAAACTTCTCTGGACGTCACAATCTATCCCCCTTAAATTGAATTTTGTCCCCGAAATTCGTTTATCCTCGATAATCCAAAATTTTAGATTCTTAATTCTAGTATCCCAATAATCTATGCTTCTGCTGCGCTACTCTGATAAAAATTTAAGTCCTAAGATGTCCTTACTCTCTTCAATCCTAATTAAATTGTCTATCAAAAGCCTCGTTTGTGAATCACAACTTAAAGCGACTTATGGCGTCTTAGTTTTACTTTATTACGACCTCGAATTCTGACTTTTATCACAATTCTCAATTTAGAATTGAAGGTTCAAACTTATAGTATCTTATTTTTCTTAAACTATTCTTGTAATGTTCATCGATCTATTACATTAGTATTTATGCAGTTCAACCTAAGAAATCTTAGCACCAAAAGTTACTGATCAACTTCTATCCTTGGTACTACACTCAAAAGTTAAACCTTATCTTAACCCCATAATAATATTTACCTACGATCCTTGAATCGAATATTTACCTTACGACACCAAACTTACGTAACTTAGCTATTTAAAAGTACATCTCAAATATAAAATTGTTGCTAATCTTAAATTTCGAGTAACATTAATCCATAAAACCCCAAAATGTACAATATCGATCTTCTGCTTAAATAATAAAACCTTCTTAGCATCAAACACATACTTAAACTATTTCCTTGTCAATTACATTATAGTTGAGGTCTAAGATACATGGACCTCCTCATTAGAACGAATGTCACACTTTGACGTATCTTCAATACTTAATTCATTCTAACGTATAAAAATTAATAAGTTTCCCCTGTTAATGATGGACTAACTCTAATAAATCAACTTCACTTATAACCCATAGAATTCTAGAATCCTCATATAAAGATTTTAGATTTCTTACTCGATAAAAAAAATCTTAATATTCGTCCATTGATAACCTATGTTGAATACAACTAATTTTCGTTTGTTTTCATTTCACCCAATATCCCCGTAGGAACACCTATTTCATAAACTTGAAATTCAAAATTACACAATCCAAGTAGTCTTAGATAACCTAATTTCAGTACTCATATCCACTTAATCCTAAGTTTCTTAATGACTTACAAAGATTCTTCAAGAAAGGTGCATGTCTCACTTCATACATGCATCTAAAAAGTAATATAACCAACAATAATACTCAACTTTTAAAAAAAATTTAACCCTAACAAAGGTATAACTTTAACTGTTAAGATCATGACTAAAAGTTATGCTACATTAAACCTTAAGCTCCCAAAAATAAGTTAACTTACTGTCTAATCTTCTAACTTAACGAATTGATCAACTTTATCTTAAATTGTTATCACTATAATTTCTTAGTTTTCCTATGCATTATTCCACTAACACTTAGATTTTTAAGTCTAGTATTGATTCATCCTACATTGCCTTTGATTACCATTCTTTATAACATATAACCTAGATATTTCAAGGTTCTAAATATCTTTTCAAGCCTAAATTAGCGAAAACTCCTATCATTCAAACCTTTAAATTCTCACTTATTACTAAACTAGTCCCAAAATTCCTTAACAATTGCAACAATAAATTCCTAATTTCCTCAATAATACCCAACTTTGTCCATAATTTTGAAAATCCTACAATTACCCATAAGTTCTTGACGTTCCTACTTCTATTTTATAGGTTTTCTGCATCATAAGTTCAATAATCTTAAGCTTATTAAATCAAAAAACCATTTCTTATAACCAATCTTACATTTCCATCAATAATTAAAATCCCAAATTACACAAACTTTTTTTTATACTGCTAAAGGTCGTCGCAGATTTCGAATCATTATTCCTTATACGAAATTTTCAAGAGTTAACTCAACTAGTAACCATGAGTCATCAGTATTTTAAAAATCTACGTCCCGAAAGCATTCAAAATTTTCATTATTAACTTATGACTCAAGGAGTAGAACATCAAAACTTACTAACCAAAAATCGTTATGCTCAAATAATTAATGCCTAATAGTCGAATTCTGAAGCATGTCCAATACTACAAAGCCAGCATGCATGAAAGTCATATATTTTTGCATTTCATGTCATAACATGCATAAAAACTTTGAATATCCAATCTCAAATCATAACATGTAAACATGTACTCAAAAAACGTATGTCATGTAAACATACTGGTGATAGCATTAAAACATGCACATGCTGAAATCATGACTTGATGCTTACAACTTAAAAGGCTTTAAAACTTTAAAACTTACAAGAATACCGCTCTGATACCAACTGTAACGTACCGTATTTAGAACAACTTTAAAATTTGCGAAAAAATAAAAATTTTCTTAAATAAAAAATAACTTTCAAAATTCGATAATCAATAAACTATTAATCCAAAATATTTACAATAAAGGAGAACACAAATAAAGTTTGCCTAAGAAAAACACTTGTTTAAACATCGTAAACGATACCGTAAAATCAGAGTATTAAAATTGTCATGCATAAAATCTTAGAACATGGGCGGTCCTCGGGTTTAGCATCCTGCGCAGTCTAAGCCGGCTCATTGGTCCCCACCCCTCGTCTCCTCAAAGTCATCCTCACCTGCATCAATCAAGTCTAGTGAGTCTAAAGACTCAACATGTATAAACTGGAGATAGCAATTACTACATAACAAAACCACATGTATCTTTAAAGTAGGGCTTACATACTTGAAACTTGAACGTAATAGCATAAACATACTTGAAAGTTGAACGTAGTAGCATAAACGTAGACGTGCCATCATCATAAAACTTTTCTTAAACATACTTCCATCATATATACTTGAGCATACATAACATCATTTTGCATAGAGATATGTTTCAAAGCAAATTACCCATACATAAATGCGCCTGATCAGAATAAATCACAGTACTGGGCTGGCAGGGATGTCCACTACCACATACATAAGATCCCCGGTCATATTTTACCGGGTGGATTGGTCTGGTCCCTGGTCATACTTTACCGCTTTCCAATCCTAATCAAACTCGGTCATATTTTACTGGGGTGGAGAGGTCATCGTCCACGTTCACCGACTTCCAAACCCGTTCATATTTAGTCACAAGTCATTTAGCATACCCAAAATAACTAAACATTTTCTTTTGCACGTCGAACATACTTAAAAACGTCGAGGACTTCGTTGGAATGATCTGGACATGCTTCCCTAACCAAAGCAGCAAAGATTCAGAAGAGCCCAATGAAGCTTGCAACCAAAACTTGAGAAAACGAGAAGAACGTGCACAAATTTTCACAGCTTGAGCGATGTTACGATAAAAATCATATCTCCCTCATTTCTTTTCAAAAAAATACGAATTTAATGTCAAATCGAAGGTAACACAATGTAATACAAATCATATTTTGAAAACATTTCTAGAAAACCAACCTATAAGTCGCAGAATTCGAAATAACAGAGGGTGATGGATTTTATGACACAGAAATTTCAGAGCATGTGCAGTCCCACAAAAATGATCATAAATCACTCGTTTCTTGTTCAAAAACTATGAATTTACTGTAAAATCGAAGGTATAAAAAATTCATACGTTTTATATGTTGAAAGGTTTTCCAGAAAATTGACCGAAAATTCCAGTATTCGAAAATACAGTAGACTCAATTTTTGAGAACCAAAATTTTGATCCAAAATCGTTTCAAAATTTTTTTCTCAAACTTTTGCATAACATACACATGTTTTTCATACAATATACATCAAAATAAATACTATGACAAGATCGATGCAAAAATAAAAGAATATACATGCCTTGATGATTATACTCACGAAACGACAAATAACGAAGCAAGGATATGCGAGAATCGATTCGGAACGACTTGTGGCGCGTTTCTTGCTATAATAGAACGTGAGTCAACTGAAGAAAATCAAAGGGGAAAAGGTGGCTGGAGCACTTTAAGAACCCTAGTTCTTTTCAAAAGAAAAGAGAATGTGTGTGTGTGTGTGTGTGTGTGTGGGGGGGGGGGGGGGGGTAGAAACGTGTAGATGTGTGTGTATTGAATAAGATTTTATTATGGGAGTTAATTAGGGGTTAATTAGGTGAATAAAAATTCTAATAACTAATTAACATGCTAAATAAAATACTGATCTCCAACTAATTTAGTAGCACCCCTAATTTAAAATAAAATGCACAAGTGTCAAATTTTCATGATTTGAAATCCCCAACTAATCAAATCAGTATTTTTGAAAAGCTTAAAATCTTAAAATCGCTTAATAAATTAAATTAGGCTTTAAAATGCTCAAAATTTCGTAAATCGTTTAAAATACAAATTTGAATGACTTGAAATAAAATACCCCATTTTAAAATCGCCTAAATCGTCGACGGTCTCATTTCATCGATCCCACCTCGAATAATCGTCTGAAACATAAAACTCAAGGAAAACGTTTTAACATGGATCAACTATACATATTATAATTTAAAATAATGTAAATTCATAAATCATGAATTTAAACCCAAATTAATGAAATAGCCATGCATTAAAACCATTTAATACAATACACAAGGAATTTAATAACTAGTATGCATGTGGTTCACGTGAACCTCAAATTTTCGAGTCGTCCCAATCATCAACGTATAAAGAAATGCAAAAAAATTTAAAAAATTGTTCACACCCATGACTCATGATCATAATATGTAGAAGAATGCAAGGTCATCGGGTTTTCATGTGCACCCCCAACTCCGCCTACTCAGTCTTCAGCACCTCCAGTCTACACATCCTGATGATCACCTGCATTAATCAGACCTAGTGCGTCTAAAGACTCAACAAACCTGAACCATAATAACAAGTACATATACATATCATGCAACAGTGAAAATTACAGTAATTAAAATAAGTTTCATGAACTTCAAAAGCGTAAACTTAAATATAACATATTTAAATCATGCCCTATCATATCATCATATATGTGTTCATTTTTACTTATTTAATTAAGATCATTAGTTGTGACTTTTATATCATCTCTAAGTCGATAGATCCATCTACGTATAACCGCGTTACCCGGCAGCGGGGACATCAGTGGTTGTTTTACCCGTCCACTGAGCCTTGGCCTTACATGTTCGTGTTCTTGTTCGTAATAGTCACAACCAACTCACTTCTTTCAAAACATGTTATTATGTCCATCACTTGTAAAACTCATGCATTTACATACCTTTTCTTAAAATCAAGCATGCAACGTGTTTCTAACATTAACATAAAAATCCATGTTCAATATCAACATATAAATTTCAAATATACATAAACAGTTGTTAGGGCATTGCCAGGACTGCTAACATAACATGGTTGCAAAAATGACCGGTTTCCCAATCACATTTATCGAACACCTTAAAAAATATTTGTGTTACCTAACCAAACCCTGTATGACCCAATTACACCCTCAAAAACTCGGACATATTGACCTATCAACACCCAAAACGAACCATACTCATCAAAATCCTTAACCCTCAAGTGCAGGACTAGCGCCTAAGCGCTGATTGAGTAGCGCTGCAGCGCTTGTAAACACATAGCTACCATGTGTAACGCCTCAGATTCGACGACTGTCCTCACTATACCAAGATGGGTCTTTCCAGCGTGTTTATATCCTGACTCACACGCACCCTAGGAAACTTCCCAGGGGGTCACCCATCCCAAAATTGCCCCAAGTCAAGCACGCTTCACTTTGGACTTCTTATGTAATGAGCTACCGTAAAGAAGATGCACCTTCTTGATATGAGTAGTACATATAAAATCTTTAAAGCCCTCTTCAACTGTACAGTCCATTACATTGAACAGTCTCGGAATCTCTCTCATTCCGAAGTGGGATCGGTTCATTCATATTCCCTCCAACTAGAAGCCTGCCAGGAGCCGCTCATTTTCCGTGCAACCTCATGGAACCGGCGATCACCCCCCGCCATCTTCGGCCCCGTGCCTCACATACCCACCAGCTTCCGCTTGGTTCGTCCTCGAACCACAGCGTACTAAGAGAAGACGGCTCTGATACCAACTGTAACGCCCCAGATTCAACGACTGTCCTAACTGTACCAAGATCGGTCTTTCCAGTGTGCTTATGTCCTGACTCACACGCATCCTAGGAAACTTTCCAAGGGTCACCCATCCCAAAATTGCCCCAAGTCAAGCACGCTTCACTTTGGAGTTCTTATGTGATGAGCTAACGAAAAGAAGATGCACCTTCTTGATATGAATAATACATATCAAATCTTTTAAGTCCTCTTCAACTGTACAGTCCATTACATTGTACAGTCTCGAAATCCCTCTCATTCCGGTGTGGGATCGGTTCATTCATGTTCCCTCCATCTAGAAGCATGCCAGAAGCCGCTCTTTGTCTGTGCAACCTCATGGCACCGGCGATCACCCCACGCCCTCTTCGACCCCGGGCCTCACACCATGCATCAACGTTGTGGCGCTACAAGAGCCAAAGCTGAAGCTCTGCAACGCCAACTGGGCAGCACCATGGTGCCAAACCTGCGGGGAAAAAGCCTACATTTCCACCTCAGAGCCAAATCTTCCTACGCTCCCTCGACCCGGACTACGATGGAACCAACCTATTCTACACCACAACCAAAACTTCATGCACTACCCTAGCCATGAACTTCAACCCCATGCTCTTGAATACATGCGAACCACCCATACGCCCCAAAACCGAGCCACAAACAAGAAATTTCGATCGGCCACCTACTGGAACAAGATCTAGCTCGAATGTTTCCATCTAAATCCATGGTAAACATGTTGTATATCACTCTTATCTCCCTAGCCATGGCAGACCCTTACAAAACATGATCAACACATAAGAAACATGCAAGAAAGTCCAACGTTTTCGCATAAAACCAAGCAAAACAGATGCATGACACCACTTCACTAACTTATCTTGCAAATACAATCCAAAATAGATATTATAAAGTGATCGATGAGAAAATAAGGGAATTAGGCGTGCCATGATGAATAAATGTAACAATACGACCGACGGAGCAAGTATCGGAGGACGTGCCGATGTTTATAACGAATTTCCTTTGAAGAAATGAAGCAAAGTTGCTAGGGCAAATGGTAAGGTGAGGGAGTAGGATTTTGGAGTGAAAACAATTGACTTACAAGTAATAGGATAATGAGCCTAGGTTTAGCATGTTGAGGTGTAACGGGCATGACTCAAAAACTGACCAAAACAAGTCCATTGGGCCCAATAACCCATATGTATAATGTTTCTTCTTGTCAGGTTTTCAAAAATATTACCTGAACCTTCAAAAAGTCCTCAATTTTGCTAAAAATTGTCTACCAGTTAAAAAAATACGGTTCATTGTGTAAAAATACTGCAAAGAGCCCATTTTAAAAATTTTCATATATATTAAATCATATATTATATAATTAAAAATATTTATTTAATAAAAACATTTCCCTCAATCTGTCACCGGTCTCCGTTCCTCGTTCGAGCGTGAAATACTGCTAAAAGCCCAACTAAATGCAGTCTAGTAATGTATGAAATTTCATGTCATAAACATGCATATAAAAATCATTAAATAAGCATTTTATTAAAACCATAAGTTCGGATGAAGTCAGGTTACGTCGTTCGAATTTCTAGACCTTACATAAATCGTGCTAGATTAGTGGCACAATTGTATACTTAGAAAGAAGACATTGACTTCAATGACATATTTTCTCTTGTGTTTGGCTTACAACAGTCAGAGTAGTTTTGACATTGTATACAGTGTTTGAACTACATCTAGAATAGGTAGATGTGAAAACTGCATTTTTTCATAGAAATCTTGAAGAAAAAATCTATATGTTTCAGCCATAAGGTTTTGTGGAGAAGACAAAGAGAACTTGGTTTTCAGGTTGAACAAATCTTTGTGCAGTCTCAAAAAGGCACCGAGGTGTTGGTACAAGAGATTTGATTCCTATATCATGAGCCTTGGATACAACAGACTTAGTGCAGACCCTTGTACATATTTCAAGAGGTGGTGATGATTATATCATTTTGCTGTTGTATGTGGACAACATGTTGGTAGCAGGCCCCAACAAAGATCTGATTCAAGAATTGAAGTCACAGTTAGCTATGTAATTTGATATGAAGGATTTAGGACTAGCAAAAAAGATTCTAGGAATGGAAGTTCATCGAGACAGAAGTAATAGAAAGATTTGGCTTTCCCATAAAAATTCTTTGAAGAAAGTCTTGTAACGCTTAAATATGCAAGATAGCAAGCTAATAACAACCTTATTCCTATTAAATTCCAGTTATCCTCTAAGATATGTCCTAGCAGTGAAGCAAAGAGGATGAAGATGTCTCGAGTACCATATGCATCAGCAGTGGGAAGTTTGACGTTCTCTATGATCTATACAAGAACGGACATTCCTCAAGTAGTGGGAGCAGTTAGCCGGTATATGGCGAATCCTGGACTAGAGCATTGGAAGATCAGATTTTACACTCAGAGCATTGGACTAGAGCATTAGGTACATTAAGTGAACCTCAATTGTTGCACTATGTTATGGAAGATCAGATTTTACACTCAGATGCTATGTTGATTCAGATTATACAGGTGATCCTGATAAAAGAAAATCTAATACTAGTTATATGTTTACACTTGCAGAGGGAGTAGTAAGCTGAGTTTCAAAACTGCAAACAGTTGTGACATTATCTACAACGGAGGCAGAATACATGGTAGCTAGCTCAAGCTTGAAAGGAGGCAATATAGATTAAAAGATTTTTGGAGGAGTTCAGACACAAACAAGAGAATGTTTCTTTGTTTAGTGACTGACAGAGCGCCTTACACATGAAAAGGAATCCAGATTTCATTCCAGGACTAAACACAATGGAGTTCAGTTTCACTTTGTTTGAGAAGTAATAAAAGAACGAAGCGTAATACAAAGGATAAGATAGATGATTTTTTTACCAAGCCAGTGCACATTGAAAATTTTTAGTGGTGTAGATCCTCAAGTAACCTAACGGAAACGTCAGGAGCAGAGAATGATAATATTGAAAAGATGTGTAGATATTTGTTTGATTATCAATCAAATCTCCAAGTGGGAGAAATTTCGGCAGAAGAATTATTGGTGGCAGACTTAGAATTAATCAGCTATATAAATAGAGCTCCCTCTCCTCATTCAAAAATCATCCATTCATCGAGTTTTTTTATCTCATCTTATAACATTTGAGTGCTTATGTGACGACTGCTACATAAAAATACTACTAAATTTTTTTTGACAAGCTCAATTTTTTTGAAATTCTCAAAAATATGCATGCATGCAATACTACTGAAAAATAAACTTTTTAAAAATAATCGTAATCAAATAACAGATAAAATACTGCAGTTAAAAATTGCCAACTCGGCATTCATAATTGTACGTGAAATAAATCAAGTAAAAAGAGCCTGATAACTAACAACATGTCAAGACCAAGCGTAATGAAATGTTCATGTCCACTCTAAACTCATACAATGTGATGTGCAGAAAATATGGTCCTCGGGTCATGTGCGCACATACAGCCCTGCCTACTCAGAATTCGGCACCTCCAGCCTCCTCAACAACATGCTCACCTGCATTTTCACACCTAGTGAGTCTAAAGATTCAACACACCTGTAACATTATACAAATACATATACATAACATGCAATAGTGGAAAATACCGTAATCAAAATACAATTCATGATCTTAAAAAGTCGTATGCAAAATCGTAATCTGTCAAGGCATAATTATTTTCATTACATATATCATTATATCAACATATACATGTTCGTTTTCTTAATTTGAATTTCAATTATCAGCTGTGACTTTCGTATCATCGTATTAGGCGATGGATCCATCTACGTATAACCGCGATACCCGACGGCGGGGACATCAGGGACAATATTACCCATCCACTGAGCATTGGTCTTACATATCATCGTATTAACATGTCATTGTATTAGTCACAACCAACTTCCATTCTTCAAACATCATATTTTTCTTCACTTAACAAAATCATGCATATACGAAATTTTTCCTTAAAACCAAGTATGCAACGTATTTTCATAATTACGTAAAAAGGCGTGTACTAGTTAACATAAACATTTAAAAAATGTCAAATTTTGCTCAGAGCGCTTCCAGGACTAAAAACCCGACCCGAGTGTAAAATGATCATTTTGGCCCTAGAAACCCAAAATGAACATTTTACCTCTGAACCTCAAAATTTCGAGCCAAAGCTTACCAAACTCCTTAAAACACCTCAAAACATATTAAAAAATACTTCTTAGACGTAAGCTCGAGTCCGATTCAAAACTTATACGATTCGTTTTAAAACTTGGATCGGGGGTACCGGTTTCAACCCGAATCAACCCGAAACCTAACCAAATTTTTCCAAACTCAAAATATGAATTAACTCTACTTGTTCAGCCTATTAACCAACTATTCCAGACCCCTTATGACCCCCAAATCATAACAAAAATCTATTGGAAAATTTCTGCTCAACCTAATCGATAACTACCCGCGACACTAGCACTAAACCACTGACCCTACACCTAACCAGCTGGGACCAGCCATGAACCACCCCCTCCTAGTCCACCTTAGGACCCTTCTGGACCAATCTAAGCCTAGCCCTCATCCCCAAGCAGCGCACCACTCGAACCACAACGGGAAAAGCACACCCAAACCTCCCTTGAAGCGCATTCGCTTCTAACCTAGGGACCCCTCTTATACTTGAGACCAGCTGAGTTTGGACCTCCCCTCGACCTCGGTTGGACCCTCCTCGACCGCACCTTGGTCTGGTTCAGCCCCATTTCAGCCGCGTCTTCCCTAAGCTTTCACCAAAACGCCCAAAACCCTAGCCTCCTATGCACCACCTTTCGGACTTCACCTAACCCTTGCACACCCTCGACTCCAGCATCATGTCTCCTTAGTTTACAACCTACAGGCCCCTTAGAAATCATAAAAATCGGCAGCCCCTTGCAACAATACATAAAAACTTGAGCATGAGTCATAAAAATGCAAAATTTCATGTCAAACTTATTAAAAAACATGAACACAAGGTAGATCAAAGGATTGTCATGCATTTACATATATTTCAGCACAATATTGGCGTGAATGAGGAGAAAACGAAGATATATGTGTGCCTTAACGTGAACATGCTCGCAAACTCGAAGATACACGCGTTGGACAAGCACCAGAGGAGCGGGGAGGGAGCTTGCTTGAAAGCTATGGAGGAAAATCGATGGGGCTGCTATTTTTTTTTCTTGTAAAAGTCGAAGGGAGGGCTGCTGGAAACGGGATGGGCGGCTACTGAAGGTTAAGTGGTGTTTAGGGTTAATGAATCTAGGTTTAATAACCTACTAATGGGTCCTTGATAATATTTTAGAAGTATTAAAAGGTTTTGCGCCCATTAAACATTAAAACAAACCCAACAAGCCTAATAACACTCGCGAAAAATATTTCATTTAGGTATGTTTTAGAAAATATTGACCAAGCTATCAAAATTCCCCTGATTCGATAAAATTTGCGTGCCGATTAAAAATATGACCCGACGAGTAAAACTACCCACCAAGGCCCAATCACCCTTAAAAACACTTCAAATTAATTAATTAAAATTAATTATTCAAAAAAAAGATTTTACCTGATAATCCCGGTCTCTGTTACTCGTTCGAGAGCGAAATGCAACTTAAAACCCTAATGCATGAAACTTTAAAATGATCATGAAGTGAACTCTAAACACGCAATAATCGTTTAAACACATATTAAATAAAACCCTAGATTGCATGCATTCAGATTACGTAGTTCGAATTTCCTAGAACTTACAGCTTAATTCTATAATATTTGTGAGGCTTTTTGTTCTCCTGTATTAAGAGAACGTATGTTTTATTTGAAAGTATAGTGCGTGATTGTACACCATAAAATATTATAGTGAAATTTTTTTCATCTTGCCCATGATTTTTACTCTAATAATTTTTGGGAGTTTTACACGTAAATTTTGGTGTCCAATGTATTTTTTTATTTTCATATTATTATCTCAATTTGCCACCAACATTAATTAAACTTTATGAATTTGCAAAATCTATTAAATGGTGTTTGAAAAGGACAACATACTTCAAAATGCATATAATTCAAATAATGGATATTGGTTGTTAGGGAAAGCTGACCAAATCTCATCGGCACTTGACTCCTCGGGTGACCAACTATTTTTTGGTAGCATAAATTATTATCTGAAAATCCAATTCAAAGCATTTGAAACCCGAAATACACGACTTGTGCCCACCCCTAATCCCTACGATGAACTTATCGCAAACATAACTGAATATGCAGCCATTTGCCACCAATGGTCCCTATTTTTCAATATTAGTTTGTGGCTTAAAACATTAAGCACTATTTCTTACGTCTTTAGTTTATGGAATTTACAGATGGAACTGGGAAACCAAACCAAGAAGGGATAGAATACTACAACAATCTAATAGACGCTTTACTTGAAAAAGGTTAGTTTTGTAAGGAGAAAGAAAACTCGTGAGAAATCATACGTGCAAGTTCTTCATTTCTAAGTAGTTGTTCAAAATATTGTTTTGTTAGGAATACAGCCCTATGCAACTTTATATCACTGGGATCTTCCCCAAATCCTTGAAGATAAGTATGGAGGATTATTAAGCAACCAAGCAGTGTAGGTGCATTGTTCGTGTAATTCACTTTGCTTACAGTGTAATTTCTTGGGTTCGAGAATGAAGTTTAATATGTCAAATTTTTTACTTGTTACAGAAAAGATTTCGAAGAATATGCGTTTACATGTTTCAAAGCTTTTGGGACTAGAGTGAAACACTGGATAACTTTCAACGAGCCTCACGGTATTGCAATCCAAGGTTATGATTTAGGGGTTCAAGCTCCGGGGAGGTGCTCTATCCTCGGACATTTGTTTTGCAAAGCAGGAAAATCATCTGTCGAGCCTTACATTGTAGCTCATAACGTACTCTTGTCTCATGCTGCTGCTTATAGAAACTACAAGCAAAATTTCAAGGTATTTCTGTTTATTAAGAACTTCTTTTTAGGGACAAAAAACATCTCTGGGACGAATCATAATAGACGCCATTTTTATCAGGAAAGCCAACGAGGCATAGTCGGTATAGCATTAGACGCCAAGTGGTATGAACCAATATCTGATGTTGATGAAAATGTAGACGCTGCAAGGAGAGCATTGGATTTTGGAATAGGATGGTAATGACGTACGAATAAAATTTACTATTTCGGTATTTTGAAAATTATGGTCTGTAGAGAATGATTACAAGCCTTGAATCTGATTTTAAGGTTTCTAGATCCACTTCTTCTTGGGAGTTACCCTCTTTCAATGCAGAAGCTGGTGGGTGAAAGACTCCCTGAAATCGGTCCGGACTTGTCCCCGCTACTTAAGGGTTCGTTGGACTTCGTTGGGATAAACCATTACACAAGTTTATACGCTCGTAATGATAGAACTCAAATTCGTAAGCTGATCTTACAGGATGCTTCGTCTGACTCAGCTGTAATTACCACATGTAAGATGTTATAAATGTTAGAGTAGATGCCCTGCAAGCCAACGGTTGGCTAGGGAATTTATTGACTCAAGTGAAATAAACAATCTTTATTTTAATATAATTTAAATTTTTATGGTCTTGTTATACTTTATCTGAATACCCATGCAAACAGCATAGATAAAGTCCTTGATTATGCTTTAATACAAATGAATCGTAATTCGATGTTGAAACTCATTTGTAAACACTGCATATTCTAAATTCGTTCCTAGTCGATTCAGCCGCCTAAAACAGGGATAAAGGCCGCTTGAGCTCGAGACTAGCATCTGTGATGTTGTGTACTGCGTTTCTTGGTAAGGGCATAGAGATGTCCAAACATGCAGATGGGTAGTCATATGATGATTATATCGAACAACCCTCCCTCGGACTTTCCAAGTGGTTATAATTCATCGAGAGGATAAGTCCGTGGTTATGATTGTACACCATTAGTCCTTACGACCCGGGACAACACTGAGGCTCTATATGCTAGGTCTGTGCTTTGACTCGTTTACCGGCTCCAGGAGAGTCATCAGGTGGCGAGGTTGGGTACAGTTGCGACACATATAGGAGCCAGTGCATTGTAGTCGGGGATTCACCGCTCACCTACGGGTGTGGATATCCTATGTGATCTGATGTAATAATAGTGCATGGAATCTCTGGCCAGAGTATGAGATGTACGTTGGAGAAGGAGTTCTCCAGTAGTACACGCGATGCCACTATTAAAGTTATCACATAGTTATCGAATTAATATGCAACCCTCGATGAACCAATGGTTGCAGATTCGATCGGGATATATGAGATGAAGGGACCGTACTGTACGTTAATCATAATCGACTGGTTCTTGCAGGCACTATCAGTGATACCTAGGGGATCATGGGGCGATGCTACTAGACGCTCTTACCATGATCCGATGGGTGCAATCAGAAATGAGTTCTGACATTCTTGATCAAGGTGTTGATGAAAAGAATGAGGCTAACTAGGGTAAGCCCGAATAAAGGATTATGTCCTGAATCACAAAGAGTTGTGAACCCACGGCTAGCTGTATCCCTGAACCATTGAGGGTCACACAAGTACTGGATTGTTTGTTCCCGTTGAGAGAATAAATTCAAGAAGTTGAATTTATATTATATAGTAAATTCAAGGAGTTGAATTTATGATAATTAAATTTTGAGATAATAAATTCAAGTAGTTGAATTTATAAAATTTGAGAATTTGATTTATTAAACTCAAATGTTGGGTTTATTAAATATTAAATTTTGGAGGTGATAAAAATTCAAGGAGTTGAATTTATAATGTATTTAATTTATTAAGCTCAAAAGTTGAGTTTATTAAATATTAAATTAAATATAATGGGAAGTATGTTTAATGGGCTTGAGTACAAATCCAACATACTAAATAATTAAAGTTCTTAATGGACTTTGATTAATTAATTAAACTAGTTGGACTAGATCAATTAATTAATCAAGCCCATTAATGTTAATTATGATAATTAGGTCATGTAATTTATTTTATTTTTTTTTTTAAATGTTTGACCTAAAATCATATCCTCCAAATATTATCAGGGATTCGAGATTGGATAATATATTGCATGTATTTTAGAATCTTCAATTAACTTAATTAATGAGATTAATTAAGTAAATTAAGGATTATAAATATAATAATAAGATTTTGAATCTTATCTTTACAAAAAGGCATGCATCGAGAATGGCCAAGATATGGGATGCAATTTTGGAATATTTAATTAACTTAATTAATGAGATTAATTAAGTAAATTAAATATTAGAAAAAGATAAGAAGGATTTGATCCTTATTAACGTAAGGTGCATCCGAAAGATTTGAAGAATATTTTTTGGGTTTCGGCTCTTCCCAATTCAAAAACTCTCGAAAATCTCTTCTCAAAATCAAGGAAAAATTCGGCTTATGATGTTGAGTCGATTTCTTCTTCGTGTTCCATCTCTACGCAAAAGTTCTTCTAAATTTCTAGTGCAATTTAGAAGAGGAACAAATATTTCAGTCGTGGACCGGATTAGGAGATCGAAGAATGTTCGTAGAGATTTACAACAAGAGCTACGTCCGCTAATACCGGTGTAGTTGGAGCCTCGTGATTTATTCACCAAAGGTATAACTTTTAAACTCCCTATGAATGTTATGAAAATCATACGAGCGTCCAAATCAAATATATTTTGATTTTCAAAATAAAATAAAAATTTTAAAACTTCCGCTGCGTTTGGGCGTGTAGAAAACCGGGATCCAACAGTGGTATCAGAGCCAGGTTCTCTATATCGTATGATTTTAAATCATATTGAATAATTTATTTCTAACCACACAAGAAAATTTTTCAGAAAATTGATGCACCATAAAAATTGTTTTTTCCAGAAATTTAAAAAAAAAAAAAAAAAAAAAATTTCGGTTCTGCCCGGAATTGTTCCGGGCAGACCGTACGCGCAGCACGCGCACAGAAGCTGCGCGGAGCGTCCGCGCAGCGTGCGTGTGGCGCGCGCGCAGGAGCTGCGCGGAACGTCCGCGCAGCGTGCGTGCGGCGCGCGCGCAGGAGCTGCGCGGAACGTCCGCGCAGCGTGCGTGCGGCGCGCGCAGGAGCTGCGCGCCACGTGCGCGCGGCCTGCGCGCGCACAGCGTCCCTGCGACTGCCCGAAACGTTCGGGCAGTGCGAGGGCAGCACGGGCTGGTGCCCGGGAGTGTCTCGGGAACCGTTCTGGATAATAGGCTTGAATTGTTTGGGCCTAGGGTTCGATTTTCTGATTTTTCAAATTTTTGGACAAAATTGATATTTTTGAAAATTGGTTCAATTTTTATTTTGGAAAATTGATTTTTAGAAAATTAATAATTTTCTTGTGAAATAAATAATTAGAATATGATTTTAATTATTTATGGTAAAAATGAGTTTTTACAAGAAATCAATTATTATTGATTTAATTGGAAATTAAATAAAGGAGTTTATTTAATTTATTAAATTCTTTAATAATTGTGGTGGTTAGTGATATAATTATTAGATATATGATTTATCAATTAATTAAATTATTTAATTAAATTGATGTTAATATTTGATATTAAATGCATGAAGGATGATCGAGAGCCTTGACCAATGTGTTAGGTGTATGTTAGGATAGTTTACTGTTTTATTCGGTTTTTTATTAATATTTGATATTATTAAAGTGGGCCTGGTTTATGGCTCGTTCCCACCCCATGAGATGTATCCCTTATGTGCCATGGCTATTCAAATGTAATTATTAGAAATAGTGGGAGATCAAGACTGGAAGATGGTGGGCCCGATGATTAAGATGAAGACATGTAAAATATTGGAAGCTCTTGTAATAGTTGCATTTGCATCCCTGCATTCACCTAGGTTTTGGACCTGGATCCATATCTGGCTCACATGGATCTAATAGTGTTGGCGATCGATCATCCTTATTTATTGTTGAATGTAATATTATGATATATGCGATATATAGTAGTATACATGTATGTATATTATTAGATAATATAGTTGCATGAATCCGGCAAACATACAAACTCGTGGCACGTGATTTTAAATTAAAATGATGAGACAATTTTAAAAATTAAAATCCCTCATTTTGAATATGATTCAAAATTTATATCAAACCGGAAAAGTAAAAATTAAAAGAGTTTAATTTTTCCTTGCCTTCCATCAACCGTGGTTGCATGTTGATCGCTACCCGCGGACAGTGTCTGGCTCATATTATTGGGGAGGCCTGTACGCCGGAAAGCTGTGACTTCCACCGGACATATGATGTGAATTGAGTGGAACTCCCATGACTTCGGCTCATATTATTGGGGGAACTCGTGGCGACCGTCTACTACAATTCAATATTGATGGGTTGGTTTGACACGCGAAAATAAACGGCGTCATATTATTGGGTCCTTATTAAACGTGAGGCAAAACACGCGGAGGTTGCATAGGGATGCAATTGGACTCTACCTTTTAGAAATTATAATTGGCTGATATTATTCGGGATTATAATTGGCTAATTGGACTCTACGTGCCTACTAAGGAAATACGATTTCCCTTTTTCATCAGAGGGTGGTGGAAATGTCAAAATAGTGGGAGGGAGATTTATAAAATAAAATCCATATTTTATATCTTAAAATTATTTTAAAATAATCAGCAACCATTATTTTGTTTCCGTATCAGTATATTTTCGATTTCGTCACGTTATAAATTTTTATTATTAACCAGCTAATCGAATCTAATTTTCAAGACTGGTTGGAAAAATTGTTCTGAATTCAGAGAAAATGGCATACACACTAATGTCAGTCCTGTTGAACTGACAAAGCATGCAAGATGGTAGGACCATAGTATGCAAGCTAAAGTGTAACATGCTCGCTTTTATGTCAAATGAACTGTAGAGACAGTTTGAGGAAAATTTTGAATGCTGCTGACATTCGAATGCTCGTGCAAGAGTTGCATGGTGCATGAAACTATGCAGACCACTTTCAATGAGCTCATGACTACACGCACGCAAGACAGGGCTTTGGCTCATGAGCATGGTGTACGTATGACTGGGCTTGCTAAGAATGTGGTGTGTCTGGAATATGTGATTCCTAACGAGTTCCTAGATAACATCAATTTGTTATATTTCTCTTCCTCATTTGACGGGGTTATGGTGAATTGAATAAGATAGATGATAGCCTTGAAGAGCTAGTCAACACGCTTATAATTTATTAGATCACCATAAAATATAGAATTGTTGTTTTTCTTATGGCCCTCTCGTCAGACGAAAATGGTCCACAAGGTAAGGGAAAGAAATGTTCTGCCCCTCACAAGAAAAACAATCCCAATAAGAAGCAAACTCTGAAAGACACTTAAAAGGCCTACGAAGCCCGATAAGTTAGAACATATTTATTTCACTGCAAGAAGTCCGGACATAAAAAAATTATATGCGCCAGAATTGTTCTGGAAATGATAAGTGAATGTCCGAGTAAACATGATTTCAACAACAAACAAAAGAAAGTTAGATGATCCAAATCCCACACAAATATGGCACGCTAGACTATGTCACATTTCCTAAAGAAGGATGCACAAACTAGTGGGAGAAGGCATGTTTGACTTGTCAGACATAAATTCTCTACTTGCTTGTAAATCCTGTCTAAAAGGAAAAATGACTAAGACTCCGTTCAATGGAAACGTGGAACGTGCACATGGTCTGCTGGATTTGATCCACACAGACGTTTGTGGCCCGCTAAGTGTTAGCACAGGATATGGGCAATCCTACTTCATTACCTTTACTGATGACCATTCGAGATATGAGTGTGTTTATTTGATAAAACACAAATATGAAGCATTTGAAAAGTTCAAAGAATTCAGATCTGAAGTAGAAAATCAGCAAGAAAGAAGTATTAAGGCACTTCGATTTGATCGAGGTGGAGAATACTTAAGTGCTGAATTTTTGGGTTATCTAAAAGAGAATGAGATTCTCTCACAGTGACTCCACCAGTAACACCACAATTGAATGGTGTTTCTGAACATTGTAGGCAAACCTTGTTGGAAATGGTTCGATCAATGATGTGATTCACTGAATTGCCTACATCGTTTTGGGGCTTTGCGCTTGGAACTGCGGCAATGTTGTTGAATAATGTCCATACTAAGCAGTGGATAAAACATCATATGAGATATGGATGGGGAAACCTCCCAAGTATTCTTACTTGAGAATATGGAGATGTCTTGCTTACGTGAAGCAGACAGTGGGAAACAAATTGGATAGTAGATCCAATTTGTGCTACTTTGTAGGATATCCAAAGAATTCTGTTGGATATTATTTCTATCATCCCAATGAAGCAAAAGTGTTTGTTTCAAGAAATGCCACCTTTTTGGAAAAATGAATTTCTATTAGATAGAAAAGGCAAGATGATAGAACTTGAAGAAATTCAAGATACTCCCTCAACTATAGTAGTTGAACCTAATCCCCAACAACCAGTAGTTGAAGTACAAGCTCCTAGAAGGTCTGATAGGGTTATTAGACCACCTGCAAGATATACGCTTCTTCATGAACAAGGCCATGATGAGTCTTGTGTTGGATGTGATCCAATGAATTTCAAAGAAGTAATATCTGATACTGATTCAACCAAATGGCTTGAAGCCATGCAGTCAGAAATGGACTCTATGTATTCGAACCAAGTCTGGAAATTAGTGGATCAACCTGAGGGAATCGTTCCTATAGAGTGCAAATGGATCTACAAAATAAAGCTTGGGGCGAATGGAAGGCACCAGTTGCTATGTTTAAGTCCATTAGATTACTACTAGCCATAGCATCATGGTATGACTATGAGATATGGAAAATGAATGTAAAGACTGCATTCCTCAATGGAGACATCAAAAAGAAATTTATATGTCTCAACCTGAAAGATACACATCAGTAGGAAGTGAGCATAATGTATGCAAACTTCAGAGATCAATAGATGGTCTCAAGCAGGAATCAAGGAGTTGGAACCTTAGATTTGATAGCACTATCAAAGAGTTTGGTTTTGCTAAGAATCCTGAGGAACCATGTGTGTACAAGAAATTTAGTGGGAGTGTAGTGACATTCCTATTACTTTATGTTGATGATATCCTGCTAATTGGGAATGATGTAGGATTATTGCAATCAACTAAAGTATGGTTGGCCTGTAAATTCTCCATGAAAGACATGGGTGAAGCATCCTACGTATTGAGAATACAAATCTATAGAGATAGATCAAAGAGGATGCTAGGACTCACCCAAGTCACTTATATCGATACCATATTGAAGCGATTCTCTATGGAAGAGTCCAAGAGAGGATACTTACCAATGTGTCATGGTATTACTCTATCTAATGCAATGTGGCCCAAGTCTGATGGAAAGATAGAGATGATGACACGTATTCCATATGCGTCAGCTATTGGTAGTATCATGTATGGTATAATATCGACATGTCCTGATGTTGCTTACGCTTTGATTGTTACAAGCAGATATCAGGCGAACCCTGGTCCAATGCGTTGGAAAGCCGTGAAAGATATTCTTAAGTGCTTGAGAAGCACTAAGAACTTGTTCATGGTTTATGAGGATGGAGAATTGAAATTGGAAAGCTACACGAATTCTAGCTTCCAATGTGACGTAGATGATTCGAAATCGACCTCTGATTTTGTATTCATGCTTAATGGTGCGGCTGTCTCTTGGAAAAGTTTCAAACAAGACACCGTTGCGGATTCCACCACTGAAGCTGAATACATTGTTGCATCTGATGCATCCAAAGAGGTAGTTTGGATGAGGAATTTTGTCCAAGAGTTGGGCGTTATTCCTAATAGAGTTGATCCAGTCCCGTCGTACTGCGACAACACTGGTGCCATTGCGCAAGCAAAGGAACCAAGGTCTCATCAGCGATCCAAACATGTACTGAGGAAGTTCCACATCATGCGGGAGATTGTGGGAAGAGGAGACATATCAGTCGAAAGACTTCCCTCTGCAGATAATGTTGCTGATCCACTTACATAGCCCTAGCCAAGACCATTGTTTGAGTAGCATCGCGAAGCAATGGGATTATGGGTAGCTGGCTCTAGGGCAAGTGGGAGATTGTTAGAGTAGATGCCCTGCAAGCCAACGGTTGGCTAGGGAATTTATTGACTCAAGTGAAATAAACAATCTTTATTTTAATATAATTTAAATTTTTATGGTCTTGTTATACTTTATCTGAATACCCATGCAAACAGCATAGATAAAGTCCTTGATTATGCTTTAATACAAATGAATCGTAATTCGATGTTGAAACTCATTTGTAAACACTGCATATTCTAAATTCGTTCCTAGTCGATTCAGCCGCCTAAAACAGGGATAAAGGCCGCTTGAGCTCGAGACTAGCATCTGTGATGTTGTGTACTGCGTTTCTTGGTAAGGGCATAGAGATGTCCAAACATGCAGATGGGTAGTCATATGATGATTATATCGAACAACCCTCCCTCGGACTTTCCAAGTGGTTATAATTCATCGAGAGGATAAGTCCGTGGTTATGATTGTACACCATTAGTCCTTACGACCCGGGACAACACTGAGGCTCTATATGCTAGGTCTGTGCTTTGACTCGTTTACCGGCTCCAGGAGAGTCATCAGGTGGCGAGGTTGGGTACAGTTGCGACACATATAGGAGCCAGTGCATTGTAGTCGGGGATTCACCGCTCACCTACGGGTGTGGATATCCTATGTGATCTGATGTAATAATAGTGCATGGAATCTCTGGCCAGAGTATGAGATGTACGTTGGAGAAGGAGTTCTCCAGTAGTACACGCGATGCCACTATTAAAGTTATCACATAGTTATCGAATTAATATGCAACCCTCGATGAACCAATGGTTGCAGATTCGATCGGGATATATGAGATGAAGGGACCGTACTGTACGTTAATCATAATCGACTGGTTCTTGCAGGCACTATCAGTGATACCTAGGGGATCATGGGGCGATGCTACTAGACGCTCTTACCATGATCCGATGGGTGCAATCAGAAATGAGTTCTGACATTCTTGATCAAGGTGTTGATGAAAAGAATGGGGCTAACTAGGGTAAGCCCGAATAAAGGATTATGTCCTGAATCACAAAGAGTTGTGAACCCACGGCTAGCTGTATCCCTGAACCATTGAGGGTCACACAAGTACTGGATTGTTTGTTCCCGTTGAGAGAATAAATTCAAGAAGTTGAATTTATATTATATAGTAAATTCAAGGAGTTGAATTTATGATAATTAAATTTTGAGATAATAAATTCAAGTAGTTGAATTTATAAAATTTGAGAATTTGATTTATTAAACTCAAATGTTGGGTTTATTAAATATTAAATTTTGGAGGTGATAAAAATTCAAGGAGTTGAATTTATAATGTATTTAATTTATTAAGCTCAAAAGTTGAGTTTATTAAATATTAAATTAAATATAATGGGAAGTATGTTTAATGGGCTTGAGTACAAATCCAACATACTAAATAATTAAAGTTCTTAATGGACTTTGATTAATTAATTAAACTAGTTGGACTAGATCAATTAATTAATCAAGCCCATTAATGTTAATTATGATAATTAGGTCATGTAATTTATTTTATTTTTTTTTTTAAATGTTTGACCTAAAATCATATCCTCCAAATATTATCAGGGATTCGAGATTAGATAATATATTGCATGTATTTTAGAATCTTCAATTAACTTAATTAATGAGATTAATTAAGTAAATTAAGGATTATAAATATAATAATAAGATTTTGAATCTTATCTTTACAAAAAGGCATGCATCGAGAATGGCCAAGATATGGGATGCAATTTTGGAATATTTAATTAACTTAATTAATGAGATTAATTAAGTAAATTAAATATTAGAAAAAGATAAGAAGGATTTGATCCTTATTAACGTAAGGTGCATCCGAAAGATTTGAAGAATATTTTTTGGGTTTCGGCTCTTCCCAATTCAAAAACTCTCGAAAATCTCTTCTCAAAATCAAGGAAAAATTCGGCTTATGATGTTGAGTCGATTTCTTCTTCGTGTTCCATCTCTACGCAAAAGTTCTTCTAAATTTCTAGTGCAATTTAGAAGAGGAACAAATATTTCAGTCGTGGACCGGATTAGGAGATCGAAGAATGTTCGTAGAGATTTACAACAAGAGCTACGTCCGCTAATACCGGTGTAGTTGGAGCCTCGTGATTTATTCACCAAAGGTATAACTTTTAAACTCCCTATGAATGTTATGAAAATCATACGAGCGTCCAAATCAAATATATTTTGATTGTCAAAATAAAATAAAAATTTTAAAACTTCCGCTGCGTTTGGGCGTGTAGAAAACCGGGATCCAACAATAAAAGCGAGTAAAAGCTCAATCTTTCTGTCTAAGATTCATCAACATGATATTAATGTTCTATTTCTGCATGTTTCAATAGCTTCAAAGCGAGGAATCTCTATTGGCGAGAGGGTAAGTAGCATCATTTTACCATAATGATTATGAACCAAAATCAGTCCCTGGCCCTGGAGTAAGCTATGTCTTCTTGCTGTTCCCTCTTTCCAGGCTGCGTCTAGTTGGTTGCACATTGTTCCATGGGGTATTCGGAAGCTGGCGAACTACATCAAAGAAAAGTATGGGAATCCACCTGTAATAATAACCGAAAATGGTGAGTCTGTTTCTTTGAAAACTCTTTGAATTCTAGTGATATATTTGAAATAAATTGAATTCATGATTCCAGGGATGGATGATCCTAATAGATCACATGAAACACTAGATAAAGCATTGAAGGATGATAAGAGAATAAATTTTCACAGGGACTACCTTTCAAATCTTTCAGCTGCCATAAGGTAATGACGTAAATATTACCAGCATGATTTTTATTTCTCTTTGGTTTCTCAAACGGCTAAATCTCATTTTTATTTACTCGTGTAAATATTCACATGTATGACGTTTTACTTTATAATAATAACAATATTCACATGATTAAAAACATAATTTTTAGTCTTCAAACCCATATCAAATATTTAGAAAATTCATTAAATTTAGGTCGATTTCATAATGTAGGCAAGACAAGTGCGATATCCGTGGTTACTTCGTTTGGTCGTTGCTCGACAATTGGGAATGGAACATGGGATATACGGTTCGGTTCGGGATATATTATGTGGATTTCAAGAACAACCTTACCAGGATTCCCAAGTCCTCAGTCAAGTGGTTCCGGAACATGCTAAACTCAAAACGAGAATCTAGCCATGTGTTTCAATAGTATGCGTCGGTACCATTGAACACTCTATAGGATTGATTGTCTACATTATACCAAGTGAAAACAAATTGAAACACTTCTCATAATTAATTGTTGTACTTTGTAATCATACACATAAACTGGGATAAATCAAGCAGAATTGTTTTTTTCTGTCAAGTTTTTTTTCTCCCTCTAAAGAGAAGTTAATATAGATTTTAATGGGAAAAAGTGACGAGTTGGCATGCATGATGCATACATTACATTCTTTCATAAGACTCATATATATTATGTAGACCAATACACTTGCATACTTGTATCATTTTTTTTATAATTCTTTTGCTTTATATTTAAATGAGTATAAAATGTAATTATAAGAAGAGTGAGTCTCATGTGAGACCGTCTCACGGGTCATAATTCGTGAGACGGGTCAACCTTACCC
Organism: Primulina eburnea; assembly: GCF_022965805.1. NCBI lineage: Eukaryota > Viridiplantae > Streptophyta > Magnoliopsida > Lamiales > Gesneriaceae > Primulina > Primulina eburnea. Next base: position 20,918,468 of record NC_133108.1, on the reverse strand, counting down.
ATATTCACAATAAAAAGTAATACTCTTAGCATAAAAAGTAATATTTTTTTATGGGTGACCCAAATAAGAGATCCGTCTCACAAATACGACCCGTGAGACCGTCTCACACAAGTTTTTGCCTTATAAGAAATAGTGAGAGAATATATTGTAATTTTGATATATAAAATTAAAAAATTAAATAAAAGAGAAAAAAAGACGAAACCAAGAATTGAACCTTCACAACTTGATGGTTAGAAAACAAAGACTATATCAGCTAAGCTATATGTGATTATAGTATTTTTAACACTTTATTGATATATATATATATATATATTAAAACAGACAATAACACTAAAAATTATTTAATCTAAAGGTCTCCGACTTAATAATATAATAATATAGATAATATAGTATAGCTAGTATAGAAGTATAGATATGTATACAAAATGTATACCCAACGAAAATGCATAAAAAGTAATTTCCAGAAATACCCTTAAATCTGAATATTAATTTTAGATTTTTATTAGAGAAATGGAACTCTTTTCTCTAGAAACATGATACTTTTTTAACACGAAAAGTTCGAACACCTTTTAAAAAAAATGAAACCAGGCTTAAAAATCTAAAATAAATTAAACGAAATCTTTTAAATGCGAATATGTATTTTGACTTCAGATTTTTCGGAAGCTTCAATTTTTAATAAATGATTTTAAACATTGATAAATCTATCATCAATCGACGCGAACAAAGCCAAAATGAAGTCTTAATTCTCTAATTTTTCATTAAATGCAGATAAGAGTGTAAAATTGAGTCGACAAGAATATTAAATGAGGGGTCATCAATGTTGGCATATTTGAATTGAATTTGTAAAAGAAACGTGGGCTGTTTGATGGTTTGAATAATTCAGAAGACGGAGACGCGTATAAAACGCGTCTTCACACTGACAGGGGCTCTATAAATAGGGCTCCTCCCTTCATTCTGAAATCATCCCTTCTTTGAGTTTTCTATCATCTTATAGGCATTTGAGTGCTAAGTTCTATAATATTTGTGAGGTTTTTGTTCTCCTGTATTAAGAGAGTGTGTGTTTTATTTGGAAACACAGTGAGCGATCTGTACACCACAAAATATTATAGTGGAATTTTTTCATCTTGCCCGTTGTTTTTACCCTAATAATTTTTGGGGGTTTTCCACGTAAATCTCGGTGTCCAGTTTATTCTTTATTTTCGTGTTTTATCATCTCAAATTCCGCACCTAGGACCAACAAGTGGTATCAGAGCCTTGGTTTAAAATTTCTTAAAATTTTTAGTATGTGGTTGTAGCCTAGACTGATCTCCCACATCAGAAAAATTTTTTTGAGATTTTTTATTTAAGACGGGATTATTTTGTCCAGTCTACTAAAATTGTTGTAGACATAATGGCGGGTAGGTATGAGATAGAAAAGTTCAATGGTAGCAATTTTATGCTATGGAAAATAGAGATACAAGCAGTTTTAAGAAAGAAGAATTGCATGGCGGCTATTGGAGATAGACCGGTGGAGACTGCGGATGATGGAAAGTGGAATGAGATGAATGATAATATTGTTGCCAATTTACACTTGGATATAGCAGACGAAGTTTTGTCTAGTATCTCTAGGATAAAAACAGCAAAAGTTATCTGGGATACTCTGACAAAGATGTACGAGGTCAAGTCGCTACACAACATGATTTTCCTAAAGAAATGGCTTTATACTCTTAGGATGGCGGAATCTTCATCGATGACCGACCATATCAACACACTAAATACCTACTTACCCAACTAACTTCCATGTGGCATAAAATAGGAGAAAATGAACGTGCGGAGCTTCTACTTTAAAGTCTACCAAATTCATATGATCAACTTATTATCAATATTACCAACAATATTCTTACGGGTTTTTTAAGATTCGACGATATCTTAACTGTGGTTCTCGGAGAAGAAAACCGGCGCAAGAATAAGGAAGTTAGGTTGGTAACCTCGAAGCAGGCAGAGGCTTTACCGATGATAAGAGGAAGATTTATGGACAATGACTCCAGTGGGAGCCAAAAACGAAGTACATCAAAGTCGAGAAGTAAGAAGAAAAATATTTACTGCTTTAAATGTGGCGGTAAAAGGCACTTCAAGAAAGAGTGTACGAGTATTGAAAAAAGTTCTCAAGGAAATGTGGCCAGTACTTCAGGCAGTGGTGAAATATTATTCAACGAAGCAACAACAGTTGCAGAAGGCAGACACAAATTTTGTGACACGTGGATTATGGATTCAGGAGCGACATGGCACATGAAATCTCGGAGAGAATGGTTTGATCATTATGAACCAGTCTCAGGAGGATCTGTATTCATGGGAAATGATCATGCCTTAGAAATCGCTGGGGTCGGTACTGTAATGCCCGAGAATTTTGTTTTTGTAATCTGAAATGATTTACTGATAATCGAGGTGATTATAGATAGAAAGGATTGGACCGGGAAAGACGAGAAAAGAAACGACAAATGTGCGAGGAAAGTACACCTCGCGCATATGCGCGGCACTGATGCACGTATATGCGCGAGATGGGCAGAGGATCTTGCGCATATGTGCGAAGCGAGTGCGTGCATATGCGCGAGCTATGCGGGACGAATTGTGCGGAGACAGTAGGTCTCGCGCATATGCGCGGCAATGGGGCACGCATATACTCAAGCTGCCGAGACTCGAAGGTCTGTCAGCGCATATGCGCGAGATGTGTTGCACCAAAGATGAGCCACTTGCCCCTTGAACATGCAATATATATATGACAAGCCTCTCAAATTTCTTCAGAATAAGCAAGGGAAGAATCGAGGAGACCTTGGGGAGATTTTCAATTCTTGATCGTAGAATTCAAGTTGTCATAAATCCATTTGTTCGATTTTGAATCAGACTTCAGTACCGTGTTCCTAGCGACAACAGCTACAATAGGACGTATGTTTTATTGAATTCTGATATGCTTTGGAATTATGATATTGGGGGAATTATGATTTGACAGATATATTGTGTTCTGGGTATACTGATCAGTATATAATTGAAGTTAGATCGAAGAACGGACTATTTATATAATTTTTATGATTTTTCAGAGCTGATATGATCGAGATTGTACAGATTTGATAATATGACATGTTATTATTGAAGATTATGATTCGTATTGATATCGATTATGAGTTGTGGTTTTATATCTGTGATGTTGAGATTGACGGGGTTATCAAGACTGTATTGTTATGTCGTCTAAACATCAGTAGATTGATTTTGATCAGATTCAGTATTGATTGAGATTGTATCATGATATCGTTGATATGGATCAGATTATGTTTGATTTGAGCATTGATCAGAACAGGTCCTGAATTGAGTTATACATTGATATAGTGTATTCGATATTGTTATTGCCAGATTGATTTGACAGGCAGTGAGTTCGAGAATTCGACAGAGTCAGATCGACAGAACGAAACAAAAGGTATAAATTGATGTTGATGCGGGATTGCACAACTCAAGTTAGATTCGACTTGAGTTTCCCAAAATCACATACTTTACCTTATTACATTGATATTTTCAAATGAATGAGACTGATATCTTTGATATATTGATTTATGTTTTGAGTCATAGGCGGATGCTCCTAGTTGTAGACGATTGATCTCGTGACAGAGGTACCAGATAATTATGGAATCGTCACTGGGCCATTGCACATTGTCACAGAGATTTGGCAGGATATGCCAGGGTTGATATGCCTAGATGATTGGCAGGTATGCCAGGGCGGATGTGCCTAGTCTGTGGCTGATTCGCCAAGACGCCGGCCGTTTGGTCGTATCAATATGTTGGGGAGTCGAGCAGCTCCTATCGCTGAGATTTTATACGTAAAGGGCCAAAGTCCATGAATAAGAACGTACCACCACCTCCGATCGGGAGTGTAGGTGGGTGTATGTTCTTATTTAGATCGGGATCCATAGATTAGGATAAGTCGAGTCAGAGTCTAAGAGTCACATAGTATGATTCAGAGTCGCATTGATTCATGTGAGTCGAAAAGTCACAGAGTGTGATTCAGAGTTTGTATTGATTCATGTTTCTGATTTTGATACATGTTATAAATATCTGTTTCATGTTGTTATATCTGTTTATATGAAATACATGTATACATGATTTATACTGGGAATGTAATTCTCACCAGAGTTATCCGGCTGTTGTCTTATTTGTATGTGTGCATGACAACAGGTGGGACAGGGTCAGGATCTGGAAGAGGATGAGAGATTATAGTTAGCGTGGAGATTCGAGCCCAGAAGCAGAATAGGATTCAGCACTGCATGTATAGTCTTTGAACCTAGTTGAAATAGAGACATGTAGTACATGACTTGTACTTTGATATTGACATGTATATCAGTTAGATTACTGTTATTTTCGCATATATAATTTAAGAAGAAAAAAATTTAGTCCCACTTTTCTTAATTGTTATATTTGACATTAATAATGATTAAGACATGAATTAGCGTCCGGGTCCCCACAGCAGGTGGTATCAGAGCGATAGATCCTTTAGATTGAGATAGAAGCTAGTGAGTGGGGTAGATTGAGTTTTCTTTCCTAGTTTTGATTGCTAGCTTGATGTAATGCTTTGTAATACATGTTACTTGAATTATCTGATTTAATTTGGTAATATGTATTATTTAAAGTGAATCAGAATCGATTCTTGATCAGCAGTAAGATGATCAGAGGAGGACTGAAATAGTTTGGTTGTATGTTGTTACTAACCCCTTTTAAGATAATATTTATCCCCTCGAAGAATCCCAGAATAGGGATAGTATCTTGATTTATCAGATGGATGTTTCAGAAACTCCGATGGAAATACAGTTGAAAAGGTTTCAGTCATTGACACCGCCGATTCTAAGGGGTACTGAGACGCCTGTTGATGGTGAGAGCTGGATAGATGATATAGAGATATTGTTTGATTCACTCGAGTACTCGGATGAATGTAGAGTCAAATTGATTGGGCACCAGTTACGAGAGGTCGCAAAGGGCAGGTGGATGGTAACCAAGGAAGTCTTAGTACAGCGTGGTACAATGATTACTTGGAAGATCTTTAAAGTTGAATTCTATCGAAGGTTTTTTCCAGTTTCGTACTAAGAAAATAATGTCTGACTTGCCCCGAAATGTCTGACTTGCCCCGAAAGGTTTGTACTTAAATGTCTGACTTGCCGACTGATGAAGACAGAAAGAATGAAACCAAGAGATTGGTTATATAGCTTATCGATTCCTAAATGGAAATGAGATTACATTTCCAAGGATATCGTGACGAAGCTACTGCAATACTCCCGAGATTGAGTATTGATTTGAGTTAAGAATGACAGATTGATCAAGTCTGAAAGTTGTATTTCGTACATGAAAATGTACAGATATTATTAGATTACTGAGATATCTGTCAGAAAAGTGATCAAATTACATAGAGTGCCGAAAATTGATTATATCAGACCATGCTTTCGGTTAACTTTGCACGTTTGGCAGAGTGTGTAGCAGGTTCTTCCGCATATTATCCTCAGACTGATGGATAGTCAAAGCGGACTATCCAGATACTGGAAGATATAGTTTGAGCTATAGTGCTTGATTTAGCACTAGTGGGCAAGAATTTTTTCCACTTTGAGAGTTTCGTACCACAACAGCTATCAGATGAGTATCGAGATAGCTCCATTCGAGGCATTGTACGATGAGAAGGGCAGATTCCCTTTTGTACTTGAGATAATATCTCTGAGGTTCCTGAGATTGGACCTGATATGATCAGAGATATGACTGCAGAAGTAAAGCTGATTCAGAAAAGAATGACGACATCTCTGAATAGGTAGACTGAATATGCCAACGTCTTACGACGACCGATTGTATTTGATATAGGAGATTGAATATTGAATTGATTTAGCCTAAACAGATTTGATGGCAGATGACGATGTTGATTTGTTATGAGCTGTTGATTGGTATATACGAATATTGTATAGCCAGTATTCTGAGATCGATTCTATCAGAGTTACTTCGAGTGGTACTATGATATTATACTTCTTAAATGATTATTCCATATTGGAATCAGAATCAGTAGAAGAAAGATAATTCAGAATGAAGACTATTCAGCTGTTGAAAGTTCAATGGAGTTATTAGAATATCGAAGAAGCTACTTGGAAGACATAATTCGATATGAGACAGCGAACCCCAGAATTTTTTCGTTGATGTTAGTTTTCTGTTAGCTTCTGTATATCTTCTTCTCATGTCTGATTTTCTATCTGATATGATTACTTGTGATATGATTTGATTGCCTGTGATTTCGGGGACGAAATCGGATCTTGGGGTGGAGAAATGTATTGCCCAAGAATTTCGTTATTGTAATCTGAAATGATTTACTGATAATAATGGTGATTATAGATGGAAAGGATTGGACCGGGAAAGACGAGAAAAGACACGACAAATGTGCGAGGACAGTACACCTCGCGCACATGCGCGGCACTGATGCGCGCATATGCGCGAGATGGGCAGAGGACCTCGCGCATATGCCCGAATTGAGTGCACGCATATGCGCGAGCTGTGCGAGACGAATTGTGCGGAGACAGTATGTAATGCCCGGTTACTCGTACAAATGATAATAATGTGTTTATGTCGTTTAGTCCGTAGTTCATTAGCTCATTAGATTTCATGTGATGATTGAGGTATCAATATTGAGATTGAACATGATTTTTATATTATTCATGGTGTTTTGAGATTGATAATATGTCTAAATAGAGATTGTAAGATGTGTACGTAAAGTAGTGTAATGAAGTTGGTAGGAAATGAGATGAAAATATGGTAGTTCTTACGAGTTTTAACATAATCATTGGAATATTGATCCAAATTGTGTGAGGCCATAACCATTAGAAAGATAAGATCTAAAGTTACAACTTTCTTGTTTTGAGTTTTGTCCAAATCATTGTGGAAGACAAGCCAAAAGCGCCCCGAAGTAGGTCGTGTGTATCGTCACTCCTACAATGACACATGTTGGGAGAATTAGCATAACTTTTTACTCAGACCTCGAAATGCCATGAAACTAATTGGATATTTGAGCCAAGACATAGGGCTACAACTTTCTAGTTTACCACTTTTTCAGATTATGAACGGAAGAGCCGTTTCAGAAACGATCTTTGAGGTGACAGTGCGCATAGTGGCGCCCGAGCGGTAAGAAATGACCGCCCGAGCGCCGATGGTTCTGGATTTTTTGTTTCCGACAGAAAGTACCGCGCTCGAGCGGTAATTTATGACCACCCGAGTGCCGCCCAGTATAAAATAGGATAAGTTTCGAATTTCTGAGCCATTGTATCAGTTCTTGCCTTTCCCTTCACAACAAGACACGAAATAAAAACTTAGAAATCTTCCTCCAAAGCTCTCTTCTTCATTCCTTTCATCACTTTGAGGTAAGAACTTAGTTCTTCATCACAAGAACATCATATAAGTGTAAGTTTTCTTCTCTTTTAGTTGTTCTAAATGTAGAGGAGTGATTTTCACCTAGTATATGCATAGTGATGGGTTTATTGATGTATTTGACAGTATAGGAGCGAGAAACACCATCTCAAACCAGAGTTCTTAAGCTTGGACTGTAAGTTGGCATGTTCTTGAAGTAATACATGAATAATATTATGATTTCAAATACTTCCCATTGATTATTGCTATATGTACATTGTTAATATCTTATTGATGAAAACATAGCACCATATTCCATTGTTATGTATTAAATATGTAAGAAACTCATAAATTTTGATGATGGGTGCAATGTTATGAACATGAAAGGAAAATAACTGATTTTTACATGATATAGAGCTTGTTGACATCATGGGTGGTTTTAGGTCCACCAAAGCTATTGGCCAATATATGTTCATGGGCGTGGGGTTGCCAAAGGTTGCTCCCTGACGTCCAACATAGTAGTAGCTATATAATAAAGCAAGCACGGTAGTACATGTCAACTAATGAGGCTTAAGTACAAAAATGAACATGAATATATGCTATGATATGACATGGTTTAAAGATTCATTGTTGTCACGACTTGATATGTATGTTCCTTCGATGCATATTGATACATACAAGTGCCAACTTATTGAGTTTTATAAACTCACATAGCTCATGTATTACATGATCAGGTAAAGGAGAGACATAGGATGCTGGTTCGCCAATGGATGCTAGTGACGTGCCTCACCTCGAAAAGAACCGGGGACTTCTTATTGTATAGCTTCCGCATATCTTTTACTATTTATTAAAGTTGAGCATACTAGAGTAACTAAATGGTGTCTTGGTCTGTTTTTTAAACTACCTAAAATACCCTTCACTCCCGCTTCATCACTCCACGTTCTTAAACGCATCACTTGGATTTTCCCATGTTCAATTTCCCACGCAGATTGTTCAATCTCATACTAATATTTTTTTCTTCTCTTCTGTGAAAGATTTTCTATTCCGTGAAAATTAAAGCTTCTCAAAACTTGACCGATCTTCACTCCCACTTCAAACCCATCAAATTTTTGAAGGTTTTATTTTTATCTCTTTCTCTACTCTGTAATATTTTTACACCTTATGATTGTTTTCCAAATTTTTTATTCATCGTTTGAATTGGGGAAATTGTTCCTCTTCAGTGCCCATCAACTCTGAGGACTTAGATTCTATCAATGAGTTTATGAAATCTCGGGTAATTTTAATGTTTTGCATTTGTTTAATTTATGCATTCTTTTGACTAGCTTTATTGGGAAAGAAAATGCTTATATTATTTGATTATTTGATGTCGTCAGCTAAAAGGCTTGCCTAATTTGTGCGAATTTTATGCTTTTGAATGCTGATATTAGCATACGAAGATTAATCGTTTGACTAATTTTCTATGTAAAATACTTTGCATTTACAATTTGTATTGATATTAAGATGAGAAATGCATAAACTGTTTAGCTGCATTTTGATTTATCCTTCCCTCTGGGTTTAGTTCCACCGTATTACTAACTATTGTGGTGCGAATGACTGTGGCTTGGAGGAGAAATGTGCAGAAAGGATGAAAAAAAGACTACGTTGAATTTGCCGTAGATTTTGTGACTTCCATCTTGCTTGAAGTTGGTTTATTTAGCTCATGATTTTTTCTGAGTGTTTTATTCGAAAATAGGGAATAAAAATTCGGTGTGGTGCTCTATATGTATATTAGGGCTTAAGGAGTCCGTAAAAGCTCTTGATTGAGGCGAAGAGAATTGTGGACATCAGAACAACGATTTTGGACTCCAATCTGGCGAGCTTTGATAAAAACGTAAATGTAAGTGATGCTGTTTCTAAAAAGGGTAAGGACATGCTTCGAGATAGAAGGCAAGGTTTTGGCCTTGCTCGAAAACAAGCACCATTTACTTTGAAGACAAGTCTCAGGTAAAGACTGCAGTTTATGAGTTTTAATAACATAAGTTCTAAGAGACTCATTTGATTCATATGTGATTGACTAAATGTTAATTTTTCTACATTAACAGTCAGCCTATAAGCCTGGATCCATCTCTGGACATTGATAAGCTCCAAGACCCAGATGAATTTTTTGATGCATACGAGAGGCTGGAAAGTAATTTTTTAAATGCTATTTCTCTAATTATTGTCATGTGCCATGCATTTGTTTGGAAATCATGATATAATTATAAATCATTTCAGAGGCAAAAAAAGAAATACAAAAACAGTTGGGTAACAGTATGGACAATGTAAACGAGTTCAAACCATCAACAAAGCCACGCCTTCGTCGACAAGGAATCTTGGGGTATGCCTAGATTTTGTTACTCATCTTGATTGAGATGTGTTTCATCATTGATTGAATATCTTAAGGAGACGTTTGACTTCAATGTTCACCACTGCATGACTGGCAAATGATTATGTGACAGGAAGTCATATCACTATAGGCACCGCTACCCATCAGTGTCTTTTGAAAATGATATGTTATACTCCCAAGAAGTAGTTGAGCAGCATGTGCCAAGTGTACCTAGAGATGAACCAGCAGAAAAGTTAATCACCCTCAATTATAATCTCAATTTTGATTTAGATGAAATTGAATCAGTTGGTGAGGAAATTTTATTGTAATAGTCTATTTTTCATCACTAATTAGTTCCATTCTGGTATTCAAATTCTGGAATTGAACATCATCAAACCTTGGGTTTTTTGATACATGCAAGTGCAATAAGCAAATTATTTGTGATAATATATCCAATTGGATTAAGCGAATTGAACATGGTGCTCTAAAGTTTGTACTCATTTCTCATTTATACTTTGACATTGATGCAAAGTTGAGACTTTTAGGTATGACTTCTTAGGTTAATTTACATTTTGTCATAACTAGAATTTTTTCATATCTTTTTCATCATATTTAGTGTATCAAAAGGGTGCTATTTTATTTATTTTTGTCTTTGGCTGTGTTGATGACAACCTTTAGTTTTTTAAAAAACTCATTTCTCATTTATACTCTGACAATGATGCAAAGCTGAGACATTTAAGTATGACTTCTTAGGTTAATTTACAATTTTCATATCTTTTTCATCATAGTGTATAAAAAAAGTCCTATTTTATTTATTTTTGTCTTTGGCTGTGTTGATGATAACCTTTATTTTTTTCAATTCAGTTTTCACATGTTAATGACAACCTGTAGTTTTAATAAATTTCATTACAACGCTTTATAATTTTTTGTTATTGTTTTATGTTAATATTTGAGTTCTGGTGAGATTTTTTATTATCAAATACTTCAATTTATAATGCTTGGAAACATTACAAATGATCAAATAAAAGGAGTTTATCAATTCTACTTTATTTGCCATGTTTTTAGCAAAATACTTGCAATTATTTACATTTTTTCCTGCCATATCAATTTTTTATAGCACGATTTAATATATTGTTATATTTATTATGTATGTTTATATTGTACCATGATATGATTTGATAAAATGGATATTTTTTTATTATGTTAGACCAGAGTGGGTTTAGCTTATGCATAAAATGCTTAAAGATAATTACAACTTTAATTGTTTTTTGTTCTATTTATTATCTGAATGTGGAAGACAAATTTTAGGTTTTTATATTCAATAAATTTTTGTTTGATAATATTCTCATATTGTTTGGACAATCTTTTGACTATTTTTTTACTTCTTTTACATTGAAGTTTATCATTATTTCACATGAGATGATATTATTGCTTCAAAAATATTTATTTAAGTTTTGGTGTCCCTTGACTTTCATGGATTAAGTACAAAATTTTTTGGTCTCATAGTGTTGTAATATCATGAATTTTTAATATATTAGCTCTATGTATTTATGACACACACAACGTGTGTGCCTCGGTGGCTAGTGTATTATAATGAATTTAATGTATAGGTTTGAAACAAGTTTTACAATGTTTATGTCTAGGGGTATAATGATACAGAATATGTTTGTATGTAAGAATACGATTGTATATACGTGTTGATGTTGTTGCTTGATGTTGTTGCTTCAGTTGAGTTTTTGGCTTTTACAAGAATGTAGGGACATCATGTCAAAATTTTTATAAACCGTCAAATTGATGTTCGTTGTGTGAATTTCTTCATAATATAGATATATCATTCAAACCTATTTTGATTATTGTAATCATGTCAAGTATAGAGTAAGGGTGTGACACAGTAGGTATCGCGCATATGCGCGGTAATGGGGCGCGCAAATGCGCGAGCTACCGAGACACAAGCGCCGAGACTCGAAGGTCTCGCGCATATGCGCCGACGGTGGTCGCGCATAGCGCGAGACGTGTTGCACCTAAGATGAGCCACTTGCTCCTTGAACATGCAATATATATGACAAGCCTCTCAAATTTCTTCAGAATAAGCAAGGGAAGAACCGAGGAGACCTTGGGGAGATTTTCAATTCTTGATCATAGAATTCAAGTTGTGACAAATCCATTAGTTCGATTTTGAATCAGACTTCAGTACCGTGTTCCTAGCGACGACAGCTACAATACGACGTAAGTTTTATTGACTTCTGATATTCTTTGGAATTAAGATATTGGGGGAATTATGATTTGACTGATATATTGTGTTCTGGATATGCTGATCAGTATATAATTGAAGTCAGATCGAAGAACGGACTATTTATATAATTGTTATGATTTTTCAAAACTGATATGATCGAGATTGTACAGATTTGATATTATGACTTGTTATTATTGAAGATTATGATTCGTATTGGTATCGATTGTGAGTTGTGGTATTATATCTGTGATGTTGAGATTGACGGGGTTATCAAGACTGTATTGTTTTGCCGTCGAAACATCAGTAGATTGATTTTGATAAGATTCAGTATTCATTGAGATTTTATCATGATATTGTTGATATGGATCAGATTATGTTTGATTTGAGTATTGATCAGAACAGGTCCTGAATTGAGTTATACATTGATACAGTGTATTCGATATTGTTATTGCCAGATTGAATTGACAGGCAGTGAGTTTGAGACTTCGACAGAGTCAGATCGACAGAACGAAACGAAAGGTATAAATTGATGTTGATGAGGGATTGCACAACTCAAGTTAGATTCGACTTGAGTTTCGCAAAATCACATACTTTACCTTATTGCATTGATATTTGCAATTGAATGAGATTGATATCTTTGATCTATTGATTTATGTATTGAGTCATAGGCGGATGCGCCTATTCGTAGACGATTAATCTCGTGAAAGAGGTGCCAGTTAATGATGGAATCGTCACTGAACCATTGCACATTGTCACAGAGATTTGGCAGGATATGCCAGGGCTGATATGCCTAGATGATTGGCAGGTATGCCAGGGCGGATGTGCCTAGTCTGTGGCTGATTTGCCAAGACGTTGGACGTTTGGTCGTATCGATATTGGGGAGTCGAGCAGCTCCTATAGCTGAGATTCGATACGGAAAAGGCCAAAGTCCGTGAATAAGAACGTACCACCACCCCGATCGAGAGTGTAGGTGGGTGTATGTTCTTATTTAGATCGGGATCCCTAGATTAAGATGAGTCGAGTCAGAGTCTAAGAGTCACAGAGTGTGATTCAGAGTTGCATTGATTCATGTGAGTCGAAAAGTCACAGAGTGTGATTCAGAGTTTGTATTGATTCATGTTTCTAATTTGATACATGTTATGAATATCTGTTTCATGCTGTTATATATGTTTATATGAAATGAATGTATACATGATTTATACGGAGAATGTAATTCTCACCGGAGTTATCCGGCTGTTGTCTTGTTTGTATGTGTGCATGACAACAGGTGGGATCAGGATCAAGAATACGATGAGAGATTATATTTAGCGTAGAGATCCAGGCCAGAAGCAGAATATGATTCAGCACAAGATGTATAATCATTGAACCTAGTTGAAATAGAGACATGTAATACATGACTTGTACTTTGATATTGACATGTATATTAGATAGATTACTGTTACGTTTCCACATTTATAATTTAAAAAGAAAAAAATTTAGTCCCACTTTTCTTAATTGTTATATTTGACATTAATAATGATTAAGACATGAATTAGCGTCCGGGTCTCCACAGGTACTATCAAAATAAAGATGTTTGATGCCACCATTCGCCCCATACAGGAGGTACGACAAGTGAAAGGACTGACGAAGAATCTTTTGTCCTTGGGACAATTGGATGACAACGGGTGCAAAACTCGTATCGAGAACGGAATCATGAAAATTGTGAAAGGCGCACTTGTGGATATGAAGGCGTAAAAGGTTGCTGCAAATCTTTATGTACTTTTGGGAGAAACACAAAAAGAGGCGGAACTAGCTGTTGCATCAATTGGTTCAGGAGAAGAACTAACAGTGTTATGGCATAGAAAGCTCGGGCATATGTCAGAACGGGGGTTGAAAATTCTCTCAGAACGGAAGTTGTTGCCGGGACTTACAAGTGTCACTACCCTTTTGTGAGCATTGTATTACAAGTAAAAAACACAGATTAAAGTTTGGCACTTCTACTGCCAGGAGCAAAAGTATATTGGAGCTGATTCATTCGGATGTTTGGCAAGCACCGGTTGTATCCCTAGGAGGAGCGAGATACTTTGTCTCGCTCATTGATGATTTTTATAGGAGATGTTGGGTGTATCCGATCAAGAAGAAATCAGATGTTTTCCAGATCTTCAAATATTTCAAAGCGCGAGTTGAACTTGATTCAGAAAAAAAATCAAGTGTCTGAGGACTGAAAATGGAGGAGAATATACCAGTGACGAATTTGATGCATATTGTCAACATGAGGGCATCAAAAGACAGTTTTTGATGGCTTACACACCTCAACAGAATGGAGTGACGGAGCGGATGAATAGAACCTTGTTGGATAGAACAAGAGCTATGTTTAGGACTGCGGGTCTAGACAAGTCATTTTGGGCAGAAACAGTTAAAACCGCTTGTTATATTATCAATCGTTCTCCTTCAGTGGCGATTGATCTGGAGACTCCGATGGAGATGTGGACCGGGAAGCCTATAGATTATTCTCATTTACATACATTTGGAAGTCTGGTGTACGTTTTGTACAATGAGCAAGAAAGATCAAAGTTTGATTCGAAATCCAGAAAATGTATCTTCTTGGGTTATGCTGATGGAGTAAAGGGGCTTCGCTTGTGGGATCCTACTGTTCACAAGCTTGTCATCAACAGGGATGTTATCTTCGAGGAAGATAAAGTAAAGGGAGACAGAGGCACGTCGAATTCAGAAACTACTATTTTTCAGATGGAAAATAAGAAGGACGAAGGTCAAGTTTGTTGTGAAGCAGTACCAGAGCACGAAGAACAAGAACATATTGAGTCTGATGTTTCCAATGTGAGGCAGTCAACTCGAGACAGAAGACTATCAGGTTGGCTTTCAGATTATGTCACTGAAAGCAACATTGCATGTTGTCTATTATCAGAGGATGGTGAGCCATCGAGTTTCCACGAGGCTACTCAACACTCGGATGTATCTTTGTGGATGATAGGAATGCAAGAATAATTGGAGGAATTAGACAGGAATAAAACTTGGGATCTGGTTACACTACCACGTAGGAGGAAAGCCATTGGAAACAGATGGGTCTATAAGATCAAGCGTGATGACAATAACCAAGTGGAGCGGTATCGTGCTAGATTGGTGGTAAAAAGGTATGCTCAGAAAGAAGGCATTGACTTCAATGAAATATTTTCTCATATGGTTCGGCTTACAACAGTCAGAGTAGTTTTGGCATTGTGTGCGGTGTTTCACCTACATATAGAACAGTTAGATGTAAAAACGGAATTTCTTCATGGAGATCTTGAAGAAGAAATCTATATGCTCCAGCCAGAAGGTTTTACGGAAAAAAGGCAAAGAGAACTTGGTTTTCAGGTTGAACAAATCTCTGTATGGTCTCAAACAGGCGCCGAGTTCAAGAGGTCTGGTGATGATTATATTATTTTGTTGTTGTATGTGAACGACATGTTGGTAGCAGGTCCCAACAAAGATCAGGTCCAAGGATTGAAGGAACAGTTGGCTAGAGAATTTGATATGAAGGACTTGGGACCAGCAAAAAAGATTCTAGGGATGCAAGTTCACCGAGACAGAAGTAACAAAAAGATTTGGCTTTCCTAGAAAAATTATTTGAAGAAAGTCTTGCAATGCTTCAACATGCAAGATAGTAAGCCAATATCAAGCCCTCTTCTTGTTAACTTCAAGTTATCCTCCGAGATGTGTCCTAACAGTGAAGCAGAGAGTGTCACGTCCCGATACCGGGGTGAGTTGACATCCAGCGTTGTTTTACAATTATTCAATCGTAAATCAACAAGCCTCGTAGCACAGTGTACAACCAAACCAGTCTTTTTCATAAAACATACATTGTCTTTAAAACGTAATTAACTTAACAAACGAGTGCGGATGCAAACAACGTAAAAATAAAAGATAGCCAAATTCCAAAGTATGCCTTGATCAACTGAAACCTTGTTACCATCCCCAGAAATGAATTTACTCTTCTTCTTCAACTTGTTTTTCATTCTTATCTGAGAGTGAGAGGTGTAAGGGTGAGTATTATGTGAAATACTCAGCAAGTGGGGGCCGATCGATCACAATAACACGAGGATATACATATATAGATCTTAACAATCCAAAATTTTCCGTGTCTTAACAAACGTCGGAACAATAAATAGACAAAATGATAGATACGACATAACTTATATATATTTATGTAAATATTAAATGAACTTCATGTCACAATAATTATTCATAAAAAAATCAAGACATTGTATTAACAATGAGCAAACATAACTTATCATATGCATATAGACATATCATATATTATTCGTATTGCACTGTTATTTCATCTTATTACATGGTGTTACTGATCAGTCCCCTATATGTAATTCCTCTAAGGGTTGAGGCCATATATCGGTTATTATTACCCACCGCATCAGGGCCATAAACTTGTCATATCTTATCATGTTTTAGAAAAATTTTCCTTTTTACCATTTCTAACTTGAATCATAACAGTGCCTTTAAACATAATTCTTAGAATACACCAATTTGGTGTTTAAGAATATATATTAGAATATAACATGAAACGAAGACAACATAATTTTGAAACGAAAGGAACATGTACTTGGAATTGATTTAAACATGCTTAATAATTTATCGAAACGAAATATTCATATATCAAATCGAAGGAATGTATCATGTCGATCGAATTTTCGAAAACATTCTTAAATAATTTAAAACATAAGCCCACTTACAGAAATGTGTTCCAAAATTACGGAAGAAACAAGCTGGAATTTATCGTCCGAAAATCCGTAAATTAGCTAAACTCCTTTGAAATCCGAGCAGTTTTCTTGCCGAAGGTTTTCACAAAAATTTGACCGTATGGATGAGGCTGAAATTTTGATATGATGTTTAAAACATATGAAAGTGTAATATGAACGGTGGAGATTAGATTTGAAGTAACTGTTGGACTGGAAGTTTCTTTCGAAAATGAACAGAATTTCTAGCTCGAAAATATCACTCAAGAAAAGGTTGATGGTGTTCAAGCTTCATTCATGCTTTGGTTTGAGAGGTTTATGGTGTGTCTTCCCTCATTCTCAAAACATCTATTTATAGGTAAGATTGGAGAATAATTCTTATAATTTAATGCATGCTTTAAAATATTTTAATTATTTTAGTCAAAAATTTGGGCACAATTGTTTTTCAATGTTTTGGACTCTTGTTTTTCAATGTTTTGAGCTCATGTTTGTCAATGTTTTGAACTCCATAATACCTAATAAATATAATACTAATACTGATAATTGATAATAATAAATCATATTCTTACATTCCTCCCTCCTTATTTGAAGTTTCGTCCCTGAAACTTGAATTTTCTAGATTTTCGAACAGATAGGGATTGTAGTATCCCGATGCCTAATTTGAGTTAATTATTGGATTAATTGTATTTCGGTGGGATCGGAAGGACCGAACCGGGTTCGGATCGTCCGAAGTTGGTTCGGATCGTCCGAAGTGGGTTCGGATGGACCGTTCTGTTCGGAGTCAGACGAGTCATGTCATGTCAGAGTTCGGATCGTCCGATCAGGGTTCGGATCGTCCGAAGACAGGTGGCTGGACACGTGGAAGACATGCAGAGTTCGGATCTTCCGAAGTGGATCGGATCTTCCGAAGTGCACCGGATCGGATCTTCCGAAGTGGATCGGATCTTCCGATCGTTGTCTATAAATAGAAGCGCGAGGCTTCACTTTTCACTCGCCAATTCCGAGAGTTCCAGAGCGTTTTAGTCGTTTCTGATGGGTTTCTAGTCTTTTCCCGAGGTTCGGGCACTAGCGGGGAGCTACTGGTTTTGTAGCGGAGCTGTGCTCTAGTTGGGGGCTAGCGGCATCAGTGGGCTGACTACGGACGCAGGTATAGTTCTGGGTTCCCTTTGAGATTTGGGAGTATCTATTAGTCTAGTTAAGGCTTTTAGATGTGGTTTAGTGATATGGTATCACTTGGATTGTAGGCTTGATTCTAGGGCTGATTGCTAGGATCTACTGGTTTGAGGTACGAAAGTACTATCCGAGATAGCAGGATTGAGTATGCTTTACTATGTGTTGCATGTTTATATGTTGCATTATTATCTGTCATATGATGCATGGTTTATTATGCGGCATTTGCATAATCATGTTGAGCCTGATTATCTTTGAGATAGCCTGTTGAGAGGGTGCTCAGCCCTCGTTTATTGTGGATGGTTGGACCCCGTTGGCCGACGGTGGTCAGGTCACCGGTATATCCACAGGTTTATTTTGGTATGGGAGCCACCTCCTGGTGCGACGACGCAGAGTGCTACATACCTTGACGTCATTTACCTGAGCAGTATTTTCGATATACCCAGATCCTGGTATCCAGTACATTTTGCATACATGCATGTCATAGTCTTGTATACTCATGCTTTCGGTACTGAGCGTTTTATGCTCACGTCCTCGGTTTATCTCTGTTTTGGACACCCTATTCGATGGGGCAGGTCTCAGGTTGGACGGTCCAGGAGGGAGTGGACAGGGAGCTGGCAGAGGTTGACCTGTAGTTGTTGGTATTTGTTCTTAGAATTTAGTTCGATCTGGTTGTTTAAGCATTTTGTACTTACAGATTCGATTGGGTTGTATTACTGTTTTTCCGCTGTTTACCTGATTCAGTTTTAAATGTTAATTTTGCATGCTTAAGTTCTGATTAGTAGGTGATTCTGGAACGGGTCACTACATTTATGGTATCAGAGCATGGTATTAAGATTTTGGGATTTAGAACTGTTCTTTTGGGTTTAATCTCTGGTAACTTTTGTAGCTAAGAGATGTCTGGTTTTGACGACGATGCTAGTAGTCATGGCAGCGTTGGACGCTGGGGAGACCGCGACGATCGGGAGCGTCGTCGAGAGCATCGAGAACGTCGTCAACACCGTCGTGATGAGCCTCGGAGTTTTAGTATGCATCGGTTCTTGCAGATGGGGCCGAAACCTCTTTCGGGCGGTGAGACTCCGGATGTTGCAGAAAACTGGCTTGAGAGGATGGAGAGCTGCTTCAAGACTTTTCAGTGCTCGGCGGAGCAGCAGATTGATACCCTTGATTTCTTGCTGGAGGGTGGTGCGCGCAAGTGGTGGAGGTCTACCTCTGCACCGATAGTTCAGCGACAGGGTCGAGTTCTTTGGGTCGATTTCCGAGCCGCATTCATGTTGCTTTACTTTCCGCCAGCTCTTCTGCAGACCAAGGCGATTGAGTTGATCAATCTGAAGCAGGGAAGTTTGTCTGTTGATGAGTATCAGCAGAAGTTCTTTGAGTTGCTTCCGTATGTTCCGCATGTCAGTGACAATGCTAGTGCCAAGTATAACCATTTTCTTCAGGGCCTCAATCAGGAGATTTATGATCGGGTTGTTGTCTGCGATGATCCGACATCGTATGAGGGCCTTGTGAATCGTTGTCGCCAGGCTGAGGGCAGTTTGCTGAGAGGTCGAGCCATGCAGTCTGCTCGTCCTACTAGTTCTTTGGGTCCCCGCGCCCAAGCATTCAAGAAAGCTGGATCTACTTCTTCTTCCTCTGGATCGGGAGGAGTTCACCATTTTGGGAAGAAGAGGGGCCCGTGTCAGCACTGCGGGAAGGATCATCCGACGGAACGTTGTCGCAAGGTTGCGGGTGCTTGTTACAAGTGCGGTGAGATGGGCCACATGAAGAGAGATTGTCCACAGACGGGCGGAGGATCAGGATCTGGTTCTCAGGCTTCAGTTCATCAGAGGCCACAGCAGGGACAGTCTACTCAGGGTTCTAACCTCCGACCGCGTACTCAAGGGCAGGTCTTTGCTCTTAACCAGGATCAGGCGGCTGAGGAGAACGAGAGAGTTATCGCAGGTGTGTTTTTATTATGTGGATTACCTGCTTACGTTCTCATTGATACTGGTGTATCGCATTCATTCATATCTGCGAGATTTGCTAAGCGTCATAAGTTACCTTTCACTTCTTTGGACGTTGTGGTATCTGTTTCCACGCCGATGGGTCATTCGGTGCTAGCTAAACGTCTAGTTATGGGTTGTCCTCTAGAATTTGATGGAAATATTTTAACTGCTAATTTGATGATTCTTGCGATGGAGGATTTTGATTGCATTCTGGGAATAGATGTGCTGACTGTGTTTAGAGCTACTGTGGACTGTTATCAGAAGTTTGTGCAGTTTCGTCCAGTTGAGGGCGACAGTTGGTTTTTCTATGGAGAGGGAGCGCGACCCCCGATGCCTGTGGTTTCTGCTCTGAAAGCCTGTCGTGCTTTAGAGTCGGGCGGGGAAGGCTACCTTATCTATGCTATTGATTCGTCCGCAGATAGTGTCGGTATCAGTGACATTCCAGTGGTTTGCGATTTTCCGGATGTTTTTCCCGAGGAGATTCCTGGTTTTCCTCCCGTTCGGGAAGTGGATTTCGGCATTGATTTAGTGCCAGGCACGGCACCAATCTCTAGAGCTCCTTATCGTTTAGCTCCATCGGAGATGCAAGAATTGAAACAGCAGTTGCAGGATCTTCTTGACAAGGGGTATATTCGACCCAGTGTGTCCCCGTGGGGAGCACCAGTTCTTTTTGTCAAAAAGAAGGATGGTTCTATGCGGCTCTGCATAGATTATCGGCAGTTGAATCGTGCTACGATAAAGAATAAGTATCCGTTGCCACGGATTGATGATTTATTTGATCAACTGCAAGGTACCTCTGTGTATTCCAAAATTGATTTAAGGTCTGGTTATCATCAGCTTCGAGTTCATCAGGGAGATATATCGAAGACTGCATTCAGGACCAGGTATGGGCATTATGAGTTTCTGGTTATGCCTTTTGGGGTGACGAATGCACCAGCAGTTTTTATGGATCTGATGAATCGGGTATTTCGGGATTTCTTGGATAAGTTTGTTGTGGTGTTTATAGATGATATCTTAATCTATTCGCATGATCAGCAAGAACACGCACAACACTTAAGGATTATTTTACAGACACTTCGCGAGAATCAGCTTTATGCGAAGTTGAGTAAATGTGAGTTTTGGATTGACAGGGTTGTATTCCTTGGTCATGTCATTTCTAGCGAGGGAGTTTCAGTTGACCCAAGTAAGGTGGAAGCGGTGTTGAACTGGTCGCGTCCGACGACAGTAGCCGAGATCCGCAGTTTTCTGGGATTGGCTGGGTATTATCGCCGTTTCATTGTCAACTTCTCTCAGATTGCTAAGTCACTCACTCAGCTCACTCGGAAAGATGTTTCATTTGAGTGGACATCAGAGTGCGAAGAGAGTTTCTTGGAACTTCGCAGACGTTTGACATCTGCGCCTATTTTGGCTTTACCGTCTGGATCTGGTGGTTTCAGTGTTTACACCGATGCCTCTTTACAGGGACTAGGGTGTGTTCTAATGCAGAATGAGCATGTGATTGCTTATGCGTCGAGACAGTTAAAGCCTCATGAGGAAAACTATCCTGTTCATGATCTGGAATTAGCAGCGATCGTTTTTGCTTTAAAAATCTGGCGCCATTATCTGTATGGTGAGCGATTTGAGATCTTCACTGATCATAAGAGTTTGAAGTATCTGTTCACTCAGGCTGAGTTGAACATGCGTCAGCGTCGTTGGATGGATCTACTCAAGGATTACGATTGTGAGATCAAGTATCATCCAGGATCTGCGAATCTCACGGCCGATGCTCTCAGTCGCAAGGTGAGGTTATTTGCTCTTCAGACTTGTGCTGTATCTGGGATTATTCAGGATTTCTGTTCGATGGGATTCAATTGTAAGCATCGGAAGGGGACAGAGAGTATCCGTATAGCTACTATTTTGTCCGAGCCAGTTTTGTATTCTCGGATTAGAGATGCTCAGATGTCTGATTCTAAGGTTCAGAAATTAGCTCGGTTGGCTGATGGAGATAATACTTCTGGATTCCACTATCAGTCCGAGGGTCTTTTGTGCTTATCTGGTCGTGTTGTTGTACCGGAAGATGACACTTTGAGGGAGGAGATTTTGTCCCAGGCTCATCGTAGCAAGTTGAGTGTTCATCCAGGGAGCAACAAGATGTATAAGGATTTGAGGACTCGATTTTGGTGGAAAGGTATGAAACGTAATGTTTATCAGTATGTCTCCAAGTGCCTTGTCTGTCAGCAGGTGAAGGCTGAGTATCGACGACCTGGAGGTTTGTTGCAGAATCTTCCTATTCCGGAGTGGAAGTGGGAGCATATCACGATGGACTTCGTGACTCACTTGCCTATGTCTGCGGGGAATAGAGATGCTATCTGGGTGGTAGTGGATCGGCTTACTAAGTCTGCCCATTTTCTTCCGTATAACAGAGATTTCACTTTCGATCGGATGGCACGGTTGTACATTCAGGAGATTGTACGGTTTCATGGTGTGCCCGTGAGTATCGTTAGTGACAGAGATCCTCGATTTACGTCTAGATTTTGGGGCAGCTTTCAGCAAGCTTTGGGCACTACCTTGAGTTTGAGTACTGCATATCACCCAGAGACTGACGGTCAGTCAGAGAGGACTATTCGTACTCTTGAGGATATGTTGAGATCTTGTGTGATGGATTTCGGGCCAGCTTGGAAGGATCATCTGTCACTGATAGAGTTTGCATACAACAACAGTTTTCATAGGAGTATTGGTATGTCTCCGTTTGAAGCATTGTATGGTCGACGTTGTCGTACTCCTCTGTTCTGGGAGGAAGTCGGAGAACGACAGGTCGAGGGTCCAGAATTGATTCAGCAGGCCATGGACAAAGTTCTTGTGATCAAACAACGGATTAAGACTGCTCAGGATCGACAAGCGAGTTATGCGAACACCAAGCGCAGACCTCTTCATTTTGATGCAGGCGAGAAAGTTTTTCTCAAGGTATCACCTTTTCGGAGGATTCTGAGATTTGGACTCAAGGGTAAGCTATCTCCGAGATTCATTGGTCCTTTTGAGATCTTAGAATGTGTGGGAGATTTGGCCTACAGATTAGCTTTGCCACCGTATCTGTCTAGTGTTCACAATGTGTTTCATGTGTCCTTGTTGAGACGATACGTAGCGGATGAGTCTCATGTTTTGCATCCGACAGAAGTTCAGTTGAATCAGGATTTGTCTTTTGTGGAAAGACCGGTTTCGATCTTAGACCGGAAGGATAAGGTACTGCGGAATAAGACTATTCCTCTTGTCTTAGTGCAGTGGCAACGCCGAGGTACTGAAGAAGCTACTTGGGAACTAGAGAGTCGCATGCGGTCAGAGCATCCAGAATTGTTCTAGTTGTAGTATTTTCAGTTATGATTATAATTTCAGTCGTACTTCAGTTGTAATTCATTCTTAAGTTGAATGTATTGTTGTTCAGAATTGTCATTCTTCAGACTCGATTTCGCGGACGAAATCCTTTTTAGAGGGGGAGAATGTAGTATCCCGATGCCTAATTTGAGTTAATTATTGGATTAATTGTGTTTCGGTGGGATCGGAAGGACCGAACCGGGTTCGGATCGTCCGAAGTTGGTTCGGATCGTCCGAAGTGGGTTCGGATGGACCGTTCTGTTCGGAGTCAGACGAGTCATGTCATGTCAGAGTTCGGATCGTCCGATCAGGGTTCGGATCGTCCGAAGACAGGTGGCTGGACACGTGGAAGACATGCAGAGTTCGGATCTTCCGAAGTGGATCGGATCTTCCGAAGTGCACCGGATCGGATCTTCCGAAGTGGATCGGATCTTCCGATCGTTGTCTATAAATAGAAGCGCGAGGCTTCACTTTTCACTCGCCAATTCCGAGAGTTCCAGAGCGTTTTAGTCGTTTCTGATGGGTTTCTAGTCTTTTCCCGAGGTTCGGGCACTAGCGGGGAGCTACTGGTTTTGTAGCGGAGCTGTGCTCTAGTTGGGGGCTAGCGGCATCAGTGGGCTGACTACGGACGCAGGTATAGTTCTGGGTTCCCTTTGAGATTTGGGAGTATCTATTAGTCTAGTTAAGGCTTTTAGATGTGGTTTAGTGATATGGTATCACTTGGATTGTAGGCTTGATTCTAGGGCTGATTGCTAGGATCTACTGGTTTGAGGTACGAAAGTACTATCCGAGATAGCAGGATTGAGTATGCTTTACTATGTGTTGCATGTTTATATGTTGCATTATTATCTGTCATATGATGCATGGTTTATTATGCGGCATTTGCATAATCATGTTGAGCCTGATTATCTTTGAGATAGCCTGTTGAGAGGGTGCTCAGCCCTCGTTTATTGTGGATGGTTGGACCCCGTTGGACGACGGTGGTCAGGTCACCGGTATATCCACAGGTTTATTTTGGTATGGGAGCCACCTCCTGGTGCGACGGCGCAGAGTGCTACATACCTTGACGTCATTTACCTGAGCAGTATTTTCGATATACCCAGATCCTGGTATCCAGTACATTTTGCATACATGCATGTCATAGTCTTGTATACTCATGCTTTCGGTACTGAGCGTTTTATGCTCACGTCCTCGGTTTATCTCTGTTTTGGACACCCTATTCGATGGGGCAGGTCTCAGGTTGGACGGTCCAGGAGGGAGTGGACAGGGAGCTGGCAGAGGTTGACCTGTAGTTGTTGGTATTTGTTCTTAGAATTTAGTTCGATCTGGTTGTTTAAGCATTTTGTACTTACAGATTCGATTGGGTTGTATTACTGTTTTTCCGCTGTTTACCTGATTCAGTTTTAAATGTTAATTTTGCATGCTTAAGTTCTGATTAGTAGGTGATTCTGGAACGGGTCACTACAGGGATATTGCTCGAAAATCTTCTCTTTTGGTTCCCAAGTAGCTTCTCTTTCGGTATGATTAGACCACTGTATCTTATCATAGGAAATGTTGCGTCGCCTTAATAATTTTTCTTTGGTGTCCAAAATTCGAATTGGAACTTCTTCAAATCTTAGTTTTTCATTCAGATTACTTTCCATCGGGAGCGGTCCAGTTTCAAGAACATGACTTGGATCTGGGATGTATTTCCTCAATTGTGAAACATGAAATACATTATGAATTCTTGATATATCTGGTGGCAATGCTAGTCTGTATGCCAATGTTCCGATTCTTTCTAAAATTTCAAAAGGTCCTATGTATCGAGGATGTAATTTCCCAGCTTTATTGAATCGAACAACTCCTTTCATGGGAGAAACTTTTACGTAAGCTTTTTCTCCAACGGTGAACTCCACTGGTCTCCTCTTTAGATCAGCCCAACTATTCTGTCGATCTTGAGCAATTTTGAGTCTTTCTTTAATGATTGTTACTTTGTCCACGGTTTCTTGGACAGGTTCAGGTCCAGTTATGGATTTCTCTCCTACCGCATCCTAGTATAGAGGTGATCGACATTTTCGGCCGTACAGAGCTTCGTATGGAGCCATTCCAATACTGCTATGATAACTGTTATTGTAAGCGAACTCAATTAAAGGTAGATATTCACTCCAATTACCACTGAATTCTAAAACACATGCTCGTAGCATATCTTCGAGGTTTGTATTGTTCTCTCTGTTTGGCCATCAGTTTGAGGGTGATAAGCTGTACTGAGAGTAACCTTAGTCCCCATAACTTGTTGAAAACTTTTCCAGAACCGAGATACAAATCTTGGATCTCTATCAGACAGAATGCTTGTCGGAACTCCATGTAATCGCACAATATTGTCCATGTATATGGTAACCAATTTTTCCAGATTATAATTCATGCGGACATGAAGAAAATGAGCAGATTTTGTGAGTCTATCTACGATGACCCATATTCCATTATGACTTTGCTTAGACTTTGGTAAACCTACTAAAAAATCCATGGAAATATGTTCCCATTTCCATTCTGGAATTTCCAAGGGTTGAAGAAGTCCTACAGGCCGTTGATGTTCAGCTTTAACTTGTTGACAAACCTGGCATCTAGAGATGTATTCTGATACATCCTTCTTCATTCCGCTCCACCAGAAATTTTTCTTTAAATCTCTGTACATTTTTGTACTGCCGGGGTGGACCGAAAATTTTGATTTATGTGCTTCAGACATTACTTTCTGTCGAAGATTCTCAATGTTTGGTACACACAATCGTCCTTTTATCCATAAAACTCCCTTCTCGTCTATATGAAGATCTTGTGACTTCTTTTCTTTGACTTGTTCTTTATGTTTTGTCAAAGTAGGATCTTGATTCTGTCTTAACTTGATTGTTTCTTGAAGGCATGGTTGTGCAGAAAGTGAAGCTAGGATCACTTTACCCATGTTTTTCCTACTTAAAGCATCAGCTACCTTATTTGCCTTGCCCGGGTGATAGCTTATTGTTAAATCATAATCTTTTAACAATTCAATCCATCTTCTCTGCCTCATGTTCAATTCTTTCTGTGTGAACAAATACTTGAGACTTTGATGATCTGTGAAGATCTCGCATTTGGCGCCATAAAGATAATGCCTCCAAATTTTTAAGGCAAAAACTACCGCAGCTAGTTCGAGGTCGTGAGTAGGATAATTTTTCTCGTACGGCTTAAATTGCCTTGATGCATATGCGATTACTCTTCCTTCTTGCATGAGTACGCATCCTAAACCCTCTTTTGATGCGTCACTGTAAATGGTAAAGATTTTGTCCTCAGCGGGTAGAACCAGTACTGGTGTAGATGCAAGCTTTTCCTTGAGCGTTTGGAAGCTCTTTTCACACTCCTCACTCCAGTTGAATTTTGAATTCTTTTGTGTGAGTTTTGTAAGAGGCGTAGCTATTGAAAAGAAACCTTCAACAAATTTTCGATAGTAACCTGCCAATCCCAGAAAGCTTCGAATTTGAGTTACTGTCTTAGGTCTCGGCCAGCCAGTATTGCTTCCACCTTTTAAGGATCCACAAATACTCCTTCTTTTGAAATGATATGGCCTAAGAAAGTCACACTTTTTTGCCAGAATTCGCATTTCTTGAATTTCGCGTATAACTCTTTTTCTCTTAACATCTGAAGAGTCAGGTGAAGATGTTCTTTGTGATCCTCTTCACTTTGGGAATATACGAGAATGTCATCGATAAATACCACCACAAATTTGTCGAGAAATGGCTTGAATACCTTGTTCATGAGATCCATGAAAGCTGCTGGAGCATTTGTCAATCCAAATGGCATTACCGTAAACTCATAATGGCCATATCTTGTTCTGAAAGCTGTCTTTGACACGTCTTATGGTTTGACCTTTAGTTGATGATATCCTGTCCTCAAATCAAGCTTGGAAAATACTGTGGCTCCTTTGAGTTGATCGAAAAGATCATCTATCCTTGGAAAAGGATATCTGTTTTTGATTGTGATCTTGTTGAGTTCTCTATAATCGATACAAAATCTCATACTTCCATCTTTTTTCTTTACAAATAAAACTGGAGCTCCCCAAGGAAAGACACTTGGTCTGATTTGTTTCTTGTCTAACAACTCTTGGAGTTGTTCTTTTAGCTCATTGAGTTCTGCTGGAGCCATTCGATAGGGTGCCTTTGATATTGGTGTAGCACCTGGTACCAAGTTAATCTCGAATTCTATCTCATGGTCCGGGACCATTCCAGGTAGCTCTTCTGGAAAGACATCCGAAAATTCTTGTACCACTGGAATATCTTCTATCTTGAGCTCGACTCCTTCTTTTACTTCATTTACCATTGCTAGGTAGACTATTTCTCCAGACTTCATGGCTTACCAGGTTTGAGATGCAGAAAGGAGGGATTTACGTTTCTTAGCCTTGCCATGGTATGTGATTTCTTTTTGTCTTGGAGTTCGGAGTTTGATAATCTTACGCCGACAATCTACTATTGCATGACTCTTGGATAACCAATCTATTCCCAGAATAACGTCGAACTCCACCATGTTGACTTGAATCAATTCAGCGTTGAATGTGTGTTCATTTATATACACTATGCAGTTCCGATGTATCTTATGTGTTTCAATTGTTTTACTGGTGGGAGTAGCAATTCTAAAAGGTTCAACAAGTATCTCTGGTATAATTCCTAACTTTTTAGTGAATATCTTAGAAATAAATGAATGAGTCGCACCACAGTCAAACAACACATAAGCTGAAATTTTATTGATTATAATGGTACCTGCCACGACATCGTTTGCATCATCTGCCTCTTCTTGAGTTATGGCAAACATACGAGCATTGGTCTTATTCTCCTTTGGTTTGTTGGGGGTAGCATTAGTGTCTGACCATGTCATTTTCTTTAATGGTTCAGGACAATTAGCAATTCGGTGTCCCATCTTCCCACAATTGAAGCAAGCACCAGTGTTCCTTCAACATTCTCCAATGTGTCGGTAGTTGCATAATGGACACGGTTTTATGCCTGAGAATGTCGCAGTTGAATTGGAAGGAGTTCCCTTGAATGGTTCACTCGATTGGTTTGACCTTTTAACTGGTTTTTTACCTTGAAAAGATTGTCCAGTGAGAGGTCATTTATTTTTATTTTCATCTTCTCGACGCTTGATATCAGTCTCAGCTCTAATGGCTGCTCCCATTAAATCATCAAAACCTGTGGGTTGGTAAACTGCTAGAGCTGATTGGATACGGCTGTTCAGACCACGTTTGAAACGATGCATCTTCAGGATATCATCTGCCATGATGGCAGGAGCATAGGTTCCAAGAGAGTTGAATTTAGAAGTGTACTCCACAACAGACATATCCGGGGTTTGAGTAAAATTCTAAAATTCACTCAACAATTTTAATCTCAACTCTGCTGGAT
Organism: Primulina eburnea; assembly: GCF_022965805.1. Taxonomy (NCBI): domain Eukaryota; kingdom Viridiplantae; phylum Streptophyta; class Magnoliopsida; order Lamiales; family Gesneriaceae; genus Primulina; species Primulina eburnea. The sequence goes on along the minus strand of NC_133108.1, from coordinate 20,889,879 downwards.
AGTATTGTTTCAAGAATACTTCTCGAAATCTTTGCCATGTGATTGGTTCGACTTCTGTCATATTTTCTGAGATTGTCTCCCACCATTTTGTCGCCTTTTCTTCTAGGAATGGTGTCACCACAGTCACTTTTAGTTCATTTGGCACTTCAAGCAATTGGAGTTGTGTCTCAATATTCTTGAGCCAGCCTTGACCAACTTCTGGGTCAGGGTTGCCATCAAACGTTGGGACTCGATTCCTCCGAAGAGATTCATAATGGTGTTTGATTCCATTCGGTGGTGGAGCTGGTGGTGGCTGATTAGTGTTGGTATTTAAATGGCTCATTCCTTGGAGGGTTGTTGCCACAATGGTTGCTATGGCCATTAAATCTTCTCTGCTAAGGCCAACTCTTGCTGGTGGTGGTGTATCTTCGTTGTTATTGTTGTTGCAATCATTGTTACGATTGGCATATCGCGGGTTGCGGTCGCTACGATGGGGTCTCTCTGCCATTTCCTACACGCATGAGAATTTCTAAGAGGTTTGAATAATTATGTACAAAAATATTGAAGATTATCTCAAATATGAAATCAATCAAAGAATAGATCAAATAAAATTTTTATTAATTCCAATGAAAAGAAAAAGCAATACAAATCAAAGTTTTCATAAGTACAATGATAAAAAGTAAAAGAAAAGAAATGGATTATCAATCCTTATTACAAATAGTCACGACACTAAATACTCAATCATCTAAAATCTCGCCATCTCCTAGTTCTGCATCTTCCATATGTTCTTCTACCGGTTCTACTTCCGGCTCCAATGCCATAATGATGGCATCCTCAAGATGATGAACATGATTATGTAATTGTTCATTTTGCATAGTCAAATTCTGCACCGAATTCTGCAGTTCTTGAATGGTTTCCTCATCTTGATGACGGAGTTGTTTTTCCATTAGGAACATTTGTTGAATCTGAGACTGTAGTGCTTGGGATTCCTCTAACATTCATTGGTGTAATCCATCCATTTCAAGGGCTATTGTTTGGGAAGCCTCTAGTTTGTTCTTGGTCATTTCGTGTTGTTTTTCTTCTGAGTTATGATAATAAGCAAACCTTTGCACGTCAGCCTGAAGATGATCTTTGATATCTTCTAGTTCTTGTTTTTCCTTCTTCAAGTTTTCATATACCAAATATTTGGCTAACAATTGATCATGATATTTTTGTAGTTCCTCGTAAAGTTGCGCTCTAAGATGCGCCATTGAAATTTCGTGGTCGCTAAGGGAGAGTTCACGTATAGGTTTGGGTATTTCAGCACGAGTACGGGGAGCCATTTCCTGAAATAAAACAAATGGAAAGGCTTAGAAAAGGAGTTATGATATTCACGATTATTACCAAAAACGGCAAAACGTGATTTTTGGATGCTTCAACAATAGAATTTTGCAATTTTCAGATGTCACGATAAGAATAGTGAATATTGTTCATTGGTAGGAAGTCGCTAGGGTCTTGCCAAAAACTGACTTTGTCAAATTTCCTATGGCAATTTCCCAGCGGGATTATGAACTTGGAGGGCTCTGATACCACTTAAATGTCACGTCCCGATACCGGGGTGAGTTGACATCCGACGTTGTTTTACAATTATTCAATCGTAAATCAACAAGCCTCGTAGCACAGTGTACAACCAAACCAGTCTTTTTCATAAAACATACATTGTCTTTAAAACGTAATTAACTTAACAAACGAGTGCGGATGCAAACAACGTAAAAATAAAAGATAGCCAAATTCCAAAGTATGCCTTGATCAACTGAAACCTTGTTACCATCCCCAGAAATGAATTTGCTCTTCTTCTTCAACTTGTTTTTCATTCTTATCTGAGAGTGAGAGGTGTAAGGGTGAGTATTATGTGAAATACTCAGCACGTGGGGGCCGATCGATCACAATAACACGAGGATATACATATATAGATCTTAACAATCCAAAATTTTCCGTGTCTTAACAAACGTCGGAACAATAAATAGACAAAATGATAGATACGACATAACTTATATATATTTATGTAAATATTAAATGAACTTCATGTCACAATAATTATTCATAAAAAAATCAAGACATTGTATTAACAATGAGCAAACATAACTTATCATATGCATATAGACATATCATATATTATTCGTATTGCACTGTTATTTCATCTTATTACATGGTGTTACTGATCAGTCCCCTATATGTAATTCCTCTAAGGGTTGAGGCCATATATCGGTTATTATTACCCACCGCATCAGGGCCATAAACTTGTCATATCTTATCATGTTTTAGAAAAATTTTCCTTTTTACCATTTCTAACTTGAATCATAACAGTGCCTTTAAACATAATTCTTAGAATACACCAATTTGGTGTTTAAGAATATATATTAGAATATAACATGAAACGAAGACAACATAATTTTGAAACGAAAGGAACATGTACTTGAAATTGATTTAAACATGCTTAACAATTTATCGAAACGAAATATTTATATATCAAATCGAAGGAATATATCATGTCAATCGAATTTTCGAAAACATACTTAAATACTTTAAAACATAAGCCCACTTACAGAAATGTGTTCCAAAATTACGGAAGAAACAAGCTGAAATTTATCGTCCGAAAATCCGTAAATTAGCTAAACTCGTTTGAAATCCGAGCAGTTTTCTTGCCGAAGGGTTTCACAAAATTTGACCGTATGGATGAGATTGAAATTTTGATATGATGTTTAAAACATATGAAAGTGTAATATGAACGGTGGAGATTAGATTTGAATTAACCATTGAACTGGAAGTTTCTCTCGAAAATGAACAGAATTTCTAGCTCGAAAATATCACTCAAGAAAAGGTTGATGGTGTTCAAGCTTCATTCATGCTCTAGTTTGAGAGGTTTATGGTGTGTCTTCGCTCATTCTCAAAACATCTATTTATAGGTAAGATTGGAGAATAATTCTTATAATTTAATGCATGCTTTAAAATATTTTAATTATTTTAGTCAAAAATTTGGGCACAATTGTTTTTCAATGTTTTGGACTCTTGTTTTTCAATGTTTTGAGCTCATGTTTGTCAATGTTTTGAGCTAATGTTTGTCAATGTTTTGAACTCCATAATACCTAATAAATGTAATACTAATACTAATAATTAATAATAATAAATCATATTCTTACAGAGAGGATGGAGATGTCTCGAGTATCATATGCATCAGCAGTGGGAAGTTTGATGTTCGCCATGATCTGTACAAAACCGGACATTGCTCAAGCAGTGGCAGCAGTTATTCGGTATATGGCGAATCCTAGAAGAGAGCATTGGAGCACTGTTAAGAGGATCCTTAGATACATTAAGGGTACCTCGAATGCTGCATTATGTTATGGAGGATCGTATTTTACACTCAGGGGCTATGTCGATTCAGATTATGGAGGTGATCCTGATAAGAGGAAATCTACTACTGGTTATGTGTTTACACTTGCAGGATGAGCAGTAAGTTGGGTTTCAAAATTGCAGGCAGTTGTGTCGTTATCTACAACAGAGGCAAAATACATGGCAGATACTCAAGATTGCAAGGAGGCAATATGGATTAAAATGTTATTGGAGGAGAAAGGACACAACAAGAGAATGTTCCTTTGTTTTGTGACAGTCAGAGTGCCTTGCACATCACAAGGAATCCAACCTTTCTTTCCAGGACAAAATACATAGGAGTACAATTTCAATTTGTTCGATAAGTAGTAGAAGAAGGAAGCGTAGATATGCAGAAGATCCATACAAAGGACAAAACATTGAAAAGTTTGATTGGTATAGATTCTCAAGTGGCCTAGCGGAAACGTAAGCAGCAGGTAATGGCAAGATTGAAAGGATGTTTGGAGATGTGTTTGATTCTCAATCAAATCTCCAAGTGGGTGAAATTTCGACAAGAATATTAAATGAGGGGTCATCAATGTTGGCATATTTGAATTGAATTGGTAAAAGAAACGTGGGCTGTTTGATTGTTTGAATAATTCAGAAACGTGTCTTCACACTGACAGGGGCTCTAGAAATAGAGTTCCTCTCTTCATTCTTAAATCATCCCTTCTTCGAGTTTTCTCTCATCTTATAAGCATTTGAGTGCTTAGTTCTATAATATTTGTGAGGCGTTTGTTCTCCTGTATTAAGAGAGTGTGTATTCTCTTTTGAAACTCAGTGAGTGAGTTGTACACCACAAAATATTATAGTGAGATTTTTTTCATCTTGTCCGTGGTTTTTACCCTAATAATTTTAGGGGTTTTCCACGTAAATCTCGGTGTCCAATTTATTCTTTATTTTCGGGTTTTATTATCTCAAATTTCGCACGTGAGACCAACAAATTGAAGTTTTATACTTCCCTAGCCATAAAAAAAATAGATTTGTGTGTGAAATACAATGATTTTCCTTCTTTCTCTTGTCTCTTTTATGTGTTTCGTAAATAATATCTCCTATTGTACAAAAACAAACATATTATAGAGATACTTCATCCGCCTATACACACACACTACCCTTCTTGCGCGACTTATTACATACCTAGAGATCAAGCATGAAAACCAAAACAAATAGATGGAATTCATTGAGGATGTAACCAAAAATATTATTGAGATTCAAATAAAAGTTCTTGTTAAAATAGGTGTCCAACGAGTCATCTTGTAACTTAAGTTTTAATTACTCTTATGTAAAAATAATAATTATTTTAATAAGATTTTATGATTTTATCCAATTATAAAATTTATTTTAGTTGTTTATCCGTACAAGCTGAATACATAAAAACCTTGAGTATACAATAAGTACCAAGAGGTTTGTCTTTCAACCTAAGATCATGAAACTCATTAGGAAGTGTGTTGTATGTTTTAAATTAATTCATAGTCGATTCATCCGTCTAAAATAAGTATAAAGATCTTTTGAGCTTAGACTTACATCAGTGATGTAAATTGTCACGCCCCAAAATCGGAGTTAGTCGACTCCGACGTTGTTCAACAATCATATAATCCTCAAACAACAAGTCTTGTAGTACACTATAAACAAAAACGAATTTATATCATAATTACCATAGAATTTACATTTTCTTTGGAATGTAAAAAATTTCCAAAATATTAATAATCTCGTGGAAGCATCTAAATAAGAAAAACTAAAATGAAATCCTTGATTCTTCTTATTATCAGCCCCAAAATTGGTCTTGTTCATCTTCCTAGATTTCTTCTTCTTCATCTGTGTTATCTGGGGAAGATAAAGTAAGGAGTGCGTGATATGGTTATCACCTAGTAAGTGGAGACCGTTCGAGCACATGCATAATAAATACACATGATCTTAAAAAAACATGTCATGCATCACATTTCGTATCATTTATCATCACATTGAGATTTCTATACTTTCCGTATACGTTCAAACTTACGTCAACTAAATTATGAACGATGGAGATCTGGTTTAAAATATTTTTTTCCTATTTATGGAATAAAAAATCATATATATGCTATTCTCGCTTAAAATCTGAGCATTTTTCTTGCGAATACTATATACAGAAAACTAAATGTTGGATTTGGGTGAATTTTGGACATGATGTTCAAAACATATGATAGTGTATTCTGAATAGAGGGGATCAGATGTGAGGCCCGGGACCGAAGAGGGTGGGGGTGATGGCCGGTGCCTTGAGGTTGCACGGACAATGAGCGGCTCCTGGCAGGCTTCTAGGTGGAGGAAACAGAACGAGCCGATCCCACACCGGAATGAGAGGGATTACGAGACTCTTCAATCTAATGGACTGTACAGTTGAAGACGGATTTAAATATTTGATATGTACTACTCATATCAAGAAGGTGCATCTTCTTTTCGGTAGCTCATCACATAACAACTCCAAAGTTAAGCGTGCTTGACTTGGGGCAATTTTGGGTTGGGTGACCTCCTGGGAAGTTTTCTAGGGTTCGTGTGAGTGATTACATAAGCACGTTGAAAAGACTCGTCTTGATACAATGAGGACAGTCGTCGAATCTGGGGCGTTACAGTTGGTATCAGAGCCAACCTCTCTTAGTACGGTGTGGTTCAGGGACGAACCAAGCGGAATCTGGTGGGCATATGAGGCCCGGGGCCGAAGAGGGCGTGGGGTGATCGCCGGTGCCTTGAGGTTGCACGGACAATGAGCGGCTCCTGGCAGGCTTCTAGGCGGGGGGAATATGAATGAACCGATCCCACACCAGAATGAGAGAGATTCCGAGACTGTTCAATGTAATGGATTGTAGAGTACAAAAGGGCTTTAAAAATTTGATATGTACTACTCATATCAAGAAGTTGGATCTTCATTTCGGTAGCTCATCACATAACAACTCCAAAGTTAATCGTGCTTGACTTGGGACAATTTTGGGATGGGTGACATCCTGGGAAGTTTCCTAGGGTGCGTGTGAGTGAGGACATAAGCACGCTGAAAAGACTCGTTGTGATACAGTGAGTATAGTTGTCAAATCTGGGGCGTTACATCAGAATTGGTGATAATATTGGCCTGCATGTATCACTAAAAAAATGGACGGAACTTTTCTTTGCAAAATTTTCGAAAATGTATCCGCACTTGGGAGAGGATTTTCGAAATATAGAGTGAATTTGAAGGTGTGATTTTTTAGAATGAGGTGATGGTATTTTAAAGGGGTGGGTTCAAAATCTTATCATAATTCGTTGAAAATCATTCATTTCGAGATGAACATTCCATAAATTTCGAGATACTCATTCAATAAATTACGAGATATTTCTTCCATAATTTTGATATGCTCCCTTGTTGAGAAAAACTGCTTTGTATGTAATATTATCTTCAAAATTTGATAGATATCACAACCCTTATTTTCGAGATTAATACATGTGTTAGAACTTTTCAAGTTCGCAATCTTAATTTTGATGTTAACAAAACTTGTTATTTTATGTTACTAATATTTTACTTTAGTGTGAAAAAGCTAAGATCAGTTGCGAGCTCTTTACATTGCAAACTTATGACCCAACTGATCGAACAAACTGAATCAGGCAAACTGATAAGTCAAATGAGTAGTTCAGCTAATTGTCCAGTTGATAGATAGCTCAGCAGGAAAACCTCAGAAGCCCGGCCAGCCGAAGTAGGGTTCAACTGATGGAGAAACCCAGCTGATCAGTTCAACTGAATGAGAGTGAAATCAGTTCAACTGATGAGTCAATTGATTTCACCAGCCCAACTGAATATCAGTTCAGCTTACTAGTTTGGAGCGTCAGTTAAGAATCTTTCAGTTGTAGGTGAAGACAAACTCATTCAGTGGATTCCAGCTAAAAGCAATTGTCTTGTCAAAGAACAATAATGACCGTTGCATCAGAGCATTAAAGACAAACGTTTCAGAAGAGCAGTCGAAAAGTCAAGACACAGAGTCCAAGGAACAAATTGAAGATGAAACAGATACAATAATTCAGTCCCACTGTACGATCAGTTTCATGCCTATAAATAGAAGATCGATGAAGAGAAAAAAAAGTGTGTGAAGATACAAAGAAAAAGGGCTCGCATATTGCATATTAGCTTACAAGAAAAATCAGCCCAGATGAACACTTCATCGTGTTATCGGCTTAGATTAGAAGCATATTTCCCTCAGTGTGTGGGAGCACCTTTTCGGTGTATTCTTTGTTAAGCTCCCACACACACACACACTCACCGCCTCCACCCAAATACAGTCTTGCACAAAGACATTAAACTTCTGTATGTAGTCTTTGACACACATACATAAAAGAAGTGTTCGCTGAAAGGTGCTGCCTTCAGTATAGGCTAGGAATTCAGTTGAGGCAGTAGTATAAGTCCTAGGCTGAGTGCGTTTGTACAAGTAGTTGTATAAACCAAAGTCTTCTAGTGGATCCTACCCGAGGTGGTAGAAGAGGTGACATAGGATCAGTTGAAGTCTCCGAACATCCATAAACATCCGTTTTAACTGATTAATTGTTGTTTTCAAACTGACTTGATCAGTTAGAGCATTCGTCAGTTCATTTTTTGTCGTAACTGAACTGATATATGCGACAATTGATCCCCTGATTTTCAGTTATTCAGTTTACATAAGTTAAAATGTTTTCTAATTTAACAGTCTTCTTCATGAAGGATTACTTCGAGTTTCTTCCGCTTGGTTTTTAACTAAACTCGATTTAATACATCGGTATTAACATTCTTAAAACACGAGATATTGCAGCTCATTGGAGAATATTGTGTTTGAAATGCCTTCAAAGGAACCAGCGCATGATCCTTCAATTTGTATCAGAGCTAGCTGTTCTAAGAAGAACATTTGAAGAACACTGTGTTTTAAAATATGTTACTTTAAAATAGTGTTAAAAGCTATTTAAAAGTATTTCACACTATTTTCAAAACTATTTGAAAATGTTTATCTATTACTCATTGCAAAGGGTTGATAGGATTGGCTCTCCAACTAACATTTTCGCCATTTCTCTCGACTCCAAGGTTTGGGGCCTTAATCAGCCTGCAGAGTCCTGAGCTTCATCTGTCAAGACGCACGACTAAATTTGTAAGGTCCAAGAAATTTAATTCATGTAACCTGAATGCATGCAATCTAGGATTTTTATTTAAATTATGTGTTTAATTACTTTTATGCATAACTCATGCATGAAAGGATTTATTTCATGAAATTTTATAAGTTCATGCATTAGGGTTTCTAGGTGCATTTCGCGCTCGATCGAGGAACGCAGGCCAGAGAATTTTCAGCAAAAATTATTTTATTACATGATTAATTTTAATTAATTTTAAAGAGTATTTATCAAGAAATGGACTTTGTTGGGTATTTTTATCCGCCAGAGCGTAATTTTTAACGGTATGTAAATTTTATCGAATCAGGGGACTTTTTGAGGGTTTGGCTAATATTTTAAAAACTTTCCAACACGAAATATTTTTCGGGAGTGTGTTTGGATTTAATGGGCCTATTTTTAAGCTTATTGGGCTTAAATATATTTTTTTAAAACCTTTAATTAACAATTTAGGGCTCACTAGTTAATTGTTAACCTTTTTAAATAATACATAAGCATCATTAAACTAAACCTAAACAGTCCCCACAGCCGACATCCCCTCCATTCAGAATCTTATCCCTCGGTTTCACCATTTCCAACCTCCCCTAGCTGAAGATTGCATCGGCCACTTCATATCTTCAAGAGAAAACTCTCCCGCGCGCCTCCTACCTCTCGTTCTTGTTCTTATTACATCATCAGGCATGCTTTGTATAATCTTTGCTCGCATTATACACGTTTATATGCTGCTGGTTTGTATTCATGCATGAAAACTCTCGATCCAAGCATTTGCATGCAGGGTTATCGATTTTACAAGTGTTTCTTGCATCCCCTCGATTGTTACTTATGTTTTTTTGATTTTTGGTCCAAGGGGACTACTATAATAGGATGACAAGGGGCTGTACAGATCGTGGTTGTTGAGGTTTAGGTGCTGGTGTGAATCTTGATCGAGTTTTATGAAAAAGTCTAGGGTCGATCGGGTGTGAGGTTGTGGGAGGGTTCGATCTACTTTTCCTCTACTCCGACTGTGCGAGTGTCTTCTCCAGTCCTGGACCAGAACCTGGTGGTTCTGAGTTGGGGTCTGGAATGGTTCGGACCATGCATGAGTTGACTGAAAGATCGATCGAGCCAAGTTGAGAAGGATAGCCACGGTAGGAGCTTTCAATGTTTCTCGGTCTTTAGAAGATAGCAGCATGCATGGGGCGAGTTGTGTGGTTCCGGTAGGTCCCTTAGGGTATGTTACAGGTCCGTGGTAGGCTGGTTTATGGCTGGTGCCGTCGGGGTAGGCTAGGGAAGTGAGTTTTGGGAAGATGAGGGTAATAGAGTGCAAATAAGAAAGGGCCGAAACGTTATGGTATTTTCTGGAATTATCAGCCGTAATATTATGGGCCTGATGATAATGTTTTAGGAGCATTATAGTTTTTTGAGGTGTGATAAAAATTTGGGAATAATTTGGTTAAGTTTCGAGTCGATTCGGATTACAACCGGGACCTAGTCCAAGTTTTAAAACGAATCGTTTAAGTTATAAAATGAGCTCGAGTTTACGCCTAATAAAGATCATAAATATCTTTGGGACATTTTAAGGACTTTGGTAAGCTTCGGGAATTTTATAGGTCCATGGGTAAAACGATAATTTTGGGTTTCTGGGGTCAAAATGGTCATTTTGCACCCGGGGTGAGATTTTGGTCCTGACAGCGCCCTGAGAAAAATTTTATGATATTTTAAATGTTTGTGCATCATGTTCATGATTTTTTCGTAATTATGATAAATACGTTGAATGCTTGGTTTAAAGGAAAAATTATGTATATGCATACTTTTATTTATGTGATGATTATGATCACACATTTTTAAAGGAAGTGATTTAGTTGTGACTAACACAATGACACGATAACATGTAAGGCCGGGTCTTAGTGGGCGTGTAATACTGTCGCTGATGTCCTCGCCGCCGGGTACCACGGTTACACGTTGATGGATCCAGCGACTGACATGATGATATAAAAGTCACAGCTAATGAATGGAATTAAAATTAAGAAAATTAACACGTATATGTTGAGACGATGATACATGCTATTATTATTACCATGTTTTGACAGGTCATGTTTATGCATACGATTTTACTGCAGACATGAAATAAATGTTGTTTGTGCTATTTTTCACAGCTGTGTGTGTAAGACTTGAGATTTATTAGTCTTCATTGATGTGATATTCGAAGATATGAGTATGAATGACATATAATGAGAAGCACTAAGTGAGATGGGAGTAGGAAAGATATGGAAAAGGCATGAAAAACTAGAGTTTTGAATGCAAGGAAGACCACACCTGCACTCATGATTGGACCGCACCTGCGGTAGATGGCCAGTAGGGTGGGAAATTTTATACGAACTAGGATCGCAACCGCGGTGCAGAAGTTACCGCGCCCGTGGTCGACGTTTATGCATTTTTGGATGGCCTGCCGAAGCTTGAGCGCAGCCGCGGTTCATGAGCTTCCGCACCCGCGGTCATACGTGTTGCTTGAAAAATTATAACATGTGCCCTTGGCCATGCATATAGGTGTGTTGTCCTTCTTCCCTTCCATTTGAGCAGAAGAACCGAGGGAGCATTTCGAAAAAAAAGGAAGGTGATTTCATCTTAGAAGCAAGATTGTGCAACTGTTATCCATCCAAACTTCAATCTAAACATAGATTTGCACTCCTTGCATCAAGGGCTTCAAAAGGGTATATGTTTTATTAAATTCCAACATGTTTTGATATATATGTGTTGGGAGAATGATGAATTGAGATCTATGATATGTTCTTAAGATTTTTGGGACACATTTATTTGCAACCAGATCGATTATCGGATGTCATATGCTATTGTTATGAAATTCCAGCTTGTATGAGTTGAGATAAGGCAGATTTTGGGAGATCATGATTGTTGTTATTGATGTTATGGCTTGTGGATAATATATTGAGTGTTATTGAGTGACCGGTATCGAGAAAATAAGTCGCTATGCCGTCAAAATGTATTGAGATTAGTTATTGATTTGTATATGCATTGAATGGAGTTGGTAAATGATATTGTACCTCTCTGTATAGCCATTTCAGAGTTGATATTATCAGATTCGATACCGAGATCTCGACCACGACAAATACTGTGCGACGAAAGGTATAATTCATGTGAATTCGGGAGATATGACTCGAATCAGAATTGGTTGGAGTTTCCCAAAATCACATACTAGATTGTTGTTTATATTTGATTTTGATTATGTCTTGTTTATAGATTTATATTCAAGCATTGAGATAGGAGTCATTGGCAGACTTGCCAAACTAGACGTTCGGTGGTATCGACGCATAGGAGCAGATCGACTTCGATTGTAGATATTCGATACAGACATGACCGAATTCTAGAAATAAGACGTACCGTCACCCCGATTGGGAGGGTAGGTGGCAGAAAGTGACGTCTTATTCACACCGGGATCCCTAGAGTTAGAGTTCGAGTAGAGTCAAGATATGAATTGATTGGAGTTGCATACTTATATTGCTTTGGTTTCATAGATTATGGAACCTATTGCTATTGCTCTTATTCATGTTAGTGTACTTCATGATTTATATTGCGTATATGCATGTATAACATGTTTTATACTGGGATTCGTTCTCACCGAAGATTCCGGCTGTTGTTGTGTCTGTATTTATGCATGGCAATAGGTGGGACAAGATCTGGGTCTTGACGAGGATGAGAGATTGATAGGGTGGTGATCACGGGCATGGAAGAAAAACTAGCGGTCTAGATGTTTGGACATTGTTAATACTAGTTTGTATATAAATGTTGAAACAAGACATGTTTGTATTTATGTTTGTTGAAATAAAATAGAGACATCTTGCTTTATTTATACATTTGATTTTATGTTCAAAGCAAAAATTTGACCCACATTTTTTTAGAAAAGATCCAATAAATCCCAAAAGAATTGAGTTAGAGCCCGGCTCCCCACAACAGGTGGTATCAGAGCAATAGGTTCTGTAAACTGAGATAGAATAGAATGAGCGGGGTAGATCGAGTCATCTTCCTTGCTTTTGATGTGCTAGCATGATTTATTGCTTTCCCTATTACATGTTGTATTGTTATCTGAGTTGATTGCAGCATGTATTTGTAAAGACTGAATCAGAACCGATTCTGGATCAGAGGTATATGATCATAGGAGGGCTGACACAGCTTGTATAGATAGTGTACTAATCATGTTGATAATCAGATATGCCGCCTAGAAGAATACCACAACCAGCTGCAGGTCAAGTGCCAGAACAGGGTAGTACGTCAGGTACTCAGATGGATGTGACCGCTACACCTATGGAGACGTTATTGAAGAGGTTTCAGTCATTCCATCCCCCGAGTTTCAAGGGCACAGAGACTGCAGTGGATTGTGAGAGCTGGTTAGAGGATATAGAGATGCTATTTGAATCTCTTGCTTATACAGATGAACGAAGAGTGAAACTTATTGGGCATCAGTTGCAGGAAGTAGCAAAGAGTTGGTGGCTTACCACGAAAAGAGCATTGGACCATCGAGGGATCGATATTACTTGGAAGGTATTCAAAGATGAATTTTATCAGCGTTTCTTTCCAGTCTCCTATCGAAAAGACAACGGGGCAGAATTTGCCAACTTCAGACAGGGGCAGTTGAACATAGAAGAGTATGTTGCCAAGTTTTCTTCCTTGCTCCGATTTGCGCCACACGTGGCAGGAAATGATGAAGAAGTCGCCGATCAGTTCATCAATGGTTTGAACCCGGATATTTTTACTTTGGTGAACACGGGACGACCCAATACCTAGAGCGAAAGGAGCCGAGGCTGGCTTGATTAGACAGCGAGGAGCTTCCTATAGTGTTCAGACTCAGAGACCGCCACAGGCCGCCGCACAGTTTATACCACCTCCTCCTTGATTTGATAGTGGAAGCAGTAGTAGTGGCAATAAAGATTCTTTCAAAGTTAGAGGCAAGCAGTTCAAGAGATCAGGGAACAGTTCGTCGAGCTCCAGTGGGTCACGACAGAGAGGTCCTGGCCAGAGTTCAGAGTATACAGGTGTTTATTGTAGTTCTTGTGGAGGTAGGGATGCCACTGAGCAGTGTCAGGCAGTGATGGGTCGATGCAATATTTGTAGACAGCAGGGACACTTTGCCAGAGTTTGTCCACAGATAGGTGCACAACAAGCTCAGAGTATTGGGGCATCTAGTTCAGTATCTCAGCCTGAGCGGCAAGCATCATCTGTTCATTCCTTCCAGCCGCCACCTGCACACACTCAGTCCCGAGCCAGAGGTAGCCAGACAGTGAGCCAACCTCCCAGACAGCAGGCTCGAGTGTTCGCACTGACAGAGGAGCAGGCCCAGGATGCACCAGACGATGTGATTGCAGGTAACTGTTTTCTTTGCAGTTATCCTGCATATATGTTGATAGTCACAGGTGCATCCCATACATTCATTTCTGAGCATTTTGCATTGACACATGCATTGCCTGTCGAGTCATTGTCTATTGTAGTGCTATTTCTTCTCCGTTGGGAAGTGGTTTGATATCTGTGACTTCAGTTAGACATTGTATACTACAGTTTGAGGGGCATGAGATTGATTTAGACTGTGTTGTACTTGGCTTATCTGATTTTGATTGTATTGTCGGGATTGACATGTTAACTAAGTACAGAGCCACCGTAGACTGTTTTCACAAGATTGTCAGATTCAGACCTGAAACGACAGAAGAATGGAAATTCTACGATAAGGGTTCCAGATCTCGGATTCCCTTAGTGTCTGCTCTGACTATGAGTAGATTGTTGTAGAAATAAGCAGAGGGGTTCCTTGTCTATCCTGTAGATCTACAGAAATCGAGCCCGACATTGGCAGATTTGCCAGTAGTACGGGAATTTGCTGAGGTATTTCCAGATGAGATCCCAGGGTTACCCCCAGCCCGAGAGATAGATTTCAGCATAGATCTTGTGCCAGGTACTGTTCCTATATCTCGAGCTCCGTATAGGATGGCGCCGATAGAACTGAAAGAATTGAAAGCACAATTAGAAGATCTTCTAGCCAAGGGGTATATCAGACCTAGTGTATCTCCTTGGGGCGCTCCGGTACTTTTTGTACGAAAGAAAGACGGTTCGATGAGATTGTGTATCGACTACCAGCAACTGAATAAGGCAACGATAAAGAACAAGTATCATTTGCCTCGTATCGACGACTTATTTGATCAGTTGCATGGATCTTCTATCTATTCCAAGATTGATTTACGATCAGGATATCACTAACTCAGAGTTCGAGATGTTGATATACCGAAGACAGCATTCCGAACAAGGTATGGACATTACGAATTTGTTGTCATGCCTTTTGGTTTAACGAATGCTCCAGTGGTATTTATGGGATTGATGAAACGTGTTTTTCAGAGGTATTTAGATGAGTTTTTGATTGTTTTTATCGATGATATTTTGGTGTATTCCAAGAGTATGACTGAGCATGCCGATCATTTGATAATTGTATTGCAGACATTGAGAAATGAGCAATTGTATGCTAAACTGTCCAAGTGTGAGTTCTGGTTGAAACAGGTTGTCTTCTTGGGTCATATCATATCTGGAGATGGTATTTCTGTGGATCCGAGTAAAGTTGAAGCTGTGATCAGTTAGCCGAGACCGACCTCTGTGCCTGAGATACGCAGTTTCATGGGTTTAGCAGGGTACTATCGACGATTCATCAAAGATTTTTCCAGTATTGCGAGGCCGGTTACCTAGTTGACACAGAAGAATACTCCGTTTGTATGGTCTGAGGATTGTGAGTCTAGCTTCCTAGAGTTGCAGAAGAGACTGACCAGTGCACCTGTCTTGATGATTCCTTCAGGTACTGGTGATTTCGTTGTATATTGCGATGCATCTCACAGAGGGCTAGGATGTGTTCTTATGCAGCGAGGACATGTGATCGCATACGCCTCGAGACAGTTGAAGACTCACGAGACCCGGTACCCAATTCATGATCTTGAATTGGCGGATATTGTATTTTCACTAAAGATCTGGCGTCATTATCTGTATGGCGAGAAATTTGAGATCTATTCCGATCACAAGAGTCTAAAATACTTGTTTTCTCAGTCAGAGTTGAACATGAGACAGCGTAGATGGCTTGATCTATTGAAAGATTTGGATTGTGAGATCAAGTACTATCCAGGAAAGTCAAATGCGGCAGCAGATGCCTTGAGTCGAATGGTATGTTCCTTATCCTTATCGACGATAGGTATTTAGAATTTAGTTGAAGATTACTGTTTGTCCGGATTGACATTTGATACAGATAGTAGACCGTTACGACTTGCTTCGATTCAAGTTGAGCCAGATTTGATTATAAGAATCAAGGAAGCCCACAAAACTGATCAGAATGTGCAGAAGTCGATTGATATGGTCAGATCAGGACATCAGTCAGAGTATCAGGTACATGATTATGTTCTGTATGTGAATAACCGTATTGTAGTGCCAGATGTTACAGAATTGAAACAACAGATTATGTCAGAAGCGCACTGTAGTCGGTTTAGTATTCATCCTTGTGGCAGAAATATGTACAATGACTTGAAGACACAGTTCTGGTGGAAACAGATGAAGTCAGATATTGCCGAATTTGTGTCTAAGTGCTTAAATTGCCAACAGGTGAAGGCTGAGAGAAAGAATCCTGGAGGTCTACTTCAGAGTTTGTATATTCCTGAATGGAAATGGAATCACATTTCCATGGATTTCGTGACGAAGTTACCACGATCATCCCGGGGCTATGATGCGATTTGGGTCATTATTGACAGATTAACCAAATCAGCATGTTTATTCCATACAGAATGACATACCGACACGATTAGATGGCAGAGTTGTATGTCAGAGAGGTAGTCAGATTGCATGGTATGCCGAAGTCTATCGTATCAGATCGTGATCCCCGATTCACTTCACATTTCTGGCACAGTTTGCAGTAGGCTTTAGGTACGACATTGCACCTGAGTACTGCTTATCATCCTCAGACAGACGGACAGTCAGAGCGGACTATCCAGACTTTAGAGGACATGTTGAGAGCTATAGTGCTATATTTTGGCACTAGTTGACAAGATTCACTGCGATTTTGTGAATTCTCGTACAACAACAGCTATCAGACGAGTATCGAGATGGCACCGTTTGAAGCTTTGTATGGCAAGAAGTGCAGATCTCCGTTGTACTGGGATGATATATCTGAGGTACCAGAACTTGGGCCTGATATAATTCGAGAGATGATTGAGAAGTGAAAATAATTCAGAAGCGAATGAAGACGGCACAAGATAGACAAGCCAAGTATGCGAACGTCAGACGTAGACCTCTAGTATTTGAAGAAAGGGACAGAGTATTCTTGAAGATTTCTCCTTTGAGAGGCGTTGTCAGATTTGGCAAACGTGGGAAATTGTCTCCAAGATACGTCGGTCCGTATGAGATTCTTGAGAAGATTGGCGATCGAGCATATCGACTTGCTCTTCCTCCTTCTTTATCTGGGATACATGACGTTTTCATGTATCGATGCTTCGTAGATATATGCCAGATCTTTTTCATGTCATTCAGCCTGACGAATCCGAGCTTGATCAGACTTTGAGTTACGTTGAGCAACCGATACAGATTCTTGATCGGAAAGAGAAGCAGCTCAGAACGAAGACTATTCCGCTTGTGAAAGTTCAGTGGAGTCGTCATGGCATCGAGGAAGCGACTTGGGAGACAGAAGCAGATATAAGACAGAGACATCCCGAGTTATTTACATGATGTGAGTATTTATTTATACATTTGATTTAATGTTCAAAGCAAAAATTTTACCAACATTTTTTTAGAAAAGATCCAATAAATCCCAAAAGAATTGATTTAGAGCCCGGATCCCCACAGTGTGCTACATTATTACTGGTGCAGGTGTTTTGAGACTTTAGACTCACTAGGCGTGTTTGATGAAGGTGAGCTAGTTAGTGAGGAGACAGGAGGTGCTGGATTCTGAGCAGGCAGCCCTGGTGCGGTGACACGGGCCGAGGACTGGATTATTTACCGCATATTGATACAAGAGTTTTTGAGAGGAGTTAAACCTTTTTAGACGTTGGTGATATTACGATTTTTACACGCTGATGTTTACGTTTCAATTTTGGATGATGTTGGTTATTTTAAACTGCACTATTTTTATTGAAAAATAAATACGATTATTTTAAATTTTATTTTATAATTGCGAGATTTTATAAAAAAAAATTCCACACTTTTAAAATGGTAGACGTTATAGTTGGTATCAGAGCAAGGGTCTGGTATAGCGTTGTGCCACAGCCAGCTTCTGCCGCTCAGTCTTCAAACCTCAATTCTGAAAGCTTTATGTTTTAAATATTTAAAATGATTTACTGTTATCACCTGGATGCTATCATGATTTATGGTACATGTTTACTGCTTTTACGCTTTAAGGTTTATTGTTTAAAAACTTGATTATTTGCATGAGGGGTTACGTCTTAAATTGGAATGTATTCAGATATGCCTCCCAGAAGCAAGTCCAAGGCGGTCAAACACGATGATATCTTCCACCACCACCACCATGGAACCCAGCTACCCGAGTACTTGAGGATTTCCATTGTATGCCCATGATAGTAGGAGATGCCGCCCAGAAACTGAGGCATTTCCTTGACGAACTGAGACCTACCCTTGGCCGGGATGTGCTATTGATGAGGCCACTTCTTGTGCGTTTCAGGCGGAGCATGCGTTCCGAGACATAGATTTTGAGATGCAGCAGAAGCGGAATCAGGCCCAGTCATGTTCTCAGCCACAAAAGAAACAATTTACGGGGCCATCGAGACAGCAGGGGAAACATAAACCCCAGGGACAGCATAGAGGGCCAGGACAGCAGCGACCACCTCTGGCAACAGGGGCTCCTAGGCAGGAGGGAGGACCGCTATGCAAGAAGTGCAACAAATTTCACTATGGAAAATGCATGTGGGGCACCTACAGATGATTCATATGCAAACAAGAGGGGCACGAGGATTCAGATTGCCCTTAGAACAAGGGTCCCACTATCGACTGGGCATATGTGATGCAGGCCGAGGAGGGTGAGGCGGAGCCAGATTCTACCTTGATCCTTGGTAACCCTTATACTTAAGTTTTATATGTTTACCGTCTTGATTGCATGGATATAATGCCTGCCTGAAAATTTATTTTTGGGATTGATAACATAGAAGTAATTATGATGTATGCTCTACCTAGTTAGGATGGAGAATTTAATGGTTTTATTTAAGAAAATTTAGGGACCCAATTGTATTAACTGGTAAATTGAGGAATTAATTGCTAAAAATCGAGATTTTTGGAACTATTTTTGAAAATTCTGAAATTTAGACAATTTATTGGTGATATTTTCGAAATTTTGTAAATTTTTTGGGTTTAACTTCGAAAATGAGAATAAGGTCATGTTACATTTTTCGAAAATTTGAAGGACCATGTTGCAATTTTTTAAACTCTAAGGGGTCAATTTGCAATTTCTGTTCTTCTGAGGGTCAAGTAAGATTTTGAGAATCGATGTTTGGGTTAATTCAGTGATTGTTCGAGGATTTTGGGTTAATGGCCGATAAGAAATCTGTGGGGACCCGGGCTCTAACTCGACTATCTTTAGGTTTTAATTGGATCTTTGCTAGAAAATGTGGGTCATAAAAAAAAAATTTCTTTTAACAACATAAACAAGTGTATATAAATTACACAAGTGATATCTCTACTTTATTTCAACCAAAAGTAAGTACATGTCTTGTTCCAATTCATTTATACAAACTAGTGTTTGAAACACATTACATATCAAATATAAAAACTACTAGTCCATCTTCTACGTCCGTGATCACCACGCTATCTCGATCTCTCATCTTTTTCTCGACCTTGATCCTGCTCCACCTGTTGTCATGCACACATACAGACACAACAACAGCCGGAAACTCCGGTGATAACAAATCCCAGTATAAAACATGCATACATGCATATCATGCAATTAAATACATGAATCAGTAATTATGACACATTAGTGAAGACAGATAAAACTCTTCAACTCTTATTCTTGACTCGACTCATATCTAAGTCTAGGGATCCCTGTGTGAGTAAGACGTAACAAGTCTCCCACATACTCTCCTAATCAGGGTGGCGGTACGTCTTATTCCTAGACTTCGGCCCTATCTGTATCGAATATCTACAATCGGAGTCGATCTTCTCCTATGTCTAGATACCACCGAACGTCCAGAACTTGGCATATCTGCCAATGACTCTCCTATCTCAATGCTTGTATATAAATCAATATAAAGCACAAACATAGCAAAGTATAGAAATCTAGTATGTGATTTGTGGGAAACTCAAACCGGATCTGATTCGAGTTATATCTCCCCAATCAAACATTGAATTATACATTTCTCGTCGTAGTCTCGGTTTGAACAAGTCAAAGTCTTGAAATCTCGATATCAAATCTGTCAATACCAATCTGAAATAACATATATAGCATGTACTATATCAATCTCCAACTCAAGGTAGGATATGTGTGTAGATCAATAGGCAATTTCAATAACTTTCGACGGCATAATGGCGTAGTCTCTATATACCGATAATACCAATATGAGAATTGTATCATCAGCCCCTAACCATCACAATCTATACCTCATAATCTCTTAATCTGCATATTCTCAACTCAAGACATGCTGGAAAATCGTAATAGTCATATACGGTAACATTTCTTCGATCCGGTTTCGATTATACGTATCTCCTAATCTCAAGAACATAATTTAGAGTTCAAATTATACTTCCTCCCATATAACAATTTCGAAACATGCTGAAATGGAGTAAAACTTACATCCATTAGTAGCTTGTAACAACAGGAGCAAGAATCTGAACTCGGATCGATAATTGGACGGTTAGATTCTTCACAATCAAATGTCTAAGTTGGAATGAATTTTGGAGGAATTTCTGAATTTGCTCTCGGTCCTTGGCTGCTGAAATTAAGGAGATGAAGACAATTCATATATATATCTTACATGGTGAAGACACATGTTTCAATCTTTATTCTGCACGTCACACCACGGGTGCGGTCACTCTGCACCGCGGGTGCGCTGAGCGTACTGGATCACTTCCATAATTTCAGAAGGCACGACCGCAGGTGCGGTGCATTTTTTGACCGCGGGTGCGGTGACTCTACAGTACCAACACCGCGGGCGCGGTCACTTTTATGGCGCGGGTGCACTGACTCTACTGTACCACCTCCAAAATTTCAGAAGAACCACCGCGGGTGCGCTGGCTCTTTTATCGCGGTTGCGTTGGTCTTTCTCCTCCAACACTATACTTTGCAATTAAACTCAAATTGCAAAGTCGCTTCTCCGTGTCTGTTCTTCCATTCCCTTATTCATAATACATGTTAACTCAAGAGTGTCAAACTAAAATTTGGGGGATTACATTTCTCCCCCTCTTAGATATGAGTTCGTCCTCGAACTCGCAAGCAATCAATTAAAACATCTAAAAGAAGCAATATAATCAAAAGCTGAATAAATACTCACGTCATGGAAATAACTCTGGATATCTCTGTCTCATCTCTTATTCTGTCTCCCAAGTTGCTTCTTCAGTGCCATGATGACTCCACTGGACTTTCACTAGCTGTATAGTCTTCTTTCTGAGCTATTTCTCTTTCTGATCCAGAATCCTAATCGGCTTCTCAAAATAACTCAAGGTTCATCGAGTTCTGCCTCGTCAGGCTGAAGAATATGAGAAGCATCAGGCATATATCTACGCAACATCGATACATGAAAGACATCATGTATCCCAGATAGAGAAAGAGAAATAGCGAGTTGATAAGCACGATTGCCAATCTTTTCAAGAATCTCGTATGGACCGATGTATCTAGGAGACAATTTTTCACGTTTGCCAAATCTGACAACGCCTTTGAATGGAGAAATCTACAAAAATACTCTGTCTCCCTGTTCAAACACTAACGGTCTACGTCTGATGTTTGCATACTTGTCTTGTCTATCTTGTGCCGTCTTCATTCTTTTCTGGATCAGTTTTACTTTCTCAATCATTTCACGAATCATACCAGGCCTTAGTTCTGGTACCTTTGAGATGCAATCCCAATACAGCGGAGATATACACTTCTTTCCGTAAAAATCTTCAAATGGTGTCATCTCAATACTCGTCTGATAGCTGTTGTTGTACGAGAATTCACAAAGAGGTAGTGAATCGTGACAACTAGTGCCAAAATCTAGCACTACAGCTCTCAGCATATCCTCTAATATCTGGATAGTCCGCTCTGACTGTCCGTCTGTCTGGGGATGGTAAGCAGTGCTCAGATGCAATGTCGTACCTAAAGCCTGCTGCAAATGTGCGAGAAATGTGAAGTGAATCGTGGATCAAGATCTGATACGATCGACTTTGGCACACCATGCTATCTAACTATCTCTCTGACATATATTTCTGCCATATGATAATGTCAATACGTCATTCTGTACGGAATAAAGCATGCGGATTTGGTCAATCTGTCTATCCCAACCCAAATCGCATCACAACCCCAGGATGATCGTGGTAACATCGTAACAAAATCCATGGAAATGTGATCTTATTTCCCTTCAGGAATAGATAAACTCTGAAGTAAACCTCCGGGTTTCTTTCTCTCAGCCTTCACCTGTTGTCAGTTCAAACATTTAGACACAAACTCTACAATGTCTGATTTCATCTTTTTCCACCAAAACTGTGTCTTGAGATCGTTGTACATCTTTCTGCCACCAGGATGAATACTGAACCGACTACAGTGCACTTCTGACAATATCTGTTGTTTCAAATTTGAAACATCTGGCACTACAAGACGGTTATTCACATACATAATATGCTAATGTAACTGATATTCTGAATGATGTCCTGCTCTGACCATCTCAGTCGAATTCTGCACATTCGGATTATTTTTCTGTGCTTCTTTAATGCGAACAATCAAATTTGGTTCCATTTGAATCGTACCAAGTCGCAACGGTTTACTATCTGTATCAAATGATAATCCAGACAAACAGCAATCTTCAATAAAATTTGAAACACCTATCGTCGATAAGGATAAAGAACATACCTTTCGACTAAAGGAATCCGCTGCTGCATTTGACTTTCTCGGATAATAATTGATCTCGCAATCAAAGTCCTTTAATAAATCAAGCCATCTACGCTGTCTCATGTTCAACTCTGACTGTGAAAACAGGTATTTCAGGCTTTTGTGATCAGAGTAGATTTCAAACTTCTCGCCATAAAGATAGTGTCGCCATATCTTCAGTGCAAATACAATGGCTGCCAATTCAAGACCATGAATTGGGTAACGTGTCTCGTGTGGCTTCAACTGTCTCGAGGCATATGCAATCACATGTCCTCGCTGCATATGAATACATCCTAATTCCATGTGAGATGCATCACAATATACAACAAAATCGCTAGTACCTGAAGGTATCGTCAACATTGGAGCACTGGTCAGTTGTTTCTTCAACTCCAAGAAGCTAGACTAACAGGATTCAGACCACACAAATGGCGCATTCTTCTGTGTTAATTGGGTAATCGGCTTCGCAATACTGGAGAAATCTTTAATAAATCGTCGATAGTACCCTGCTAAACCCATGAAACTGCGTATCTCTGGCACTGATGTCGGTCTAGGCCAACTGATCATAGCTTCAACTTTACTCGGATCAACAGAAATACCGTCTCCAGATATGATATGCCCCAAAAAGACAACCCGTCTCAGCCAAAACTCACACTTTGATAGTTTAGCGTACAGTTTCTCATTTCTTAGGGTCTGCAACACAATTCTTAAATGTTCGGCATGATCAATCATACTCTTGGAATATACCAGAATATCATCAATGAAAACAATAAAAAAACTCATCCAGATACTTCTGAAAGACACGGTTCATTAAACCCATAAACATTGCTGGAGCATTCGTTAAACCAAAAGGCATGACAATAAAGTTCATAGTGTCCATACCTGGTTCGGAATGCTGTCTTCGGTATAACAACATCTCGGACTCTCAGCTGGTGATATCCGAATCTCAGATCAATCTTGTAATAGACATAGGATCCCTACAACTGATCAAATAAATCGTCGATATGAGGCAAAAGATATTTATTCTTTACCGTTGCCTTGTTCATTTGCCGGTAATCAATACACATTCTCATCGAACCGTCTTTTTTTCGCACATATAGCACTGGAGCGCCCCAAGGAGACACACTCGATCTGATATAACCTTTGGCCAATAAATCTTCGAGCTGTTCTTTCAATTCTTTCAATTCAATAGGTGCCATTCTATGGGGAGCTCGCGATATAGAAACAATACCTGGTAGGAGATCAATAATGAAATCTACCTCTCGGGCTGGAGGTAATCTTGGAATCTCGTCTGGAAATACATCTGCGAACTCGCATACCACTGGCAAATCTACCAATGCTGGGCTCGATTTCAGTAGATCTACTGAATACACAAAGAAACCCTCTGCTCCTTTTTGTAACAATCTAGTCATCGTCAAAACAGATACTAAGGGAATCCGAGATCTGGAACCCTTACCGTAGAATTTCCACTCATCAGCCATTTCTGGTCTGAATCTAACAATCTTCTGGAAACAATCTACATTGACTCTGTACTTGGTTAACATATCGATCCCAACAATACAGTCAAAATCATCCAATCCAAGGACAATGCAATCTAAGTCAATCTCATGACCCTCGAACTGTAATATACGATGTCTAACCGAAGTCACGGATATAAGACCACTCCCCAACGGAGAAGAAATAGACTCTACAGAAGATAATGACTCGACAGGCAGCAATGCATCAATGCAAAGCGTTCAGAAATGAATGCATGAGATGCACCTGTATCTATCAATACATAAGCAGGATAACCGCAAAGAAAACAGTTACCTGCTATCACATCGTCTGGTGCATCTTGGGCCTGCTCTTCTGTCAATGAAAATACTCGAGCCTGTTATCTGGGAGGTTGGCTCACTGTCTGGCTACCTCTGGCTCTGGGTTGGGTCTATGTAGGGGTTGGTAGAAATGAATGAACAGATGAAGCTTGCCTCTCAGGCTGAGTTACTGAGCCAGATGCTCCTACACTCTGAGCTTGTTGTACCCCTTTATGTGGAAATACCCTGGCGAAATGTCCCTACTGTCTGCAGATGTTGCATCGCCCCATCACACCCTGACACTGCTCGGTGGCATGTCTGCCTCCACAAGAACTGCAATACACACATGTATACTCTGCGCTCTGACCCGGACCTCTTTGTCGTGATCCGCTGGAGCTCGACGAACTGCTTCATGATCTCTTGAACTGTTTGCCTTTCGCTTTCAACTGGTGTTCCCTCCCGCTGCTACTACCACCACCCTCGAATGTGGGAGGGGTTGAATGGAGGGTTGTGGCGGTCTCGGAGTCGGAGCGACATAAGAAGTGCCTCGTTGCCTGAGTAATCCAGCTTCTGCCCCCTTGGCACGGGTCAAGGCGTCTGAAAAGTTGTTCGCTCTACCGGTATTCACCAAGGTAAATATTTCCGGATTCAGGCCATTGATAAACTGATCCGCAATGGCCTCGTCATTCTTTGCGAAATGAGGAGCAAATCGGAGCAATGTCGAAAACTTTGCCACATATTCCTCGATGTTCAGCTGTCCCTGTCTCAAATTGGCAAATTCAGCACCTTTATCTTTTCGGTAGGACACGGGAAAGAATCGCTGATAGAACTTTGCTTTAAAAACTTTCCAAGTGATCTCTGTGCCACGATGCTCCAATGCTCTCTTCGTGGTAAGCCACCAGTTCTTTGCAACTTCTTGCAGTTGATGCCCAATAAGTTTAACTCGTCGCTCCTCGGTGTAGTCAAGAGTTTCAAATAACATCTCGATGTCATCGAGCCAACTTTCACACTCGACTGCACTTTCGGTGCCCTTCAGTGTCAGTGGTCGAAACGATTGAAATCTTTTCAGCAAAGTCTTCATTGGTGTAGAGATCACATCCATCGGATCATTGGAATTACTGCCCTGTTCTGGTGCTCGACCTGCTACTAGTTGCGGTACTCGTCGAGGAGGCATATCTGATTATCAAACGGATTAGTACACAATCTATGCAATCTGTCTCAGTCCTCCTCTGATCATATACCTCTGATCCAGAATCGGTTCTGATTCAGTCTTTGCAAATACATGCTGTAATCAACTCAAATAACAAAACAACATGTAATAGTGAAAGCAATAAATCATGCTAGCACAAGAAAAGCAAGGAAGAGAATTCAATTTACCCCCGCTCATTCTATTCTATCTTAGTTTAAAGGATCTATCGCTCTGATACCACCTGTTGTAGGGACCCGGGCTCTCACTCGACTATCTTTGGGATTAATTGGATCTTTGCTAGAAAAAGTGTGTCATAAAAAAAAAAATTTTAACAACATAAACAAGTGTATATAAATTACACAAGTGATATCTCTATTTTATTTCAACCAAAAGTAAGTACATGTCTTGTTCCAATTCATTTATACAAACTAGTGTATGAAACACATTACATATCAAATGTAAAAACTACTAGTCCATCTTCTACGCCCGTGATCACCACGATATCTCGATCTCTCATCTTTGTCTCGACCCTGATCCTGCCCCACCTGTTGTCATGCACACATACAGACACAACAACAGCCGGAAACTCCGGTGAGAACAAATCATAGTATAAAATATGTATACATGCATATCATGCAATTAAATACAAAATCATAATACATGAATCGGTAATTATGACACATTAGTGAAGACAGATAAAACTATTCAACTCTTATTCTTGACTCGACTCATATATAAGTCTAGGGATCCCGGTGTGAATAAGACGTAACAAGTCTCCCACCTACTCTCCCAATCGAGGTGGCGGTACGTCTTATTCCTAGACTTCGGCCCTGTCTGTATCGAATATCTACAATCGGAGTCGATCTTCTCCTATGCCTCGATACCACCGAACGTCCTGAACTTGGAATATCTTCCAATGACTCTGCTATCTCAATGCTTGTATATAAATCAATATAAAGCACAAACATAGCAAAGTAAAGAAATCTAGTATGTGATTTGTGGGAAACTCAAACCGGATCGGATTCGAGTTATATCTCCCCCAATCAAACATTGAATTATACCTTTCTCGTCGTAGTCTCGGTTTGAACAAGTCAAAGTCTTGAAATCTCGATATCAAATCTGTCAATACCAATCTGAAATAACATATATAGCATGTACTATATCAATCTCCAACTCAAGGTAGGATATGTGTGTAGATCAATAGGCAATTTCAATAACTTTCGACGGCATAACGGCGTAGTCTCTATATACCGATAATACCAACACGAGAATTATATCATCAGCCCCTAACCATCACAATCTATACATCATAATCTCTCAATCTACATATTCTCAACTCAAAACATGCTGGAAAATCGTAATAATCATATACGGTAACATTTCTTCGATCCGGTTTCGATTATACGTATCTCGTAGTCTCAAGAACATAATTTAGAGTTCAAATTATACTTCCTCCCATATATCAATTTCGAAACATGCTGAAATGGAGTAAAACTTACATCCTTTAGTAGCTTGTAACAAGAGGAGCAAGAATCTCAACTCGGATCGATAATTGGACGGTTAGATTCTTCACAATCAAATGTCTAAGTTGGAATGAAGTTTGGAGGAATTTCTGAATTTTCTCTCGGTCCTTGGCTGCTGAAATGAAGGAGATGAAGACAATTCATATATATATCTTGCATGGTGAAGACACATGTTTCATTCCTTATTCTGCATGTCACACCGCGGGTGCGGTCACTTTGCACCGCGGGTGCGCTGAGCGTACTGGATCACTTCTATAATTTCAGAAGGCTTGAACGCAGGTGCGGTGCATATTTTGACCGCGGGTGAGGTGCATTTTTTGACCGCGGGTGCGGTGACTCTACTGTACCAACACCGCGGGCGCGGTCACTTTTGTGGCACGGGTGCACTGACTCTACTGTACCACCTCCAAAATTTCAGAAGAACCACCGTAGGTGCGCTGGCTCTTTTACCGCGGGTGCATTGGCCTTTCTCCTCCAACACTATACTTTGCAAGTAAAGTCAAATTGCAACGTCGCTTCTCCGTGTCTGTTCTTCCATTCCCTTATTCATAATACATGTTAACTCAAGAGTATCAAACTAAAATTTCAGGCATTACAAAATCCCTTAAGTTCAACTCTATTATATTTGATGGTATGTTTTGTCGCAAGGAGGATATATATTGCAGGTGTAGCCACGCATGCATTACTAGATTCAGGGGCTACGCATTCGTTTATATCCTAATCATTCGAGAATCGACTAGGATTCATACCAGTAGCGATGGATTCAGGGTTCAGAGTATCGATTCCATCTGGGGATCAGATGTTCACTTCCTGGATAGTGAGAGGATTGGAGCTTAAATTGCAACAGAAGCCAGTACAGGCAGATCTAAAAGTAAAACCGTTGAAAGAGCTTGAAATTATATTGTGTATGGACTGGCTATCTTCTCACGGTGCAGTCATAGATTTTCGACAGAGGTAAGTTTCTGTCAGACCACCCAGTGGGAAACCGTTTGTTTTTGAGGAAGCTAGACATCAGAATATGCCACACGTCATTTCCTGCATGTGTGCGAGGAAGCTTATCAAGAGAGGCTGCCCGGCATTCTTAGCCAGCATTGTGTCAGTGACAGTGCCAGTCCGTCAGAGGCTGGAGGATGTGGATGTGATTAGTGAGTTCTCCAGTGTGTTCCCTGACCAGACAGAAAGGTGGACTTCTCTATTGAGCTCATGGCAGGGACAATGCCGATATCTAAGGCACCCTACCGATTAGCGCCTGTAGAGATGAAGGAGCTCAAGGATCATATTCAGGATCTGCTGGATAATGGTTTTGTTCGCCCTAGTTGTTCTCCTTGGGGTGCACCAGTGCTATTTGTTAAGAAGAAGGATGGCAGCATGCGACTGTGCATTGACTACCGAGAGCTGAACAGGGTCACAGTTAATAATAAGTATCCGCTGTCGAGGATCGATGACTTATTTGATCAGCTTCAGGGAGCCTTAGTTTTCTCCAAGTTATACCTTCGATCCGGATACAATCAGCTGAAAGTGAGAGAGTCAGATGTGCATAAGACAGCCTTCCGGATGTGTTACACGCACTATGAGTTTATTGTGACGCCCTTCGGTCTGAAGAACGCGCCAGCGATCTTCATGTTTCTCGTGAATCTCGTGTTTCAGCCATATTTAAATCAGCTCGTCATAGTCTTCATTGATGATATCCTGATATATTCGAAGAGCAGGGAGGAGCACAATCAGCACCTGAGGACAATATTGCAATCTCTACAGGATAGACGACTGTATGCAAAGTTAAGTAAATGTGAGTTCTGGCTTGATAGAGTGGCATTCTTGGGCCACATTGTATCGCAGGATGGCATAGAGGTCGACCACAGCAAAGTAGATGCAGTCAGAGATCGGCCATTTCCTAAGAGTGTGACAGAGATCCGTAGCTTCTTGGGATTGGCAAGTTATTACATGAAGTTTATCCAGGGATTCTATTCTATTGCGGTGCTGACCTCCACGACGAAGAAGAATGCCAAGTTTATCTGGGACCTGAGTGTCAGGAGATCTTTGACAGACTGAAGCAGGCTTTGACCACTACATCAGTACTAGCTATACCATCAGGGCAGGGAGAATTTGTGGTCTATACAGATGCATCTAAGCTTGGTTTGGTTGCGTTTTTGATGCAGCAGGACAGAGAGATAGCCTACGCGTCCAGACATCTGAAGGTTCATGAGAATAATTATCCGACTCATGACCTCGAGCTAGTAGCAATGGTATTTGTCCTGAAGATTTGGAGACACTATCTGTATAGGGAGAAGTGCTGGATTTTCACAGCTCATAATAGCCTAAAGTACTTCTTCACACAAAAGGAACTGAATATGCGACGGAGAAGGTGGCTTGAGCTGGTGAAGGACTACGATTGTGACATTATCTACCATCCAAGTAAGGCTAATGTGGTCGCGGACGCTCTGGAAGGAAGTACGCAGTGATTGTGATGCGACTCTGATTGTTGCACTCCCAAGAGCAGGTTGTCCACAAGTAGTATAATTCAGTGAAACGTCTGCTATCCGTTTTCTAAAAACGTGCTAGAAATTTTTTTTTTAAAAACCTCACTTAGCATCGGCCGAACCATAAAATATTTTTGTCATCATTTTAGAATAAAAAAACCAACTTTATAATTGAGAAATACATCCCATACTATAATATCTCAAAAACCTCTCAAAAGCATAAATAAAAATCATAAAATATCTTTAACATAACTTAAAAATCATAAATCATAACTAGTGCGGTAAACTAGCGTCGGTCCTCGGGTTATGTGCACCTTCAGTCTAGTCAGCTCAACCATCAAGACCTCCATTATCATATTCATAACCAATATAACCTGCATCAATCACACCTAGTGAGTCTAAAGACTCAACACGTCATATTCTTGATAACGAGTAATACGTAATACAGTTAACATATAACAGTGAAAAATACTTGTACTTAAAATAGCGTTTTCATGAAGATGCATAAACTTTAAACATAAACGTTTTCGTAAACATTTTCATGATGCATAAAAACATTTTCAAAAGACATAAACATATCACTTAAACATATTCATATTCATGTCCATATTCGTATCCATATTCATATTCGTATTCATGTTCATGTTCGTGTTTGTTGAATTCAGATCGTTGATTGTGACTCGTATTCTTAAACGTATTGGCGATGGATCCATCTAGAGAAAACCACAGTACTGGGCGGCGGGGACACCAGCAACACTCTCACCGGTCAACTGGGCCTTGGCCAACGTATTAACATATTCGTATTCGTATTCGTATCCATATCCGTATCCAAGGAAACACGATCGTCGGGCTCCCACTGGGACCATAACCCTCACGATATTTCCAACATATTGCAGTAGTCACAATCCCTTCACGTCCTTCAACATGTTATCATCACTTAATAAAACATGCATATAATATCATTTTTTTTAAACCAAGCATGCAACATGTCTTTTAAATGCACATATTTATATCATAAAAATCATAGACATTTAAAAATCATAACTTAACATATTAAAAATCATAAACATCCATAAACATTTTAAAATAAACATTTTAGCATATTAAAAATCCGTAAACATTTAAAATAAACGTTTTAACATATAAAAATCATAAAATGCCGTAAACGTTTTAAAATCAACATCATAAAAATTTGAAATAATCATATTAGCATATAAAACAGCATATAAGGCACTGCCATGACGTTTACTAATTTCTAGGTGTAAAAAGACCGTTTTACCCCTAGACGTAAAATTTCTCGTTTTTGATATTTTATTAATTTCATTGACACTAACATGTCTCAAATAATTATTTAAGCCTACATGAGTTTTCTCATATTTTTATTTAACTTAAATCGAGAACTTTTAAATTAATCTTTAAATATAACATATTAATGTGTTTTAATCCCGAATTAAACCAAACCTTAATATAAAATTGCCAAATTAAAATTTAGGCTTATAATAATTATTTAAGCTTAAACCTAATTTTTCATAATTTTATAAAGTCTAAAACTAGGCGTTTCCTGATTCGTTTTTAACTTAGACGTACTTCCCGATTTTGGCTCGTATGGACTCGAAACTTCTCCAAACCTTACCAAACTTTAACCAAAGCTTCCTAACACATAACTAAGCCTTATTGAACTCAATTCAAGCCCAAAAAATCCCTGGAACCCACCCCTACAGCTGCTGGTTTTTCTGCATGGGTGTTCTAGTCCTAATAGGACTCTAACTCCTCCTATTTCGGTTCCAGCCCCTAACCGCTTGGTCCAGGACCTCGTCGACCCTCCTAGGACTTAGAACGACTCCTCAGCAAGCATCTGGACCAGGCCTCACGTCCCAAAAGAGCCCAGCCTTGCAACCCGTCACCATAACCATGCGCAACCCCCCATAATATGCAGTTTTCGTTCAAACTCCTTCACCCTACTGTCCAGCCCTTAAACCTTCATCTATGGGTCCCTAAATCTTCTGGAAAACGTCCCTTGTGATGCCCCTATCATGGCAGCCCCTTTGTGCAAAGTTATCACAAGTTTTGGATCACACAAACATGCTTTAAACCCATGTATATGCATAAAAACGAAAATAACAAAAGAGATACTTGATTTTCATGCCAATCATAATTAAATACATAATAGGGCGTGATTGATGAGAAAAGAAAGAATTATGGCGTGCCTTTGCATATAATACGCACGAAAACGTTGCGGCGATTCGAGGGACGACGGCGGAGAAGCTTGCTGAATTTTCCTCAATCTTTTAGTGCCTTCCCTAGCAAACTTACGTGTGGTGTGGTTTGTGGGGAAGGGGAGAGTTTTGATTGTAATATTGGGGGAGGTGGGCGTGTGTTTCTAGGGATTATGGGGTGGAGTTTAACTTTAAATAATAGCTAATTAATTACTAATTAGGCTTAAGCCCATTAAGCATATAATTAGGCCCATTAGTGTTTAATTAGGATTTAATTAAAATATGATAATAGTTTTGTTTAAATAAATTTGTGAATTAATAGCCGGGTTGCCAACAAGTTCGTATTTTTTGTTGAAAATCCAACACCGATAAAATTTACGTCCCGGCGTATAAAATCATCTCAAAACTCTTTATTTTCAAAAATAATAAAAATCATCACCCATATTTTTAAATAATAAAAACAACTATTTAATAAAAACCATTTTCTATTTTTCAGCCATCGGTCTCCGTTCCTCGATCGCAACTCGAATAACTTTTAAAAATTACATTTTAATGCAACCATGTAGAAAAATATATTTTATACATGCAATTATGCACAACATATTTAATTAATGCAATTAAAACATTTCATCAAAATACAAGAAAATTTAATAATTGCATGCATGTGGTTTACGTGAACCTTAAAATTTTCGGGGCGTTACATTCAGTGAGTCCGATATCGTATCCACAGGGAAGCTAAGGTAATTACAAGTCCACTACAATGTCTTTTTGTTTTGTTTTGTTTTTGTTTCTTTTTAATTTTAATTGTTTGAATCTTTAATGGGTAAATTTTAATTGTTTCAAATTTTAATTTAAGTAGTTTAGATTAAAGGATCCACTCTTGGTATTTTAATAAAGTTAACATTAACGAACAATATTGAAATCCACTTAATAAAATGGTTCCAATATATTAAATAATCATATTTATATTATATTATCTTATAAGTATATAATATATACCAAAACTTATAAATGTGGTCAAGTATTTATTGTGCTATATATATTTGTAAACACTAAATCAAGGTTTCCACTTTAAATGGTTGGTAAAACCAAACTAACATTTAAATGGTACCAAGAAATTAATATTATGATATATTTATATATAGTAAATCAAAGTTCCCACTTTAAATGGTTGGTAAAACCAAACAAACATTTAAATGGTTCCAAGAATTTAATATTATAATATATTCATATATAATAAATCAAAGCATCCACTTTAAATGGTTGGTAATACCAAACTAACATTTAAATGGTTCCAAGAATTTAGTGTAACATATAGAAACAATAAATCAAAACTCCCACTTATAAGTAGGGTATAAAAATGCTTAAAGAAATAAATATAACATAAACAATAAATAATAATTAAATAATATGAAACATAGATTCTTACCTTTTAATAACCTTATTATCATGCCAAGAGTTTCACCTTTTCATCTCAACTTTAGGAAGTTAGCTATTCATTATTCAAAGTGTAAAACTTTGAATATGAAATTAACATGCTAATTATATTTAAATGAAGAAATAAAGGAAAAATATAGAGAGAAATATTATGAACTCAAAGGTTTGTTCATTGAATGAGGGGATATCTCAATACATTAATTGGCACCCTTATTTTTAGCCAAATTTGGGGAGACAACCACAAATAAAATATAATTTTTTTACACAAAAGTCTTCATTGGTGTTCCAAGATATTATATTATATTACACATCACTTTTGAAAATCTTCTTCTCCGAATTTGCTTCTTCACATAAAAAGAAACATGTGGATAATTGAGTTTTCTAGTTGTGGTATTTTTTTCAAACCATTTGACCAAGTAATTTGAGAGATATGGTCAAAATACTAGAGCATGGTAAAACTGCCACTCCTTTGTTAACTTTATTTGTTGCTTAATTTGATCCCACTTGTGAGAAGATTTTTATCTCATGCTTGCCATCAATATTGTAGATATTAACATCAACTTTCTACAGGTCCAAGAATCATCTTAATCCCATTTGAAACTCCAAGTTTATTCTTGTTTCATCGAACCTGTAAAAAATAATAAAAACTTGTAATTACACAACAACTTATATTTTATACAATTTATTATAAAACATATGATATTTAAACAAATAAAACAAAAACTATATATTTATATTATAAAACATTTAATTAATGTACAATTTTTATGTTTATCAGATTGCTCATCTGTCAGTGCAGAAACCGCTACAAGATGAGATTCAGAGATTTGAGCTTGCAGTTTATACCAGAGGCAAGGCCCCGAATCTTGCTACTCTGACAGTACAGCCGACTCTGAGAAGAAAAAATCTGGACAGGGAAAACTTATGAGAGCAGTTACAGAAGTGGAGACAGAGGGACGAGGATATGGGCCAGAGACTATATATAGTTGTCGACGGTATAGTCAGTTATAGGGACCGCCTATGGGGTCCTGACAGTGATTCCCTTCGAGCAAATATCCAGAGTGAGGCCCACAACACCCCATACTCCATCCACCCAAGGAGTACGAAGATGTATAAGGATCTACATGATCTATATTGGTGGCCGGGCATGAAGAGAGATATTCTGCGGCTTGTCTCCGAGTGTTTGACTTGTCAGCAAGTCAAGGTAGAACATCAGAGACCTGCAGGGAAGCTGAGACCACACCCTATTCCCGAGTGGAAATG
This sequence comes from Primulina eburnea, assembly GCF_022965805.1. Taxonomy (NCBI): domain Eukaryota; kingdom Viridiplantae; phylum Streptophyta; class Magnoliopsida; order Lamiales; family Gesneriaceae; genus Primulina; species Primulina eburnea. The sequence continues at coordinate 20,855,417 of NC_133108.1, read as the reverse complement.
TAAGAATATTACTATGGACTTTGTGACAGAGCTTCTGAGGAATACTGGAGGATTCAATTGTATTAACTGGTAAATTGAGGACTTAATTGCTAAAAATCGAGATTTTTGGAACTATTTTCGAAACTTCCGAAATTTAGAGGATTTATTGGTGACATTTTCGAAATTTTGTAAATTTTTGGGGTTTGAATTCGAAAATGAGAATAAGTTCATGTTAGATTTTTCAAATTCGAAGGACCATGGTGCAATTTTCTAAACTCTAAGGGGTTAATTTGCAATATTTGATATTCTGAGGGTCAAGTTTGAATTTTGGGAATCAATGTTTGGGTTAATTCAGTGATTGTTCGAGGATTTTGGTTTAATTCCCGATAAGAAATCCCTTAAGTTCAACTATATTAGATTTGATGTTATGTTTTTTCGCAGAGAGGATATATATTGCAGGTGTAGCCACACATGCATTTCTAGATTCAGGGGCTGCGCATTCGTATATATCCGAATCTTTCGTGAAGAGACTAGGAATCATACCAGTAGCGATGTATTCAGGGTTCAGAGTATCGACTCCATCCGGGGATTGGATGTTCACTTCCCGGATAGTGAGAGGATTGGAGCTTAAATTGAAACAGAAGGCAGATCTGATAGTACTACCGTTGCCAGAGTTTGACATCATATTGGGTATGGACTGGCTATCTTCTCATGGTGCAGTCATAGATTTTTGACAGAGGTCAGTTTCTGTCAGACCACCCAGTGGGAAGCCGTTTGTTTTTTAGGCAGCTAGACATCAGAATATGCCGCACATCATTTCCTGCATGTGTGCGAGGAAGCTTATCTAGAGAGGCTGCTCATCATTCTTAGCCAGCATTGTGTCAGTGAAAGAGCCAGCCGGTCAGAGGCTGGAGGATGTGGATGTGGTCAGTGAGTTCTCCAATGTATTCCCTGATTATGTTTCAGTCATTATACCAGACAGAGATGTGGACTTCTCTGTTGAGCTCATGCCAGGGACAATGCTGATGTCTAAGGCACCCTACCGATTAGCGCCTGAAGAGATGAAGGAGCTCAAGGATCAGATTCAGGATCTGCTGGACAAGGGTTTCATTCGCCTTAGTTTTTTTCCATGGGGCGCAACAGTGCTATTCGTTAAGAAGAAGGATGGCAGCATACGACTGTGCATTGACTACTGAGAGCTGAACAGGGTCACATTTAAGAATAAGTATCCGCGGCCGAGGATCGAGGACTTATTTGATCAGCTTCAGGGAGCCTTACTGTTTTCCAAGATAGCGTTCGATCCGGATACCATTAGCCAAAAGTGAGAGAGTCATATGCGCGTAAGACATCCTTCCGGACACGTTACGTGCACTACGAGTTTATGGTGATGCCCTTCGGTCTGACGAACGCACCAGCGATCTTCATGGATCTCATGTTTCAAACATATTTGGATCAATTCGGCATAGTCTTCATTGAATATATCCTGATCTATTCGAAGAGCATGGAGGAGCATAGTCAGCACATGAGGACAATATTGCAGACTCTTCAGGATAGACGACTGTATGCAAAGTTAAGTAAATGTGAGTTCTGGCTTGATAGAGTGGAATTCTTGGGCCACATTGTATCGCAGGATGGCATAGAGGTCGACCCCAGCAAAGTAGATGCAGTCAGAGATTGGACATTTCCTAAGAGTGTGACAGAGATCCGTAGCTTCTTGGGATTGGCAAGTTATTACATGAAGTTTATCCAGGGATTCTATTCTATCGCGGTGCTGACCTCCACGAAGAAGAAGAATGCCAAGTTTATCTGGGACCTGAGTGTCAGGAGATCTTTGACAGACTGAATCAGGCTGAGACCATTGCATCAGTACTAGCTATGCCATCAGGCAGGGAGAATTTGTAATCTATACAGATGCATCTAAGCTTGGGTTGGGCGCATTTCTAATGCATCAGGACAGAGTGATAGCCTATGCGTCCAGAAAGCTGAAGGTTCTTGAGAAGAATTATCCTACTCATGACCTCGAGCTAGTAGCAGTGGTATTTGCCCTGAAGATCTGGAGACACTATCTGTATGGGGAGAAGTGCAGGATTTTCATATATCATAAGAGCCCGACGTAATTCTTCACACAGAAGGAACTGAATATGCGACAGGGAAGGTGGCTTGAGCTGGTGAAGGACTATGATAGCGACATTAGCTACCATCCGGGTAAGGCTAATGTGGTCGAGGACGCTTTGAGCAGGAAGCACGCAGTGATTGCTCATCTTTCATTGCAGAGACTGCTACAGGCTGAGATTCAGAGATTTGAGCTTGTGGTTTATGACAGGGGCGAGGCCCCAAATCTTTCTACTCTGACAGTTCAGCCGACTCTGAGAGACAGAATCCAGACATGGAAGAATTCTGACGAGTAGTTACAAAAGTGGTGAGAGAGGGACAAGGCTAAGGGACAGAGACTGTATACAGTTGTGGACGGCATATTCAGATATATGGACCGCCTATGGGTTCCTGAAAGTGATTCCTTTCGAGCAGATATCCTGACTGAGGCCCACAGTACCCCGTACTCCATCCACCAAGGGAGTACGAAGATGTATAAGGATCTACAGGCTCTGTATTTGTGGCCGGGCATGAAGAGAGATATTCTGTGGCTTGTCTCCGAGTGTTTGACTTGTCAGCAGGTCAAGGCAGAGTATCAGAGACCTGCAAGGAAGCTGAGACCACTCTCTATTCCCGAGTGGAAACGGGAGAATATTACTATGGAATTTGTGACAGGGCTTCCGAGGACTACTGGAGGATTCAATGCCATCTGGGTGGTTGTTGATCGGCTCACTAAATCAGCTTATTCTTACCGATCAGGAAGACATTCACCATGACTCAATACGCAGAGTTGTACATCAGAGAGATAGTCAGAGTACATGGGATTCCATTGTCCATCATGTCAGACAGGGATCCGAGATTCACGTCTGCATTATGGAAGAGTCTTCACCAGGAGTTAGGTACAAAGCTACTATTCAGTACCGCTTTCCATCCTCAGACAGACGGTCAGTTAGAGAGGGTGATTCAGATTCTGGATGATCTACTCCGAGCATGCATGATCGACATCCAGGGCAGCTGGGAGCCGAAGTTACCTCTTGTGGAGTTCACATACAACAACAGTTATCAGGCATCGATAGGTATGTCTCCATACGAGGCACTGTGCGGGAGAAAGTGTATGTCACCAGTGTATTGGGATAAGTTAGGAGAGAGAGCAGATTTGGGTCCAGATATAGTCAGGCAGACGGCATAGTTAGTGGTCAGGATATGAGACAGGATGAGGACCGCTCGGAGCCATCAAAAGAGCTATGCAGATCAGAGACGGCGAGATCTTGAGTTCGCAGTAGGGGATCATGTTCTCGTGAAGGTCGCACCGATGAAGGGTTCTTTGATTGTACTATCGAATCTGAGGTTCCTACTCCTAGATGCCAGCTTTAGACCATAAATAGATCTTTGAAATTTGCATACCATATGCTCATTTCCGATAGATGTAAACCCTTCGGGTTGAGACATGTAAATCTCTTCCTTAATATCCCCATTAAGAAAGGCTGTCTTAACATCCATCTGCCATATCTCATAGTCATACCATGCAGCTATGGCTAGCAAAATCATTATGGACTTGAACATTGCAACTGGAGAAAAGGTTTCCTCAAAGTCAACTCCTTGTCTTTGAGTATATCCTTTTTCTACCAATCGCACCTTGAAGGTCAATACCTTCCCATCAGCCCCAAGTTTCCTCTTGTAAATCCATTTACACCCTATGGGAACAATTCCCTCAGGTGGATCCACGAGATTCCACACTTGGTTCGAATGCATGGAATTCATCTCAGATTCCATCGCTTCAAGCCACTTGGATGAATTGGCATCAGATAACGCTTCCATGAAGGTCCTTGGATCACATTCAAGGTTAGGCTCATCATGGCCCTCTTCAAGAAGCAGACCATACCTCATAGGTGGTCTCGAGACTCTCTCGGATCTTCTAGGAGCTTGTATCTCCTCTCTTGGCTCTTCGGGTGAGGGTTCTACAATTGTGGGTGTCTCTCGAACCTCTTCGAGTTCTATCATCTCGCCTTTTCTATCTAATAGAAATTCCTTTTCTAAAAAAGTTGCATTCCTAGAAACAAACACCTTTGTTTCTTGGGGATGATAGAAGTATTATCCAACCGAATTCTTTGGATATCTCACAAAGTAACATAAAATGGATCGACTATCCAATTTATCTCCCACTACCTGCTTCACATAAGCAGGGCACCCCCATATTCTAAGATAAGAATATTTGGGTGGCTTACCCATCCATATCTCATATGGTGTCTTGTCAACTGCCTTTGTATGGACATTGTTCAACAACATTGCCGCTGTCTCAAGCGCATATCCCCAAAAGGATGGAGGCAACTCCGTGAACCCCATCATAGACCGAACCATGTCCATCAAAGTCCGGTTACGACGCTCTGAAACACCATTCAACTGCGGTGTAGCGGGCGGAGTCCACTGCGAGAGAATCCCATTCTCCCTAAGATAATCTTGGAACTCGGCACTCAAGTACTCACCACCTCGATCCGATCGAAGTGTCTTGATGCTTCGTCCCAATTGCTTCTCTACTTCACTTCTGAATTCTTTGAACCTTTCAAAGGCTTCAGACTTGTATTTCATCAAATACACATACCCATACCTCGAAAATTCATCGGTAAAGGTGATGAAGTAGGCATGTCATGCTTAGTGGTGATGCTAAGAGGACCGCACACATCGGTATGGATCAAATCCAATAACCCTTTGGCTCGCTCCACATGGCCCTTAAAGTGAATCTTGGTCATCTTTCCTTTTAGACAGGATTCACAAGTCGTGAGAGCACTAATATCAGACATATCAAACATGCCAACTCCCACTAACTTGTTCATCCTTCTTAGGGAAATATGTCCTAATCGAGCATGCCATAATTGTGCCATATTAAGAGTATCTTGTTTGTGCTTGTTTGTTGTTGTTATCGCTTGGACATTGTTTAGTGGAATATCTTTCAATTTTAAGTTATAGAGATCGTTTTCAAGTTCGCCGGTACCAACTAAACATTCATTCTTGTAAATGTTGCAAACACCTTTGCTAAATAAACAAGAAAATCCATCTTTGTCTAACATAAAAATGGAAATAATGTTTTTCACCAAGTCTGGTACAAACAAAACATCTCCTAACAATAACTTAAAATCATTGTTCAAAATTAAAGAAACATCTCCAACAGCTTTGGCAGCAACTCTTGCCCCATTGCCCATCCTCAAGAAGGTCTCACCTTTCCTGAGCCTCCTACTTCTTCCCATCACCTGCAAATCATTACAGAGATGTGAGCCACATCCGGTATCCAATACCCAAGAAGTAGAGTTAATTGAAATGTTTAATTCAATATAGAACATACCGTTTCCAGAACTCTTCTGGGCTAGATATTCTCTGCAATTACGCCTCCAATGTCCAGGCTTCTTGCAGTGAGGACAGACGTCAACAGTCTTGTCAGCCTTAACTGGTGCGGCTGCCACAGCGGGAATCAGAGTCTGCCTCTTCAAGGGCACGCTTTTCTTGGGACGTTGGAAAGAACGCTTATTTCCTTTCCCAGGTGGACCGGTCTTCGTTACAGATGAAGAGCCCACAAAAAGAACCGGCTTCTCTTTCTTGATAGTGGACTCAAAAGTCACAAGCATGTTCACCAACTCCTCAAGGGTCGGCTCCATCTTGTTCATATTGAAATTCACCACAAAAGGATCAAACGAGCTAGGCAGTGACAACAGCAACACGTCGGTGGTCAACTCCGAAGGCAAGATCAAATCCATGCCAACGAGCTTGTCCACAAGCCCAATCAACTTTAGGCCATGCTCATGGACCTAGGCCCCATCTCGCATGCGTAAAGTGATGAGCTCCTTGACTGTGGCATGCCTAAGAGGCCGAGTCTGCTCACCAAAGAGCTCTTTGAGGTGCATATGAATGTCAGCAGCATTCTTTGCATCCTCAAAACGCCTCTGCAGCTCATCGTTCATAGAAGCCTGCATATAACATCTAGCCTTCAAGTCATGGTCACACCAATCCTTGTAGGTCTGCAATTCCTCAGGAGTGCAGCTAGTCGGAGCCTCAGCAGGGGGCGACTCAGTCAGTGTATATGCAATTTTCTCCGAGTTCAAGACGATTTTCAGATTTCTTAGCCAAGTGATATAGTTAGGTCCTGTTAGAACGTGTTTTTCGAGAATGGCAGAAAGCGGATTGCGAATCGAAGACATTGTCAAATTTTGTATTGAAAAGTAAAACAGATAAATGTTAATGACTATTTTAAAATATTTAATAAGATATAAAGTTTGGACTTTAACTTTATAAATTTTCGCTCCCACTGTTTTGACATTTTCACTACCCTCTAGTGAAAACGGGAAACTCCTTTCCTCAGTAGGTACGTAAGGTCCAATTAGCGAATTATGATCCCGAATAATATCAGCCAATCATAATTCCTAAAATGTAGTTTCCAATTGCATCGCCATGCAACGCTCTACGTAAACTTTTGTCTCACGTTTGATTAGGACCCAATAATATGACGTCGTTCATCTTTACGTGTCAAGCCTAACCCATCGATATTGAACCTTAATGGACGGTCGCCATGAGTTCCCTCAATAATATGAGCCGAAATCATGGGAGTTCCACGTAGTTCACATCACCATGTCAATGGATGTCACAGCTTTCCAGCACCCAAAACTCCCCCAATAGTATGAGCTGAGCCCCGAGTAGGGGTAGCGTTCATCATGCACCCATTGTCAATGGAAGACAAGGAAATTATAAACAAATTTATAATTCCCCTTTTCGGACTTGATATTAATTTTGAATCTTATTCAAAATGAGGGTTTTTAATTTTGAAAGGTCTCATCATTAATTTTATTTTAAAAGCTCGCCATGTTTATCGTATGTTTGCCGGATTCATGCAACTTTGTTATTATCATAATACTAACGCACATACTCATTATTTATAACATATCATGCATATATTATAAACAGTAAACAAACAAGGATGATCAATCGCCCCAATACTAATGGCCCGTGTGAGCTAAACACGGGCCTAGGTCCAATCCTAGGGTAAATGCACGGGATGCAATGCAACTATTACATTAGCTTCCAATATTTACATGTCTTCAATCTTCATAATTATCATGGCCACCATCTTCCAATCTTAATCATCCACTATACTAATATTTACAAATAAATATCCATGGCAAATAGGGATACATCTCATGGGGTGGTAACGGGCCTTAAACCAAGCCCACTTTATAAATTGATAATTATTACAATCATTCAACACAAAATATCCTAGCATACACCTAGCAAATTGGGCTTGGGCTTTGATAATCCTTCATGCATAATATCACATATCATACACCATCAATTAATTATCACAATAATTAATTGATGTAATATTATATATCTTGAACCAATCACTAACCGCCACGATTATAAACTAAATTAACAAAGTATACAAACACCTTTGTCTACTTTTCAATTAATTTATTTATAACCGAATTTCTTATAAATCACAATTTACTATAAATAATTAAAGTCCAACTTCAATTATTTATTTTATGAGAAAAATTTGCAACTTTTGGAATTTTAAACTTAAGGGCCCAAAAATTCATTTTTCACCAAAAACATTTTGGCCCATTTAAAATTCACAAATATGTTAGCCATCCAATGGCCCAACAATTCAAGGCCCATGACACTTGGATATTTCAAAACTCCTTTTGAAAACCCTAGTCGTCATCGCCGTCGCCGGATTCCGGCCAACATACCAAATTTATTTTTTTTTAATTAAAACATGGGGCTGTTCGGGCAGCCTCTCGGGCAGCCCAAGCTGCCCGAAATGGGCAGCAACTAACTGCCCAAAATCTCCCCGAAACCGGCCTTGATTCGATGCAAAATTTTGTTCTCATGCGGTTAGAAATCGATCTCAACATAATATCTTGTAATTGCTACACAAAATCGTAACCATAGCTCGGATACCACTTGAAAGGGAACGATTTAGGGAGACCGAAAGCGCAACGGAAGTACAATTTTTCTTTAAAATTTCGGCCCCCTCATTGTTGTGTAGCAAAAATACATGAAACACCAAATATGTCATACATAGGGTGTTAGAAATAGTTTTACCTATCAACCTCTTGAGGTTGATGAATGGCACCAACTTTGTTGTTAAACAACAAAGCTCTTGAATGGATGAGTTGATCTACAAGCTTCCTCCTTCTTTCAAAATTAGGCCCACCACTAGCTTGGTAAATCCTTTCTGGTTTTGCACTAGAAAAACAAGAAAATTTTTCAAAGAGAAGATAGTGTTTTCAACAACTTGAAGAACACAAAAGGAGAGAAAAATTTTTGAGAGAAAAATGTCCCCAAAAATTCGGCCAACATGAGTGAATGAGAGAGGGGGGGGAGTTGCCTTGGTTGTGGGAAAAGTTGTCTTGCATGCCATGCAATATTTTATTCAAAAGTATTCTACAACCCCTCACCTCCCAAGCATGCAAACCCTAGTGGGCTTGTAACATTTACAAAGGGCCCATGGACTTTTATTTAAATTGTCTCAAACCCATTTGAGCCCAATTAGACTTTCCTTGATTTTACTCAAGCTCACTAGTTAAATAATTATTTCAAATTGGGCTGTACAAGGCCCAATGTTATTTAATTAATCCAACACTTGAATTAATTTAATTATTTGGACTCTACTAGGCCCACTAGTGTTTAATTAATTCAACACTTGAATTAATTTAATTTAGTCCATAATAATGTTTATGAAAATCACAATTTTCAAATACATTATTCACTTGGCCAAATTTTAATTTAGGAACACTTTCATTAATTAAAATTTATATTTCTCTCATAGAAGTCATACTTCTATTTTTCTTTACGCTTATAAACTCATTTATAAGCCGTTCAACACATTGATCTATTTTACTTCTCATCGGGATTTAGAAAACAAGTACTTGTGTGGCCCTCAATGGTTCACTGATACAACTAGCCGTGGGTTCACATCTCCATGTGATTCGGACTAAACATGTCCTTATTCGAGCATACCCCAATTGCTCCATTCTTACTTATCAACTCCTTGATAACAAGAACGTCAGAACTCAAGTCTGATAGTACCCAACCAATCCTGTTAAACGCCTAGCATCATCGCTTACATGATTCCCTAGGTATCAAATGATAGTGCCTGCAAGAACCATTCTATTATGGTTAGCGTACAGTACGGTCCCTTCAACTCATATATCCCGACCGATTCGACAACCATTGGTTTATCGAGAGTTGTCAATGAATCGATACTATGTGTCATGTCGTAGTTGCATCGATGGTGTAATCTATGAAACCCCTTTCATAATTACCACCATACTCTGATCAGAGATTTCAACCTACACATACATGAGAACACATAAGATATCCATACTCGAAGGTAAGCGGTGAATCCCCGACTACAATGCATCGACTCCTATGTCTTTGGACAAAACACCCAACCTTGCCACTTGATGACCGCATGAGAGTCGATAAACAAGTCAAAGTGTAATTCTAGCACATATCTCCAAATCTTCTCCCAATACAAGTAATATCTCCAAATCTTCAATGCAAAAATTACTACTGCAAGCTCAAGATCATGAGTAGGGTAGTGTTTCTCGTGAACTTTCAATTTTCTCGATACATATGCTATAACTCAGTCATTTTGTATCTGAACTGCACCAAACCAGGTTTTGAAGCGTCAGCAAACAGAACATACTATCCTTGCCCCGATGGCATAGATACCACTGGCTTGCTTCAACTTGTCAAAACTTTCTTGGCATTCAGATTCCGATATAAACTTTGCATTCTTCTTTGTCAAGGAGGTCAAAGGTACTGCAATAGATGAGAGTCCTTGAATAAATATTTGATAATAGCCAGCTAGTCCAGAGAAACTACGAATCTTGGTTTGCATTGAAGATTTGGAGATATTACTTGTCCCGGGTCATAAGGACTAATGGTGTACAACCATAAACTAGGACTTTTCCACTCGATAAGTGAGAACCACTTGGAAAGTCCTTTTATGGAGGGTTGTTCAGTGCACTCTCTACAAGGAGCACCTATCTGCATGTTCGGACATCTCAATGTCGCCTACCAATGAAACACGGTACTCACATCGCAGATACTAGTCTCGAACTCGAGCGGCCTATATCCTTCTTAGTGGCGGCTGAATCGACTAGGAACCGTTTAGAATATACAGTATTACAAATATGAGTTTCATGATACTCATCATATGAGCATCTCATATTCTTTCTACTATTTGTATATTCAAGGGCTTTATCTATGCAACTAGCATGGGTATACAGATAAAGAAGTGCCAAAACGATAAATTCAAATATTATTAAAATAAAGACTGTTTATACATAGAGTTTAATCATGAACCCTCGGCCAACACTTGGCTCGACGGGCACCTACTCCAACAGTTTGGCCATTACATCTTGACATATGGAATGATACATCATCTCAGTACTTGGTCCTTCTTGTCCACGATGTGAATAGAGATCTCTTCATATTTCAGCTATTCTCTCAAGTTACCTTTGAACATGAGCGGCTCAATTTCCATAACATGGCTTGGGTTTCGGGATGTATTTTCTTAGCTAGGACTTGTGGAATACATTCTGTTCATAAGGTCCATGAAGACTATTATAGCATTCGTCAATCAGAATGGCATTACAGGGGACTCGTAACACATGTATCTTGTTCTGAAGGATGTCCTTGGGATATATTCTGCTCAGACCTTTAGCTGAAGATAGCATGTCATTAGGTCGAGCTTGGAGAAGATTGTAGCTCCTTTAAGTTGATCGAAAATACCATATATCATTGGAAGAAGATATTTATTCTTGATTGTGATCTTATTGATTTCTTTTTTTTTCTATACACAATCTCATACCTCTATCTTTCTTCTTTACAAATAGGACTGGAGCTCCCCAAGGACATGCACTCGGCCTAATCTCTTTTTTATCTATCAGCTCTTGGAGTTGTTCTTTTAGCTCCTTGATTTCAGCTGGAGCCATTTGGTATAGTGCATTGGAGATTGGTGCAGTACCAAGTACCAAATTTATCTCGAACTCTACTTCACGGTCCGTGACCTTTCGAAGAAACTCTTCTGGAAAAACTTCCGAAAATTCTTCTATTACCATAATATCTTCTAACTTCAGCTCGTCTCCTTTCTGCACTTTGTTCACCATTGCTAAGTAAAACTATTCGTCTGATTTTATGGCTTTCCAAGTTTGTGAAGCAAAAAGAATGTATTTATGGTTCTTGGAATTGCCATGATACATAGTTTTCTTCTTGGTTCGGGGTCAGAGTTTTACATTCTTATTCCGACAATGTACTATTACATGGCACTTACATAACAAATCTATCTTTATAATGTCGTCTAAATCTACCAAAGTGAGTTGAATCAAGTTGGCACTGAATATATGCGAATTGATACTAATTTTAGTCTATCTTGAAATTATTACGATTTCTATCTCAAAATTTAAAACTCATACAGAGTATGGAAACTTAACTCAATATCATTATACATCCTATTGACTTAAATCCCGAAAATTATAACATAGTCGTCATGAATTAAAATTCTATTCAACCTTTTACGAAAGAAACTAATCCTTAAATAATTTTTTTTCCAAAATCTTGCTTTCGTCAAGACCATGAGCCTAGCGCATTCGAACACAAAGGAGTTCTTTGAATGTCATTCTTCTCAAATATTTTTAGTACCGTAAAAAGGGTCAAAACTTATGGTATTATACTATCTTTGATATCCACTAATATCTCAAAACATAATTTATTTACATTAGGTCATCGCCTACTTGTTATCCCAAAATAATATAAATTTCTTATCTCACATTCATTATAAACAAGATATTCCAAGATCCTGTATATTTAAAGTTAGCGCTTAGCATTTTTAATAACCCAAACTTAATGCCCACACAATTGACTATTGACACAATGTCAACTTTGATATTGGAATCTAATGTGTAGGTGATTTAAACTTCCTCCCATAGAGTGCTTCGTAAGGAGCCATTCCTATTGATGATTCATAGCTATTATATAGGTAGAATCCACTAGAGGAAACGTCGGTTCTCAACTTCCTTGAAAATCAATCACACAAGTTCGAAGTAGATACTCCAATATTTGAATCACCCTTTCAGACTGAACATCGGTTTGAGGATGGAATGCTGTACTAAATAACAACTTAGTCCACATCACTGCATGCAAACTCTTCCAAAAAGAAAATATGAATATCAGATCTCTGTAAAAAAAAATGGTTACGGGAATCCCATGCAGTCGAACTAACTCTCGTATATATAGCTCGACATACTGTGTCATGGTGAATGTCATTTTGATAGGTAAAAAATATACAGATTTCGTAAGACGATCAACTATCAGCCATATAGCATTAAACCCCTTGATAGTCCTAGGCAACCCCACATCAAAATTCATAGTGATATTTTCCCATTTCCACTCGGGAACAAGAAGTGGCTTAAATTTTCCTGCTGGCCTTTGATGCTCTATTTAACTTGTCAAACATTCGGATACAAATCGCAGGACATCTCGTTTCATGCCCGGCCACCAATATAATAATTGAAGATTCTTGTACATCTTCGTGCTTCCAGGTTGAATGGAATACAGAATATCATGAGCTTCTTTCGTAATGACTTCCCTCAAAGAATCGCCACTAGGAACCCAGAGTCGATATCTATATCAAACTATACCATCCACCTCAGAATACAGCTTCCGACCCTTAGCTTCATCTCTCAATCTCCACTTTTGCAATTTCTTATTAGTAGACTGTCCCTCACGGATTCTATCTTTCAAAGTCGACTATACTGTCATGATGACAAGATTAGGGGCCTCGAACCTTGCATATATTGGCAGCTTAAACCGTTGTATCTCGGACTGCGTTAGTCTTTGAAGTCATAATTGAGTAATGGGTGTTGTCTTCCTACTCAATACATCCGCTACTACGTGATCTTTGCCCGGATGGTAGCTAATGTTGCAGTCGTAGAACTTTACCAACTCTAGCCATCTCCGTTGCCTCATATTCAACTTCTTTTGGGTGAAGAAGTACTTCAAACTTTTATGGTCGGTGAAAATATTGCACTTCTCCCCATATAAGTAATGTCTCCAAATCTTCAATGCAAACACTAATTCTGCAAGCTCTAGGTAACGTTTCGGGTAATTCTTCTCATGAACCTTCAATTGTCTAGACACATATAACTTGATCATTTTTCATCAGAACTACGCCTAACCCAAGTTTCGAAGCGTCCGTATAAAGAACATGCTCTCCTTTCCCCAATGGCATCGATAATACTGGCGCTGAAATCAAAGCTTGCTTTAACTTGTCAAAACATTCTTGGGATTCGGATCCCCATACAAACTTTGCATTCTTCTTTGTCATGGTGGTCAAGGGTACCACAATATAAGAGAATCCTTGTATGAACTTTCGGTAATAGCCAGCTAGTCCCTAGAAACTACGGATCTCAATTACGCTCTTAGGGCTCGGGCCATATTTTACTATCTCGAATTTGCTCGAATCAAGCTCAACCACATCCCTAGAAATGACATGACCTAAGAATGCCACTCTCTCAAGACAAAACTCGCACTTGCTGAACTTAACGTGTAACTTCCTATCTTGCACTATCTGCAGTGATGTTGTGAGGCCCGGGGCCGAAGAGGGCGGGGGGTGATCGTCGGTGCCATGAGGTGGCACGAACAATGAGCGGCTTCTGGAAGGCTTCTAGTTGGAGGCAACATGAATGAACCATTCTTACACCGGAAGGAGAGGGATTCCAAGACTGTTCAATGTAATGGACTGTACATGTGAAGAGGGCTTAAAAGATTTGATTGGTACTACTCTTATCACGAAGATGCATCTTCTTTTCTGTAGCTCATTACATAAGAACTCCAGAGTTAAGCGTGCTTGACTTGGGGCAATTTTGGGATGGGTAACCCCTGGGAAGTTTCTCAGGTGCGTGTGCGTAAGGACATAAGCATGCTGGAAAGACTCGTCTTGATACAGTGAGGACAATCGTCGAATCTAGGGTGTTATAGTTGGTATCAGAGCCGACCTCTCCGAGTACGTTGTGGTTCGGGGACGAACCAAGCGGAAGTTGGTGGGCATGTGAGGCCCGGGGCCGAAGAGGGCGGGGGGTGATCGCTGGTGCCATGAGGTGGCACGGACAATGAGTGGCTCCTGGCAGGCTTCTGGGTGGAGGGAACATGAATGAACCGTTCTTACAACGGAAGGAGAGAGATTCCGAATCGTCGAATCTAGGGTGTTATAGTTGGTATCAGAGCCGACCTCTCCGAGTACGGTGTGGTTCGGGGACGAACCAAGGGGAAGTTGGTGGGCATGTGAGGCCCGGGGCCGAAGAGGGCGGGGGGTGATCGCTGGTGCCATGAGGTGGCACAGACAATGAGTGGCTCCTGGCAGGCTTCTGGGTGGAGGGAACATGAATGAACCGTTCTTACACCGGAAGGAGAGGGATTCCGAGACTGTTCAATGTAATGAACTGTACAGTTGAAGAGGGCTTAAAAGATTTGATTGGTACTACTCATATCACGAAGGTGCATCTTGTTTTCGGTAGCTCATCACATAATAACTCCAAAGTTAAGCGTGCTTGACTTGGGGCAATTTTGGGATGGGTGACCCCCTGGGAAGTTTCTCAGGTGCGTGTGAGTGAGGACATAAGCATGCTGGAAAGACTCGTCTTGATACAGTGAAGACAATCGTCGAATCTGGGGCGTTACAATTGATATCAGAGCCGACCTCTCCGAATACGGTGTGGTTCGGGGACGAACCAAGCGGAAGTTGGTGGGCATGTGAGGCCCGGGGCCGAATAGGGCGGGGGGTGATCACCCATGCCATGAGGTGGCATGGAAAATAAGCGGTTCCTGGCAGGATTCTAGGTGGAGGGAACATGAATGAACCGTTCTTACACCAGAAGGAGAGGGATTCCGAGACTGTTCAATGTAATGGACTGTACAGTTGAAGATGGCTTAAAAGATTTGATTGGTATTACTCATATCACGAAGGTGCATCTTCTTTTCGGTAGCTCATCACATAAGAACTCCAAAGTTAAGCGTGCTTGACTTGGGGCAATTTTGGGATGGGTGACCCACTGAGAAGTTTCTCAGGTGCGTGTGAGTGAGGACATAAGAATGCTGGAAAGACTCATCTTGATACAGTGAGGACAGTCGTCGAATCTGAGGTGTTACAGATGTCCGCATATGCTGACTATTCTACACTTTATTCTTCGAATAGATCAAAATATCATTAATGAAGACTATAAAAAATTGATCCAGATATGGCTGAAATACGCGATTCATGAGATCCATGAAGATCGTTGGCGCATTGGTAAACCCAAATGGCATGATTATAAACTCGTAATGCCCATATCAAGTCCTAAACGCTCTCTTATGAACATCCGACTCATTACATTTAATTGTTGGTATCCAGAACGAAGATCTATTTTTGAGAATTGTAATTGATCAAATAAGTCTTCAATTCTAGGTAACTTATTTAATTTAATTATGGCCCATTATACACTAAAATTTTAATTGAAAATATCAACTAAACCCTAACCCTACACTTCTCACCCATGGCCGCCCATCCCCTCAGCTGCAGCAGCATTTGCGAGAGTTCCATCTTCAGCCAGATCGGTTTTCTCTCAATTTTTTAAGAAAACAGTTTCTCCGGTATTCGTGCCACGCGTAGATATCCACATTTTCGAGAGTTTAAACACAAAGGAACACCATGTATCCCTTATCTCATCATTCACATTGTATATATGCTTATATGTGTGTGTCGTGTATGATGAATGTGTGAACTTTGCAAGTTAGACGTTTATTATGCATCGATTGTCATGATTTCGCACATCTTCGCATGTTACTCCCATGTTTTTGTGATCCTTGTGCAAAGGGACTGCCAAAGTGGTTGCTTAGGGACGACTCACGTTGAGGTTTATGATGTAAAAGGGCTGGAGTTGGCTAGGATTCAAAAACGTTTAGGGCGCATCGGTACTTAGTATAGGTTGGCTCGGTTTTGGCAAGATCGAAAGATTTGGGTTGAGCTGTCGTGCATGGCTCGATCTCAGCCAAGAAGCTAACCTTCTTGGGTCCATGTCAAGGCTAGGAGAGGGCTGTGAATGACTGGTCGTGGTCCATAGGCTGTTCGAAGGGTTTGTCGCTAGGGTGGTTCCTGATTGGGTCGGTGTAGGGTATTGAGAGTCGCACACGTCCACGAGTTTGGAGGGCTAAGGGTGTGGTCAAGTCAGTCCAGGAGAGGGGTCCTTGGTTTGGTCTTAGTCCTAGGGTTTCGGGTTGAGTGCTGGACACGTCGGCATGTAGGCTATGAGGTGTGATCAAGTCGGTCAAGGAGAGGGGTCCTTGGTTTGGTCTTAGTCCTAGGGTGTCGGGTTGAGGGATGGACACATCGGCATGTAGGCTAGGAATCGAATATTTCAAGATTTGGTGCTTTCGGGTTTCAAGTATGTACGTGCAGAAAAATTCCAACGACTTTCGGTTGTTGTTGAGAGTCATAAAGGGTCTGAATTAAGTGTTTTAGAGGCTGGTCATGTAGGTTTATATCACGGTTTAAGTTGGAAAAACTTTGGTTAAGTTTGGGGTTGATTCGGGTTAAAACCGAGACCCCAGTCCAAGTTTTTAAACGAATCGATTAAGTTTTGATAAGGGCTCGAGTTTATGTCTAAGAATTATTTTTAAATATATTTTAGTATTTTTTAAGGAGCTTGATAAGCTTGGGGGCGAAATTTAGAGGTCCAAGGTTAAAACGGACATTTTGGGTTTCTAGGGGCAAATAGTCATTTTGCACCTGGGTCGAGTTGTTTAGTCCTAGCAGCGCTCTGAGCACAATATCACTTGTTATATTTAAATGTTTATGCATCACGAACATGATTTTTCTGGAATTATGAAAATATGTTACATGCTTGATTTTTAGAAAAATTTACGTATACGCTTGATTTTATTAAGTGATAAATTTGATGACACATTTTGAAGGACGGGAATTGGTTGTGACTAATACGATTATATGGGATATTATGAGCTGAGGCCAAGGCTCAGTAGACGAGTAGTGCTGTTGCTGATGTCCCCGCAGCCGGGTACTGCGATTATATTAGATGTGCGACGGTAATAGGCCATGGAATAGCATGGGCCTCGGCCCATACCCATGCACCATTACGCATAGGACTTATCCAGTCCAGACACTGGAGTTTTACCTTCCCAGGATTAGAACCCAAGACCTCTTGGACTTAAAGAGATCTTGGCAACTATCCTCGTACCAGTTAGTCCAGGAGGTCTTGGATTCTAATCCCGGGAAGGTAAAAACTCCAGTGCTTGGGCTGGATAAGTCCTATGTGAAATAGTGCGTGGGTATGGGCCGAGGCCCATGCTATGCCATGGCCAATGACCGTTACAATAAAAGGCTCCTTTTATTGTAACGGTCATTGGCCATGGCATAGCATGGGCCTCGGCCCATACCCACGCACCATTACGCATAGGACTTATCCAGCCCAGGCACTGTAGCTTTTACCTTCCAAGGATTAGAACCCAAGACTACTTGGACTTATTTAGATCTTGTCAGCAATCTTGGTACAAGTTGAGCTAACGTGTCGTACTTTTAAACTATTTAAAATTTGCGAAAAATAAAATTTTTCTTAAATACGAAATAAATTTTCAAATCTTGATCATCAATAGACTGTTCATCCAAAATATTTTCCATAAAAGAGATCACAAATAAAGTTAGCCTAAGAAAAACACTTGTTTAAACATCGTAAACCATAACCTGAAATCAGAATATTAAAATTGTCATGCATAAAATCTTAATACATGGGTGGTCCTCGGGTTTATCCTCCTGCGCAGTCCAAGCCGGCTCATTGGTCCCCACCCCTCATCTCCTCAAAGTCATCCTCACTTGCATCGATCAAGTCTAGTGAGTCTAAAGACTCAACATGTATAAACTAGATATAGCAAGTACAACATAATAATGCCACACGCATCCTTAAAGTAGGGCTTACATGCTTGAAACTTGAACGTAATAGCATAAACATACTTGAAACTTGAACGTAGTAGCATAAACGTAGACATGCCATCATCATAAAACTTTTCTTAAAGATACTTGCATCATACATACTTGAGCATACATAACATCATTTTGCGAAGAGATATGTTTCGAAACAAGTGACTCATACATAAATGTGTCTGATCAAACTAAAACATAGTACTGGGCTGGCAGGGAAAATCCACTACCAAATACATGAGATCCCTGGTCATGCTTTATCGGGTGGATTGTACCTTGGTCATCCTTTACCGCTTTCAAATCCTGATCTAAACCCGGTCATGCTTTACCGAGGTGGAGAGTTCCTCGGCCACGTTCACCGACTTCCAAACCCGTTCATAATTTGGTCACAAGACATTTAGCATACGTCAAAAACATAAAATATTTTCTTTTGCACGTCGAACTAATTACAAGGTGTTGAGGGATTCGTTGGATCTTGCTGGGGGCCACTGCTGCACGTACTAACATGAGTCCACACACTTATCTTTCATAACTTAGACGTATTAGTCATTCTCACACCCAAAATGACAAATTTCCTCATGAATTGACCTCGTTTAATCATCGAAATAAATCATTATATCAAACCCTAAAAAATCCCTAACAAAAATAAATTTATTTTTTTAAAAGGAGTACACGAACCCCGTGTAAGGGTCCGGGTAGACGTTGGAATTTCATACTTTGAAGGAAAAAGGGCACGTACCCCATGTCAGGGTCCGGCTAAGGGTCCGTATAGGTGCTGGAATTGTAAACCAACGGAGAACCACTATACTTATGGATTATTCCTCCTAACTCGATAATACGGACTGTGAAACGATGCCTCAAGACCTATCCTAGGATGCTATGGCATTTATTCAAACTCAAACAAATGCCCCAAACCAAATACACAACCCAATTCGTAAACATGACATTTGACACCAAAACGCATCCTACGAATTCTAATGCAAACAAGTGCCTATCGATGCGAACCCACACACCAAAAATCATCCCAACATCATACTCAGTATACTTAAAAGTAGCCACGAACACACGTCAATCCCCAACGAATCCTACAACAATTAAACTTCAAGAACACATCAAGAACACATTTTTCAGGAAAACGCAGTTTGAGCAGTACCACGAAAACGATCATAACCCACTCATTTCTTATCCCAATATTTCGGGTTTACTGTAAAATAGAAGGTATCAAAAACTTCTTATATTTTGAAAGTTTTTACAGAAGATCGACCGAAAAGTCGCAGTATTTAAAATAATAGCGAAATTTGAGTTTCCATATCTAAAATCGTTTCAAAAGCGATACAACCATTTTCGCTTAAACCTTTGCATAACATACACATTTTTTTCATACAGTAAACATCAAAATTATTACTATGACAAGATCGATGCGAAAACAAAATAATATACATGCCTTTTGATAATTAAAGTTACCGAAACGACGATACCAAAGCGAGAAAGATGTGAGGGTTGATCCGGAACGATTTGTTGCTCGATTTCTTTGAAAAAAAGAGACGAAAACTTTCTGGAAAATATAGAGGATGGGGTCGGATGCTGAGGGAACTTGTTGCATGTTTTCTTGATTGCTCGCAAGCGCACGATGTCAAATTATAGTAAAATGTATTTTTGAGTACAAGTGTCGATCCCACGAGGAGTATGTATATAAATGTATATTAGTTCTTGTGATTAAAATAATCTCGACTTTATTTAGAAAATTCAATAAAAAGAATTGGTTGCAAGAATAATTAGATTGAAAATGGATTTAAACCTAACACCAATTTATAACAATTAACAATGGAATAAAAGATCTAGATGTCCCATTTCACGCAACTTTCCACCATGTGTAATTTCTTGTAGTTATGTTATGAAAATCCTTCTTATTCATTAGCCAAGAATCCTATAATTATTTACTCCCTCTCCCGAGTGTTAAGTAGAAATTAGTTATCTAAAAATAGATTGCAACGTTCCCATCAACAGTCTACAATTATATAACAGATCAAGCATTAGATTCTCTATGAGTTTTGATAGCATTATAGGAACTCTCGAACTCTATAAATACCATTGATGTATTTTTCTCTTTTCTTGTTTATAATTTCCTCTTCCGAGTGATAAATTGTAAACATATAAGTCATTTAAATTATGGCCAATAAATTGTAAGCATTAAGATTAGAATAATACAAATGAACAAGAAGAAAAACTTAAATAGCTTAGTTCATAAAATCCAACTCATGGTTTCTAGTTTTGTTCCATCTTTCCTCTAGAAATAAAAATTAGTTAATGATAATACAAGTAATACAACAAAATATAGTTCTAAAACAAGACATATCAAATGAAAAATAAAAGAAAGAAGAAATTAGAACAAGAGTATGAAGTGCTGATTTCGTCCCCGGAGTTGTGCAGTAGATTTCTCAAAAGAACTTGGTGAACTTGAGTCTTTAATCTTCTAGCAGCAGCCTCCACTCTTCCCTTGGCTCCCAATACCCTAGATGGTAAGTAAATGATGTCTTTTTATAGTCCAGACAAACCTCAATTCGCAGCACACCGATATCTAGGACTTCCATGCGCAGCACACCAAATTACAGATTTTCCGGATTCTGTCTTGCGAGGATCGCGGGTGCGCTGCTGCTTCTGGTGTGTGAGCGCAGGTGCGGTGCTTGTTTTAACACAGGTGCAGTGCTTTACCGCAGGTGCGGTGCTTGTATAAGCGCGGGTGCGTTGCTACTTCTGTATTTTTTTTATCTTCTGCACTTTCCAATTCAACACTTTAATACTCCACACTCTCATTCTAAGCTTCCAAACTATAAAAACAAAAACAACAACAAATCACATAAAACCTGCTCAAGAATCACAGAATTCCAAGTTAAAAACAAGTAATAAAAGTGCGATAAATTACACTTATCAAACTTCCCCAAACTTAGGATTTTGTTAGTCCCTAGCAAAATAAAACACACAAACAAACAAGTCATGAAATATTTTTAAAAGAACTTGGCCTCAAGATACTTTAACTATCTCTTCATGCATTCACAAGTCAAATCAATCAAACCAATTTTTCATCCGGATATAATCATGCAATCGGTTAATTTTATTAACTTCTAATATCTTCAACTCATGTTTCAAAACATTCTCAATCAATTTCAATTTTTACAAACACAAATCAAGAGGTCTTTTCCGGTAAAAATTGGGTTCAAAGCTATATTCAATCAAGAAAGGAGTACCTAATAAATATTTGATGCAATGAGGTGTGTGTAAAATTGATCAAGATTCGTACTAAATGGAAGTGTTTATCGATTGTCCATAGGCTTGATCCTCCCAATCCATCTCCAGTAGTATATTGGACAACTATGACTAGATCAATAGGATTTGCAGTGGTTGTAATGTTAGGAATTGGCTTATGGCTACAAATGAAGATTAGGAATTCAAATAAGGGAGTAAGTTGAATTTTTATCTCTTTTGCATACTTCACTTTTTCTTTTATCTCCATTTTTTATTCATTTCATCTCTTTTTCTCCCTTTTTTCTCCAACTTCTTCATTCAAACATCATTCATCATTTATTTTTATTTTTTTTGTTGGAGAATTTCACTTTCTTTAATCTTTTGAATTCTTACTCCCTTGAGAAGGTAGGAAATAAATGTATAAGATATTCAAAGGGTTGGTAAATGTGGTATATTTGAAAGGATATCGAATGGGGGTCTTTTACACATATTCACGTGTGCCATTCGAATTCATATAAGCTACAAAGAGGTGACAAATGATAAACTATTTTTATTTGGTGGCTTGAAAGGCTCAATCGATCAAAAAAATCACATAAATCATTCCTAAATCATAGTTTGTCCGTATTTCGTCTCGAGTGTTGTTTGGATAGTTCTAGACAAAATTTCAATTCACCAACACAAAGTAGAATCTAATCATCGTGAAAAAATGGTATTTCAATGCATCAACCAAATACATATATATTCAAAAGAAAAGTGCTTGGATTCAAAGAAATTTCAAGAACACAATTATTTTCTCATATAGGCTCAAGAATGCTTCAAATGAATATTTATGAACAATATAAATAGGCCCAAATAAAATCAAAGATTGCCTCAATCATATATATGTTTGCAAAAATTTATTTCAATGTCAAATGAAAATCACGGAGTTGTTTAAAAATTATAAGTTTCAAGCTTACCAAATCTCATTATTGTTCTTTAAATTTTTCAAATTGATTTATGAGCATAAATGAAATGCACGACCTTTCTTCTCAATACAAAAATTGTGACACCCTGACCCGTTACAATAGAATACAGCGGAATTTAAAATTTTCTTTCAAATGGAAGGAGTTTCAAAATACATTTCATTAAAATGTTTACAAAATAGCAATACATGATCATTTAAATGACATAACAAAATACAAAATATCATTCTTATGATCATGTCAAAATCTTCCTTCCAACGGTGCATGCATATGACCCCTATCCACAGTCAACGTCCAGGGCCTCCACTCTGATCTGCATCACATGAATAAACTGAAATGAGAATAAATCTCAGCAAGTGGAACTCTAACATAGCAATGATACAATATACTCTGTAAAACATGACTTTGAAATCATAAATACCATCAACTCTGAAACATGAATACTGTAGCAATAACTGTAGCAATAACATAGCAATAGATAGCAATACGATGGTATTTCTCTTTTCTATGGTTGGATTGATATCAATAGTATCTCTGTCTGTGGTTGCAAATATCCCATCGATATAAATCGATAACTGTGAGGGGATAAAAGCCTATGGTCGATGATCATCTAATTGCATGCAATGCTCTGACTATGATTCAATCAATCCAATAAAAACATTTGAATTCTCAATAACATTGAAAGCCGTCGTTTCGCAATCTCTATCTTTTGTATTCCCTTTTTAACAATAGTGAGACATACAATGCCTCCAATAGATAATCAATGAAATCAATACGTAACAATGAATCAATTGAAGGGAATATCACTTTAAAATCTTTAAAACACAATACATATAATATCATGTGAGCAAAGGATGAAATTCCACTTACAAACCAATAGAACACCTCAAACTTAGCTCTTGGTACACCACCTACAACAATAATCCATAAACAACACCAAAATCAACTCTATATCCACAAATACAAGTCAAATAATCCATTAATCAACTCAAACAACAAGCCCAAGTCAACCCTTAACTCAAAACCTTAATAGAATCGCACCAAAAACTTACCTAAGCTTCCTTATACCTCGTAGAACGTCGATCTCTAGTCAAAAATCCAAACAAAGCCAAGAATCAAAGGTAGGAAGCAATTGAAAATGGAGAAAACCCTTGCCCTAGAGAGGAAATCTCGAAAAGAAGATAAGAGATAAGGTATGGAATGGCCAACAACTCCCAAAAAGCAACTAAATATCTCGCCTATACTTACACCGCGGGTGCGGTCACACAAGCACCGCGGGTGCGCTAAGCCTTCGGCCAACCAAAATAATTCCCATGCACGATCACCGCGGGTGCGGTCTCACCGCGGGTGCGGTGCTTACACTGCCGCGGGTGCGGTGATGCCACGGCCTTCCAAATCCAAAATGATGAATAGTACACCACGGGGGCACTCCCCTAAGAGCGCGGGTGCACTCTTGCTTCGGCAATGAACAGTACTAAATCAACTAAAATCAATCCGAAATGCTGAAACGAACAATCAACAACATCTAATACCTCAAGATAACATTAACCAACAATACTATAGCCCAAAACACAACTCTAAACATCTAAATCATAACCCAAATAACAAGTAAAGCTTAAACCGTACCGTACACCGGGCTCGGCTATTACAATCTCCCCTCCTTAGAGGAATTTCGTCCGCGAAATTGACGTCACTGCACGAACAACTCAGGATACTTCTCTCTCATCTCATCCTCTGGTTCCCACGTAGCCTCCTCAATCAAATGGTTCCTCCAAAGGACTTTAACGATGCCGATCTCTTTGTTCCTCAATACTCTAACTGTGCGATCCAAAATCTGAATCGGAATCTCTTGGTACGTCAAACTCGGCGTCAAGTCCAATGACTCGTGGTGAAGAACATGGGAAGGATCTGCAATATACTTCCTGAGCATCGATACGTGAAACACATTATGAACTCTGTCAAGATCGGGCGATAGGGCTAATCTGTAGGCTCGGTCACCGACTCTGTCCAATATCTCGAATGGACCAATGAATCTCGGACTCAACTTGCCCTTCTTGCCAAATCTCATCACACCCTTGAGAGGTGCTATCTTCAGAAATACATGATCGCCAACCTCAAACTGCAAAGGTCTGCGACGAACATCGGCATAGCTCTTCTGTCTGGACTGAGCAGTCTTCATCCTCTCCCGGATCACAGCAACAACATCCGCCGTCTGCTGGACCAACTCTGGTCCCAACATCTTCCTCTCACCAACCTCATCCCAAAACAAAGGCGATCTGCACTTCCTGCCATAAAGTGCCTCATACGGTGCCATCCCAATCGACGCCTGGTAGCTATTGTTGTACGTGAACTCCACAAGAGGCAATTTAGAATCCCAGCTACCAGAATAGTCAATAGTACAAGCTCTGAGCATATCCTCAAGAATCTGAATGACTCTCTCTGACTGACCGTCGCTCTGAGGATGATAAGCTGTACTGAAAGCTAACCGCGAACCCATAGCTCTGTGCAAACTCTTCCAAAACTCGGAGGTAAATCTGGGGTCACGATCAGACACAATCGACATAGGCACACCATGAAGTCTAACAATCTCTGCAATGTAGTCCTCGGCGTACTGATTCATGGAGTACGTCGTCTTGACTGGGAGAAAGTGCGCTGACTTGGTCAATCGATCAACAATGACCCAAATGGAATTATAACCTTTCTGCACTCTGGGAAGACCAGTCACGAAATCCATCGTAATATGCTCCCACTTCCACTGAGGAATCGGCAAAGATAGCAATGTCCCAGCAGGTCTCTGGTGCTCAATCTTCACCTGCTGACAAGTAAGGCACTGAGAAATGAACAGAGCAATATCTTTCTTCATACCTGGCCACCAGTAGAGCCGACGAAGATCCTGATACATCTTCGTACTGCCTGGATGAATCGAATAAGGTGCGGTATGAGCCTCTGTCAACACATCTCGCCGAATATCATCGCCTGAAGGAACACAAATACGGCCTCTGAAAGTCACCAATCCATCACCATTCAAACCAAACTCTGAGTTCCCTCTCTCCTCTGCTCTAGCTCTCAACTCTGTCAACTGAACATCGGTCGACTGCTCTCTACGGATCATGTCCGTCAAAGTAGATCGAATAACCAACGCTGAAAGATGAGCAATGGTACCTGGAATCACCAGATCAATCTCCTCTCTCTGCAAATCCATCAACAATGGCCTCTGAATCAAAGAACTCAATGAAGCACTCGACTTACGGCTCAAAGCATCAGCCAGAACGTTCGCCTTCCCTGGGTGATAACTGATAGTCACATCATAATCCTTGACAAGCTCTAACCACCTCCTCTGCCGCATGTTGATCTCTTTCTGCGAAAACAGATACTTCAAACTCTTGTGGTCTGTGAAGATCTCACACTTTTCGCCATACAGATAATGTCTCCAAATCTTCAGGGCGAAAACCACAGCTGCTAGCTCCAAATCATGCGTCGGATAATTCTTCTCATAATCTTTCAACTGGCGAGAAGCATAGGCAATGACCTTACCTCGCTGCATCAGCACTGCACCAAGGCCTCTCTTCGACGCATCGGTATAGACAACGAAATCCTCAGAACCACTAGGCAATGAAAGAACAGGAGCTGTCGTCAATCTATCCTTCAACTCCTGAAATGCACTCTGGCAATCGATGGAGCACTCGAACTTCACAGTCTTCCTCGTCAGATTGGACAATGGCAGGGCAATCTTGGAAAAATCTGAAATGAAACGACGATAATAACCCGCCAAACCAAGGAAACTGCGTACCTCAGAGACAGTGGTAGGAATAGGCCAATTCTGAATCGCCTCTATCTTCAATGGATCAACAGCAATGCCATCCCTCGAAACAACATGGCCTAGGAAAGAAATCTAATCCAGCCAAAACTCACACTTCTTCAGCTTGGCAAACAACCTCTTCTCTCGCAACAACTGAAGCACAACTCTGAGATGCTCTGCATGAAGCTCTCTGGTCTTGGAATAGATCAGAATATCGTCGATGAAGACAATGACGAAGGTATCCAGATAGGGCTTGAACACACGGTTCATCAGGTCCATGAAGACTGAAGGGGCATTGGTCAGACCAAAAGACATCACAAGAAACTCAAAATGACCATACCTGGTCCTGAAAGCCGTCTTAGGGACATCAGACTCCCTAACCTTCAACTGATAGTAGCCAGACCGAAGATCAATCTTCGAGAACACAGTGGCACCATGGAGCTGATCAAACAAATCATCTATCCGTGGCAACGGATACTTGTTCTTGACAGTCACTTTGTTAAGCTCCCTGTAGTCGATACACAGCCGCAAAGATCCATCCTTCTTCTTGACAAACAGAACCGGAGCTCCCCAAGGCGAAGAACTCGGACGAATAAAACCCTTGTCTAAAAGATCCTGCAACTGAGTCTTCAACTCCTTCATCTCAGTAGGGGCCATCCTGTACGGAGCCTTAGAGATAGGAACCGTACCTGGAGCTAAATCGATAACGAACTCAACATCTCTGTCCGGCGGCAAACCCGGAACATCATCCTCAAACACATCAGCAAACTCCTTCACAACATCAACATCATCTAAATTCGACTTAATCAGTCTATCAACATCCACAATAGAAGCAAGAAACCCATCGCAACCTCTACACAGCAATCTCTCAGCCTCAAGACAAGAAATAAAAGGAAGGACCAGCGAAGTACCTGAGCTGGCGAGAACTCCTCCCTGGCCATCATCTGCAAAAGTCACCTTCTTAGCAACACAATTGATAACTGCACGGTAAGTCGAAAGCCAATCCATGCCAAGAATAACATCGAAGGCAACCATAGGGATAACAATCAAATCAGCGAAGACAACTCGCTCCTCAATACGAACAGGGCACGCAAAGACAATCGATGTCGGGCACAAGACATCTCCCGAAGGCAAAACAACACTAAGCTGGAGGGGAAGAACAGAAGGAACTATACCCAACGATCTCAAAAACAAATCAGACATAAAAGAATGAGTAGCACCAGTATCAATCAAAGTAGTAGCTACTCTGCCTGAAATCAAAATAGTACTAGAGATCAATGAAGAATCATGATTAATACCTTCCTTGGTCATCGAAAAGATACGACCCTGCACCTTCCCTTGGCTAGCTCCTCGTGGACAATTTCTGGCAACGTGGCCTGCCGTGCCACAACGTTAACAAGTATGAGTGCCAAGTCTGCACTCTCCTCGATGATGCTTGCCACACTTAGGACAAAGTGGCTTCTCGGGATCAAATGGAACAACTGGAACTGGCGGAGGTCTAGGACTCGACTCCATCTTGCCCTTGCCCTTGAAACGATCCCTGCCCCTCTGATTCGAACCCTGGCCTCTCTGAGCAACAGCTTGATGCCTCTCCTGCCTCTCCCTGGCGATATCCTTCTCATCCTGCTCGGCCAACAAAGCTTTGGACACGATCTCTTTGAAAGTAACAGCCTTGGACATGTTGATATCACGGCGAATCTCAGCTCTAAGGCCTCGAATGAAATGAGCGCCTTTGTCCTTGTCATTGGAAGCAATGTACGGAGCAAACAAGCAAGCCTCCTCAAACTTCAGAATGTACTCACCAACATCTAAGCTCCCCTGACGAAGCTCCAAGAACTCCGTAACCTTCCTCGCTCGAAGTGCATCGGGGAAATACTTGTCGTAGAACAAGTCCGTAAACTCAGACCACTTCAGTGTCGCAACAGTAACACTGACCTTCGTCGCATTCCACCAAATGCGGGCAGCCTTAACCAACATGAAAACAGCACAACTGATCCTGTCTTTGTCCTCGTACTGGAGATGATCGAAGATAGCTTCAAGCGCCTTGACCCACTCGACAGCAACTAGAGGATCGGTGCTACCTGCGAATTCCGGTGGATCCATTCTCTTGAAAGCAGAAAAGATGGCATCAGTGCCAACAGCCTGAGCAACCTGACCTCTCACTTGGCCTCGACCCTGTCCTGCTCCTTGCAATCGGAGCAACTGCTGAATCTGATCACTATGCACCTTAGCCTGCTCCTTAAGCAACTTGCCGAACTCGTCGACAACTCTCGAGGAAGAACTATCCTCACCCTCTGCCGCCTTACGCTTAGGAGGCATACTCTACAATTGCTCACAAGACACCAATCAATATATAACAATGGATAGATGCAAGAAAACATACCCGGACAGTTGAAAGTAGACGAAGTCATATGCATTGGTCCGAAGAACACCGCTCTGATACCACTAAATGTGACACCCTGACCCGTTACAATAGAATACAGCGGAATTTAAAATTTTCTTTCAAATGGAAGGAGTTTCAAAATACATTTCATTAAAATGTTTACAAAATAGCAATACATGATCATTTAAATGACATAAAAAAATACAAAATATCATTCTTATGATCATGTCAAAATCTTCCTTCCAACGGTGCATGCATATGACCCCTATCCACAGTCAACGTCCAGGGCCTCCACTCTGATCTGCATCATATGAATAAACTGAAATGAGAATAAATCTCAGCAAGTGGAACTCTAACATAGCAATGATACAATATACTCTATAAAACATGACTTTGAAATCATAAATACCATCAACTCTGAAACATGAATACTGTAGCAATAACTGTAGCAATAACATAGCAATAGATAACAATACGATGGTATTTCTCTTTTCTATGGTTGGATTGATATCAATAGTATCTCTGTCTGTGGTTGCAAATATCCCATCGATATAAATCGATAACTGTGAGGGGATAAAAGCCTATGGTCGATGATCATCTAATTGCATGCAATGCTCTGACTATGATTCAATCAATCCAATAAAAACATTTGAATTCTCAATAACATTTAAAGCCGTCGTTTCGCAATCTCTATCTTTTGTATTCCCTTTTTAACAATAGTGAGACATACAATGCCTCCAATAGATAATCAATGAAATCAATACGTAACAATGAATCAATTGAAGGGAATATCACTTTAAAATCTTTAAAACACAATACATATAATATCATGTGAGCAAAGGATGAAATTCCACTTACAAACCAATAGAACACCTCAAACTTAGCTCTTGGTACACCACCTACAACAATAATCCATAAACAACACCAAAATCAACTCTATATCCACAAATACAAGTCAAATAATCCATTAATCAACTCAAACAACAAGCCCAAGTCAACCCTTAACTCAAAACCTTAATAGAATCGCACCAAAAACTTACCTAAGCTTCCTTATACCTCGTAGAACGTCGATCTCTAGTCGAAAATCCAAACAAAGCCAAGAATCAAAGGTAGGAAGCAATTGAAAATGGAGAAAACCCTTGCCCTAGAGAGGAAATCTCGAAAAGAAGATAAGAGATAAGGTATGGAATGGCCAACAACTCCCAAAAAGCAACTAAATATCTCGCCCATACTTACACCGCGGGTGCGGTCACACAAGCACCGCGGGTACGCTAAGCCTTCGGCCAACCAAAATAATTCCCATGCACGATCACCGCGGGTGCGGTCTCACCGCGGGTGCGGTGCTTACACTGCCGCGGGTGCGGTGATGCCACGGCCTTCCAAATCCAAAATGATGAATAGTACACCGCGGGGGCACTCCCCTAAGAGCGCGGGT
Organism: Primulina eburnea; assembly: GCF_022965805.1. Classification (NCBI taxonomy): domain Eukaryota; kingdom Viridiplantae; phylum Streptophyta; class Magnoliopsida; order Lamiales; family Gesneriaceae; genus Primulina; species Primulina eburnea. The sequence goes on along the minus strand of NC_133108.1, from coordinate 20,825,507 downwards.
GCACTCTTGCTTCGGCAATGAACAGTACTAAATCAACTAAAATCAATCCGAAATGCTGAAACGAACAATCAACAACATCTAATACCTCAAGATAACATTAACCAACAATACTATAGCCCAAAACACAACTCTAAACATCTAAATCATAACCCAAATAACAAGTAAAGCTTAAACCGTACCGTACACCGGGCTCGGCTATTACAAAAATCTTGTTCATCATTGGCCATTTCAAAAAATTTCATGACTATGACACTACGAACACACAAGCAAATAACTCAATAGTAAATAAAACATTCAAATAAAACTAAATGACACTACAAACACACAAGCTAAAACATCTTCCCCAAACTTAAATATGTGCATCGCCCTCGATGAAAATGATCGTGAAAGTTAGGGGAATACACATACCTCAGGCAATGACCGTCAGTGGTCATTGCCATCCTCATCATCTTCTCCTTTTTGTGGTGGGTGGTACTCCGGCGGATCATATGCGGGCGGCCATTGCGGAGGTTGTGGAAATGGATTACCAGATGTGGAAGCAGATGGAAATTGTTGAGCCAAGACTGACGTGAAATCTATCATATAACCTATGAATGTATCGGTCCTAAACCGATGCTCGTCCATGTCTTGTCGCTGTCGACGCATCTCTGCTTCAAAATGAGTTAATCTATCTAGCATATTTCTTGGTTGCGGTTGTATTTGTTGTTGTTGGGCCTGAGCATGGGCACGTCTTTCAGCAACCCTTCTATTGAATTCTCTCTGAGCTTGACGTGTATCTTGTTGATCAGATGTCAGTGACCTATGTGGTTGAGTGACCACAATGGCATTTTTTTGTTTCAACAATTCTTTATTTTCTGCCCAAGTCACTCCCGCTTAATGGCATAGGTCTGTGATAAGAGAAGGGTGGAGGAGTCCACTAGGAGAGTTACCTTTTGCATAATCTAACATTGAGTTATGAAGCAATTGACCTAAATCAATCGTCTTTCTAGTTAAGTAGCAAAAAGTTAGGATTGCCCTCTCCTTGATGACGGTAGTAGTATGGTCAGTAGGCTTAATCCTAGCCGAAATGAGTGAATACCAATCTTTGGCAACATTTGTCAGATTAGATTTGGCCAGGCTTAAATGCACATCGTCTCTCATCCGCCATTCCGCTCCCTCGATGCAAATAGTCTGAAGAATATTATTATAATCAACTTCCTCGGTCCGATATTCTTCATTTTCATCATACATGACTGGAGGGATACCATACATTGTGTTGATGGTATGAGCATCAAAAGCTACATCTTTCCTCGCACCAAAACTTTCAAGTGATCATGCTTAACCTTAAGGTTAGCATAAAATTCTCTTACCAACGAAATAACCGCATCCGGTGGTGGCTTGACAAACTCCTCCCAATGCCTAATGGTAAGCATTAATCCAATCTCGGTTCGTGGGAAGCTCAAGTCAAATCCCCTCTCTTTCACAATGCTCTTGTTCAGAATTTTAGCATAATTTTCCTACGCCTTTTCGTCCCAGAACTTCTGTGCATCGTAATTCGCAGATGAGGATGCACCCTTTGATTGTTTCTTTCTTGGAGGCATTTTGTCAAACACCTTCAAATCACCAACTTCCCCTTCAATCTAATGCACTAAACTAGATGATTCTTTCACTCTCCCAAACTTGTTAATCACAATAACTACACCTCAACAATATTCACACCGATCCAATCAACAATGTCAAGTATTTACTCCACTAAAATTACAGCACTATTAATTTTCTTCAATAGCCGAGAGCACCAATAATTTCGAATTTCAAAGCAAATGTGGTATGAATTTGCTCACCTTTAGTGTTGAAATGTTTCTTGGAAGAACATAATCGAAGCTCCAATAAATTCTTGGTGAAATTTTCGAGCGCCCTTTTCACACCATAGGTTTTGTGTTGAATTTGTGGAATAAGATGGATAATGGATGGAATTATTGAAGTTATGTAGGTGTGTAGTTGAAAATTTGTGCTTGGAAGAATAAAATTTGATTGTGGAGGGTGTTTTCAGAGGAGGTATTTCGAAGTGGAGGAGAAAATTTGGAGAAGGGTTCTTCGTTTATGCCAATGTTTGCCAGTTTCTGTTTTTTAAAATCAGCGACCAAGGGTGCGGTCCAAAAGATACCGCGGGTGCGGTGTAACTACTGAAATTTTTGATTCTTCAATCTTCAGAGACCGCGGGTGCGGCGAATACCTTACCGCTGGTGCGGTGTTGCTACTGGAATTTTTCAATTGTCGACCTTCAACGACCGCGGGTGCGGTGCACATTTGACCGCGACTGCGGTATTGGTTCTGGAAATACAGCGCAGGTGCACTACAAAATGACCGCGGGTGCGCTTTGTCTACTGAAAATTTTCAGTTTTTCATTCAACAGCCAACACGGGTGCGGTCCAAATTATACCGCGTGTGCGGTATTCTCTCTGTCAACTTAACGCAGGTGCGCTCTTTAAATTACCGCAGGTGCGGTATGGCTACTGGAAATTTTTAATTTTCTGTCTTAAGATACTGCAGGTGCGATACATTTTCAGCGCGGATGCACTCTCTGAAATTGTTTTCTACTCCAATTATTAGTCCTGAAAAAAACAATTGGGATTCATAATATTTGGGAAGATATAAGAACACATTATACCAAAAATACACAACCTAAAATAATAATACAAGAGTAAAAGAAAAATCGAAAATGAAATGCAATAAAGAAACAAAAAAAAATTGGGTTGCCTCCCAAAAAGCGTTTGGTTTAACGTCGTCAGCCCGACTACCATCAGTCTACATCAAGTCGATCCTCCCAAAGGAATGTTGTCAAGATGCCTTACTTCAGTCCCATAATAATGCTTGATCCGTTGTCCATTTACTTTAAACGTTCTTCTGTCATTGCACTCTAGCTCAATGGCTCCATATGGTTGGACTGATTCTATTGTAAATGGCCCTGACCATCTTTATTTTAGCTTACCAGGAAATAGTTTGAGGCGTGAATTGAACAACAGTACTTGTTGTCCGGGCTCGAAATTTCTGTGCATGATATGGTTGTCGTGCCACTTCTTGGTCTTCTCCTTGTAAATTTTTGCTTTCTCATAGGCCTCATTTCTGAACTCCTGCATCTCATTCAATTGCAATAGCCGCTGCTCACCAGATGCTTCCACGTCAAAGTTAAGCTTTTTCACGGCCCAAAAAGCTCTGCGTTCCAATTGTACTGGTAAGTGACAAGCCTTACCAAAGACCAACCTATAGGGTGACACCCCAATAGGTGTCATGTATGCCGTTCTGTACGCCCATAAAGCATCATCCAACTTTAGTGCCCAATCCTTCTGGTTTGTCTTCACCATTTTCTCCAATATCTGCTTAATCTCCCGGTTGGATACTTCGGCTTGTCCATTTGCTTGTGGGTGGTGTGCCAGGGTCACCTTATGCTTCACATCATATTTAGCCAAAAGTGAGTTAAAGATTTTATTACAAAAATGTGTACCTTCATCACTTATTATGGCTTTTGGTGTCCCAAATCTTGTGAAGATGTTCCTGTGAACAAACTTAGCAACCACTCGAGCATCATTAGTATTGGTGGAAATTGCATCCACCCATTTTGATAGAGAATCCACCGCAAGAAAATATACGATTGACCAAAAGAAGATGGGAATGGTCCCATGAATTCAATACCCCAAACATCAAAAAGTTCAACTTCCAAAATATTGGTCAATGGGAACTCATGGCGTCTAGAAATCTTGCCAACCCTTTGGCATCTGTCACATGACTTGGCTAAGGTATAACTATCTTTGAACAAAGTGAGCCAATAAAAACCAGACTGTAATACCTTTGCTGCTGTTCTCGATGCTCCAAAGTGGCCGCCATATGGTGAAGAGTGGCATTGTTCAAGAATTACTTTCGCTTCTTCCTCCGCTACGCATCTTCTAATCATCTGATCAGCAGACGTATGGATCATCCCATAGGTAAAACTTGCATCGTGAAAGAATTTCTTCTTTTTGTGATAACTCAAATCTGGAGGAAGAGTACCACAAGACAAGAAATTAGCTATATCAGCAAACCAAGGGAGTATAGCATTTACCTCAAACAGCTGTTCATCTGGGAATGCTTCTTTTATGGTTCCTTCATCTATTTTATCTTCAAGTTCAAGCCGTGACAAGTGGTCAGCTACTTGATTTTCACATCCCTTCTTATCCTTCACTTCAAAATCAAAATCTTGGAGCAATAAAATCCTACTTATCAAGCGTGGTTTTGCATCCTTCTTGGCAAATAGGTATCGAATAGCTGCATGGTCAGTGAAAACAATTACCTTTGTGCCAACCAAGTAAGGTCTAAACTTGTCAAATGCAAACACTACTGCAAGCATCTCCTTTTCAGTAGTTGTGTAATTTTGCTGTGAAGCATCCATGGTTCGACTTGCATAGTAGATTAATCTAAAAAATCTATCACGCCTTTGGCCCAACACCACACCTACTGCATAATCACTATCATCGCACATCAACTCAAAGGTCTCCTTCCAATCTGGTTCTATCATGATTGGTGTTGTCACCAATGCCTTCTTGATCTTCTCAAATGCCTGCAGACAATCATCATAAAAAATAAAAGTGGATTCTTTTTCAAGCAAATTACACAAAGGTTTAGTAATCTTAGAAAAATCTTTGATAAATCTACGATAAAACCCGGCGTGTCCTAAGAAACTCCTTATCCCTTTGATGTTCTTCGGTGGTGGAAGCTTTTCAATTGCAACTACTTTGGCTCTGTCTACCTCTAATCCCTTTGAAGACACTTTATGTCCAAGAACAATACCCTCTTGGACCATAAAATGACACTCTCCCAATTAAGAACCAAGTTCTTTTCTTGACATCTCTACAAAACGAGGGAAAGAATATGTAAACATTGATCAAATGAAGAGCCAAATACCGAGAAATCATCCATGAAGACTTCCATGATGTCTTCCACCATGTCTGCAAATATGACCATCATACATCTCTGAAAAGTAGCAGGTGCATTGCATAGCCCAAAAGGCATCCTACTAAAATCAAACGTTCCATAGGGGCACTTGAATGTTTTCTTCTCTTGATCCTCTGGTGTTATAGCAATCTGGTTATAACCTGAATAACCATCTAAAAAACAGTAGTGACAATAACCAGCAAGTCTATAAAGCATTTGATCAATAAAAGGTAATGGAAAATGATCTTTACGTGTGGCATTGTTCAACTTCCTATAATCAATACATACTCGCCATCCAGTCACAGTACGAGTAGATATTAGTTCATCATTTTCATTCTTTACCACAGTCATTCCACCCTTTTTAGGCACTACTTGCATAGGAGACACCCAACTGCTGTCAGAAATAACATATATAACTCCAGCACTTAACAATTTCAACACTTCATTTTTCACTACCTCTTTCATGGCTGGATTTAACCTTCTCTGATGATCCACAAAAGGAGCTTATGACTCTTCCATTAAAATCCTATGCATACAAATGGTGGGACTAATCCCCTTGATATCAGAAATCGACCACCCAAATTCACTTTTAAATTTCCCCAACACTCTCAACAATTTCTCTTTTTCATCTAAAGCAAGAGAAGAAGAGATAATTACAGGATATGTCGACTTCTTACCCAAGAAAGCATAACAAAGATGGCTTGGCAATTCCTTCAAAACAGGGGATGAAGGTAATATCTCTGAATATTTTACTTTTCCAACTTCTCCTGTGCGGCTTCCTTCACCTCTGGCAACTCTTCAAGAGCTAAAAGTTACTCTCTCAATTCCCAATCATCATCATCAACTCTACTGACAGTACTAGAAAGGCATCTTTCTAATGGATCTTCTAATGTATGACCTATACCAATCTCAGCAACACAAGAGTCAATGATATCAATGCTTTTACAAGTACTTACCTCGTCGTTACCTTTAATGGCCTTATAGATGTTGAATATCTCAGCTTCCCCACCAACTCTCAAGGTGAGTTCTCCTTTGTGTACATCTATCAATGCTTTTCCAGTGGCTAAGAATGGTCTCCTAAAAATCAATGGAAAATCTTGATCTTCCTTTATATCAAGTATTACAAAATCAGCAGGGAAGATAAAATTGTCAAATTTTACCAAAACATCTCCAACAATTCCACGAGGATAGGTGTGTGACCTATCTGGAAGTTGCAAAGTTATAGTGGTTGGTTTTACCTCCCCAAGCTCCAAGTCCCTATAAATAGAAAATGGCATAAGATTAATACTCGCTCCAAGATCACATAAAGCTTTATTAACATGAGTACTATCAATAATACAAGGAATAGTAAAACTCCCTGGATATTTTAGTTTTTGTGGTAACTTCTTTTGGAGAATGGCGCTGCACTCTTCGGTCAACTTCACTGTCTCGAACTCTTGCAACTTCCTCTTCTTTGACATCACATCTTTGATGAACTTTGCATATTTTGGCATTTGCTCTGAAGCATCAGCAAATGGAATATTGATGTGAATATTCTTGAAAATCTCCAAAAATTTTGCAAATTGATCATCAATAATCTTCTTCCTAAATCTCTATGGGTATGGAAGAGTTGGTTCCAATATAGGAATCATTTCAACTTCAATTTCAATCCGAGACTCCTCGACCTTGTTCTCCTTTCCATTTTCACATTCATCTTCTTTAACTCTCTTCTCATTTTCCTCATTCTCTTTGAATTTTTTAACCTCAAGTTCTCTTCCACTTCTCAAAGTTACAGCTTCGCATTGCTCCTTTGGATTCACTTCAGTATTACTTGGAAATTGACCTCTATTTTGATCTCTCAATGCATTAGCCAACTGTTCAATCTGTGTCTCCAATGATTTCATTGTGGCACCCATATTTCCCATGTGAGTTTCCATGCCATCAAGACGCGATTCAGTCATAGCAATCCTTTTACTAGATTCAGCAAAAAATGTCCCAACTAGATCCTCAAGTGAAGGTTTTCCTCCCCCCTTAGATATATTGAATCCCGGTGGAGGATTCAACACATTTTTATTATTAACATATGAAAAATTCTCATGATTTCTCAAACCAGGATGATAAGTGTTAGGAGGAGGGTTACCTCGATATCCTCCGTATCCACCAAAATTCCTATTGTTGATATAATGAGCCTCATCAGGAATATGTGGTTCGTCAATAACAACCGATTCATTTTCAACCTCTGGTGTACTAGCTTTATTCATAGCTGCAATTTGAGTTGTTAAAGCTGAAACTTGTGCGGTCAGTGATGTAATAGGATCTACAGCATAAATTCCAGCCGGTTTCTTTACTCTTGACCTCTCAGACGGCCACTGATAACTGTTAAAGGTCATCTGTTCAAGCAAATCATAAGCTTAATCAGGTGATTTGGTAAATATCGTGCCACCAGCTGCTGCATCCACAGTGCCTCTTGTTTGTCCATTCAAACCATTGTAAAACAATTCAATTTGTACCCAATCTTCAAAACCATGATTTGGACACCTCCTCAACAACTCCTTATACCATTCCCATGCCTCATATAATTGCTCGAAGTCAGTCTGCCTAAAAGTACTTATCTCAATTTTCAACTGTGCAGACTTCGCAGGTGGAAAATATTTAGCAAGGAACTTGGTTGCTAACTCCTGCCAAGTAATGATACTCCCAGAGGAAGCGATTGGAGCCATCCCCTTGCTTGGTCTCTAAGAGAAAAAGGAAACAAGAGCAATCGAATTATATCATCAGGAAAACCATTTATCTTTACTGTGTCAGTGTTTCAAGGAATGTTCTGAGATGTAGATGAGGATCTGCACTAGCGGCTCCCCCAAACTGGTTCTGTTGAACCATGTTTATCATTGCGGGCTGGAGCTCAAAGTTGTTTGCATTAATAGTCTCTCGTGCTATGCCCGAATAATGAGCATTTAGTACCGGCCTAAAATGATCTCTGATGGGTATTGCAGGGGGTGGATTTTCATTATCTCTATTGTCAGCCATTGCTTGAATCTCTTCTCTTCTCGCCACTCTTAATCTTCTTACGGTTCTTTCGATCTCAGGATCAAAGATAAGCAAGTCAAGATTTTGGATATTCGCATGCACTGTCAAACAAAGATAAGAAAGAAATCAATTTTTTTAATGTAATACAATAAAAACAGCTCTAAATTAAAATCAAGACTAATTGGTAACGATACTAATATAAATTTAAAATAAACACTCCCCGGCAACGGCGGCAAAAACTTGTTACGTGTTTTCTTGATTGCTCGCAAGCGCACGACGTCAAATTATAGTAAAATGTATTTTGAGTACAAGTGTCGATCCCACGAGGAGTATGTATATAAATGTATATTAGTGCATGTGATTAAAATAGTCTCGACTTTATTTAGAAAATTCAATTAAAAGATTTGGTTGCAAGAATAATTAGATTGAAAATGGATTTAAACGTAACATCAATTTATAACAATTAACAATGGAATAAAAGATCTAGAGGTCCTATTTCACGCAACTGTCCACCATGTGTAATTTCTTGTAGCTATGTTATAAAAATCCTTCTTATTCATTAGCCAAGAATTCTATAATTATCTACTCCCTCTCCCGAGTGTTAAGTAGATATTAGTTATCTAAAAATAGATTGCAACGTTCCCATCAATAGTCTACAATTAAATAACACATCAAGCATTAGATTCTCTATGAGCTTCGATAGCATTATAGGAACTCCCGAACTCTATAAATTCCATTGATGTATTTTTCCCTTTTCTTGTTTATAATTTCCTCTTCCGAGTGGTAAATTGTAAACATATAAATCATTCAAATTATGGCCAATAAATTGAAAGTATTAAGATTAGAATAATACAAATGAACAATAAGAAAAACTTAAATAGCTTAGTTCATAAAATCCAACACATGGTTTCTAGATTTGTTCCATCTTTCCTCTAGAAATAAAAATTAGTTCATGATAAAACAAGTAAAACAACAAAATATAGTTCTAAAACAAGACATATCAAATGAAAAATAAAAGACAGAAGAACTTAGAACAAGAGTTTGAAGTGCTGATTCCGTCCCCGGAGTAGTGCAGCAGATTTCCCAAAAGAACTTGATGAACTTGAGTCTTCAATCTTCTAACAGCAGCCTCCACTCTTCCCTTGGCTCCCAATACCCTAGATGGTAATTAAATGATGTCTTTTTATAGTCCAAACAAGCCTCAATTCGCAGCACACCAATATCTTGGACTTCCATGCGCATCACACCAAATTACAGATTTTCCAGATTCTGTCTTGCGAGGAACGCGGGTGCGATGCAGAACCTACCGCGGGTGCGCTACTGCTTCTGGTGTGTGAGCGTAGGTGCGGTGCTTGTTTTAACGCAGGTGTAGTGCTTCACCGAAGGAGCGGTGCTTGTATAAGCGCGGGTGCGCTGCTGCTTCTGTATTTTTTTTTATCTTTTGCACTTTCCAATTCAACACTTTAATACTCCACACTCTCATTCTAAGCTTGCAAACTATAAAACCAAAAACAACAACAAATCACATAAAACCTGCTCAAGAATAACAGAATTTCAAGTTAAAAACAAGTAATAAAAGTGCCATAAATTGCACTTATCAAACTCAAGGAACCGTAGGTTTCTTGTTGAAAAAAGATGGAATGAAATGAAACGTGTGTGTGTGTGTAAAAATGTGTATGTGTGCGTGTGTCTCAGTGTGTGTGTGTGTATTTTTAGGTAATTAAGGGATAGAATTTTGCTTAATTATTAATTAATAAGTTAATTAAAATACTAACTCCCTACTCATCTCTAATAAAATCCCTTAATTTTTAAAATAAAATGCACACTTGCTAAACTTTAGAAAGTTATAAAGTTCTAAAATCACTAATTAAATAAATTAGTCTTTAAAATGCTAAAACCTTGTAAATTATTTAAAATGACCCAATTCTAACTTTAAAATAAAATACTACATTTTAAAATTTCCAAAATCGTCGCCAGTCTCTTTTCCTAGATCCCGCATCGAATAATCGCCTGAAACATGAAACTCGAGAAAATTTTTAATATGCATCACATAAACATAAATAATTAAAATAATGCAATTGAATAAATGATGCATCGCTAAAAAATAATTTAACTTAAATACACAATTTAAATAAATGTATGGGTTTTACGTGTATTGAGTTTGGGCTCTACAGTTCTTCCCCCACTTAAATAAGTTTCGTCATCGAAATTAAGTCTTACCAAAAAACTCCGGGTAGCGACTTCTCATATCTGCTTTGGTCTCCAAAGTGGCCTCCTCCACTGCTTGATTCAGCCACCGGACCTTAACCAGCTTGGGTCATTTTGTTCCGAAGTCTCTGCTCCTATCTGTCTAGAATTTGGACATGTCTCTCCTCATACGATAGATCTGGAGCCAACTGCAACGGTTCAAAACTCAACACATGTGAAGGATTCGCTATGTACTTACTCAGCATCGAGACGTGGAACACTTTGTGTACACCGACCAGATTCGGCGGTAGGGCTAAACGATAAGCTAGTGTCCCAACTCTGTCTAGAATCTCAAACGTCCAATAAACCTCGGGCTAAGCTTGCTTCATTTGGTCCGCGTAACTCTTTTGACTAATCTGAGTGGTCTTCATCCTTTCTCAGATTTTGACCACCACTTCTGCAGTCTGCTGAACAATCTCTGGACCAAGTTCTGCTCTATCACCGAATTCATCCTAATGAATCGGTGATCTGCACTTCCTCCCGTACAGTGCCTCGTATGGAGCCATACCTATGGATGATTTGAATCTGTTGTTGTATGTAAACTCTACTAGAGGTAGCTTCGATTCCCAAGTCCCGTGGAAATCTATCACACAGGCCCTTAACAAATCTTCCAAAATCTGAATCAGTCGCTCAAACTGGCCATCTGTCTGCGGGTGAAAAGCTGTGCTGAATAGCAACTTCTTTCTCACGACTGCATGTAAACTCTTCCAACAGGACGATGTAAATCTCGGGTCCCTATCGACACAATAGTAACTGAGATCCCGTGCAATCTGACAATCTCCTTGATATAGAGCTCCGCATATAGCGTCATGGAGAAAGTCGTATTCACTGGCATGAAGTTTGCTGACTTAGTAATTCGATCCACTATAGCCCAAATGACATTGGATCCTCTGACTGACATCGGCAAACCATCAACGAAGTCAATGGTGATATTCTCCCACTTCCAATCGGAGATAGGGAGTGGATTAAGCATCCCACTGGCCTCTGATACTCTGCCTTCACCTGCTGAAAAGTGCGACATTCAAACACAAATTGGCTGATGTCCCGCTTCATACCTGGCCACCAATAAAGAATCTGTAAATCTTTGTACATCTTGGTACTTCCTGGATGAATGGAATATGGAGATGCATGTGCCTCTGTCAGAATATTCTCTCTGATCAAATCAAAACTAGGCACCCACATCCTTCCTCTGTACCTCACAATACCATTGGACACTGTGTAGAGTACGCTGCCCTTGGCTTCATCCTTCAGTCGCCATTTCTGCAACTGCTCATCTGAAGGCTGACCTCTACGGATTCGATCAAGCAAAGAAGATTGGACTGTCAGATTAGACAGCTTAGGATCTCTTCCCTTAGGATAAACCTCTAACCCAATTCTCTGAATCTCAGACTGAAGAGATCTATGTACTGACAATTGTGCTACGACTGCAACTTTTCTGCTCAAAGAATCTGCCACAACATTAGCTTTCCCTGGAAGGTAGATAATTTCGCAATCATAGTTTTTCACTAACTCTAACCACCGTTTTTGTCTCATGTTCAGTTCTTTCTATGAGAAGAAATACTTGAGACTCTTGTGATCAATAAATATCTGGCATTTCTCGCCGTATAAATAATGTCTACATATCTTCAATGCAAAGACAACGACAGCTAACTCAAGATCATGGGTCGGATAATTCTTCTCATGCACTTTCAACTGTCTGGAGGCATAAGCTATAACCCGACCATGCTGCATCAAAACTGCGCCTAACATGAGCTTAGAAGCATCGGTGTACAACACAAAATCGCCTTGCCCTGATGGCATGGCTAAAACCGGCGCTGTAATAAGAGCTTATTTCAAATTATCAAAGCTCTTCTAGCACTCTCCACTCTATATGAATTTATAATTCTTCTTAATCAATGAAGTGAGTGCCACTGCAATTGAAGAAAATCCCTGAATAAATTTCCTGTAATAGTCTGCAAAGCTTCAGAAACTGCAGATCTCTGACGCATTCTAAATCTCAACGCATTCTTAACTGCTGTCACTTTGGATGGATCCACCTCGACACAACAGATAGATATTATATGCCCCACAAACACTATCTTCTCCAACCATAATTCACATTTACTGAATTTTGCAAACAACTTGCGACTCTGCAAGACATGCAAAACTGTACCCAAGTGCTGACTGTTCTCCTCTTGGATCTTCGATTATATGAGAATGTCTTCAATGAATACTATGACGAACTGATCTAGGTAGGGCTGAAATTCTCGATTCATGAGGTCCGTAAATATCACTGGAGCATTCGTGAGTCCGAACGGCATTACTCAAAACTCGTAGTGTCCATACCTGGTTCTAAAGGCTGTCTTATGAACATCTACATCCTTTACCTTCAGCTGATGATACCCAGATCGTAGATCTATCTTAGAGAACACTGTGGCTTTCTGCAACTGATCGAACAAGTTCTCGATCCTTGGAAGTGGATATATATTTTTGATCGTTACCTTGTTTAATTCTCGGTAATCGATACACAACCTCATGCTCCCATCCTTCTTCTTTACGAAGAGTACTAGTGCGCCCCATGGTGAGAAACTATGGCAGATGAATTCTTTGTCAAGAAGCTCCTGAATCTGTTGCTTAAGCTCTAACATCTCAGTTGGAGCTAAACGGTATGGTGCCTTTGAGATCGGCACAGTTCCTAGAAAAGTCAATGCAAAAGTCCACCTCTCTCTATGGTGGAATGCCTGAGACGTCATCTGGAAAGACGTCAAGAACATCTCTGACTACTGGTACATCCGATATAGACGGAGTGGGTACGTCAGGTGCAGAAATAATATTGGCCAAGGAAGCCTGACAGCCCTTGTGAATGAGTCTACGTGCCTGTATGCAAGAGATCATGCAAGGGAAACTTCTCAATCTATCTGGATCAAAGAGAAACTGCTCAATGTCCAAAGGTCTTACCAACACTGACATTTTCACGAAATCAATGAGAACTCTGTTCTTCGTCAACTAGTTCATTCCCAAGATAATATCAAATTCTAACATCGGCAACACGATTAGATCGGCATACAATAGGTGGCTCTGCAGTTCAAGATCGATGTCTCTGACCACGCTAGTAGCTGATATATAGCTCTTCCCCTGATGAGACTGTCATTAAATAGCTCACGTCGAGTCCAATAGACTCGACGTCTAGGTGATTAGCGAACGTCTGAAATAAAAGAGTGAGTGGCCCCTGAATCTATCAAGGCCTTCGTGGATACTCTCTTTATTAAAATATTTCCAATTAACAGGGTCGTGTCTGGGTTCACCTCCTCTACCTGCATCGCGAACACTCTCCCCTGGGTCGGCTGCCTCCACTGTGGGCAGTCTTTCAGCATATGATCATTGGCTCCGCATTTGAAGCATTTTCCCGATCCCATTAAACACTGTCTCAAATGCTGGCGGTGGCACTTCGGGCACACAGGGTACTCACCGGGCTTCTGTGGATCCTTCAGTTGAGGAATAGGACCCTTGCCTTTCGGTGGTCCCTAAAATGGTCTCTTTCCCTGCTGCCCCTGCAAAGGCCTATTAAACTGGGGTCGCTGCTATTGCTGCTGCTGAGGTGCCTGATAGGGCCTCTTTCCCTGCCTATCGACCTCAATGTCCCTCTAGATCTGCTCTGCTGCCAAAACCCTTGAAACGACAACTGCATAAGTCATAGGACCTACAACTATGACATCACGGCGCAAGATCAGCCGCAATCCATCAATAAAATGCCTCAGCTTCTCCCGGACATCATTCGCAATCATGGGTACAAAGTGACACCACCTCTCGGACTTCCTCACGAACTCAGCTACGCTGTTGTCTCCCTAACTCAATGTCATAAACTCCCTAGTCAGTCTGGATTGTACTTGCTCAGTGAAGTACTTGGAGTAAAAGACCTCCTTAAAGCCATCCCAAGTAAGGGTCTGCAAATTTACCGATATAGAAGCGCTCTCCTACCATAATTCCACGTCTCCTGTCAGTAGAAAGGTGGCACATCTGAGTCTGTCTGCATCCTGCAGCTCCTTGAACAAAAAAATTACCTGGATGGGCTAAATCCATCCTTCAGCTATCATCTGGCCAGTAGTCCCCGAGAACTCCTTCGGATCCATCCTCTTAAACCTCTCATAGACTGCCTCCGGTCTGGGCCTAGCCCCTATGTCCACTACAGCCTGATTCCCCGCAAACTATGCGAAGAACTGAGTCATTCCTTCCAGCATCTGAGCCTGCATATCTGGGGATGGACGAGGAGGGGTGGCCCTCTCCCCATCCTGAGACTCTCCATCATCATCCCTTGCTCTACGGTTAACCATGCGTCTAGGAGGAATACTGTTCCAAAATTTGCCCAACACGTAAACCCAACATGCATGAACATACTACTAATATCATAAGATACACGTAAATTGAACTCAAACATGCACATGCTGAAATGGTGACTTGATGCTTACTACGTAAAATAATTTAAAACCTTAAAACTTACAGACTCAAGGTGTAACTTCGTGAGCTTCTCGCAACTGGCAGTAGGCATAACCCTTTACAAGAACATTGCTCTTATACCAACTGTAACGATGGTACTTTTAAACTATTTGAAAATTTATTTATTTAAGAAAATTTTTATTATTCCGCAAATTTTAAATAGTTTAAAAATACGGTACGTTACAAGATGGATCCATCGAATAGAGCTGATATGAAAGTCACAAATAATGAACTGAATGCAATTAAAAAGAAATTTATACGTATATGATGATATGGCGAGACATGTTTGACACGTTACACTATTAGACGACATGTTTACGCTTATGCTTTTAAGTTCATGAATTGTATATTGGTTAGAGTATTTTTCACTGTTGCATGTTATGCATATGTATTCGATATAACATTACAATTGTATTGAGTCTTTAGACTCAATACGTGTGGATGAGTCAGGTGAGAATGTTGATGAGGAGCATGGAGGTGCTGAAGTTTGAGTCGGCAGGGCTGGAAGTGCGTACATGAACCTGATGACCACATTTTCCGGACATCATGTTTTTGAGTGAGGAGTAGACATGATCATTTTTATATGCTTTGTTTTGTCACGTTGATGATTACCAAAATTTTTACTTGTTTTATGTTTACCTACATCTAGGATGGATGAGTTGGCGATAGTTTTAAAACTTCAGTATTTTATCTGTTATATGATTACGATTTTTTTTAAACGTGTATTTTTTAAACAGTATTGCATGAATGCATAATTTTAAGAATTTAGAAAATTGAGCTTGTAAAAAAAATTATTTGTAGCATTTTTAAGCAGTAGATGTTTCAGTTGGTGTCAGAGCAAGGGTGCTGTTTAGGTTTGTGCCACCGCCATCTTTTGCAGCTAAGCCTTCAAGCCTCAAGTCCGTAAGCCTTTATGTTTTAATTGTTTTAAATAGTTTACTACTATCAGCTGTATGATTGCATGATATACTTTTTACAGCGAGTTACAGGACATGTTTAGCTGCTTTCATGATTTAAGGATTAACTCTTTTGAAAACTAGATTAAATAACATGATGAGTTACGTTTGGAATTTGGACTGTATTCAGATATCATGCCTCCCAGACTCGCCTCCAGTACATATCGACATGATGATATTCCTGGAGGAGGCAAAGGCCCTCACCCTCACCGCCAAGGGACGCAACTACCCATGTACTGTATGGTATAGCTAGGCTTATGGAGCAGGCTCCCCGACCACAATATGATATATATGAGTAGTTCAGTAGCTCAAACCAAAGGAGTTCGGGGATACCACTGATCCGTTTTTAGCAGAGGGATGGATCCGCTTGTTGGAGCTCCATTTTCAGTACTTACGGATGCGGGTAGGCGACCGGGTCAGGTGCACTACTAATATGCTGAGAGATGATGCATCACTTGGGTGGGAGGGATCCGCTCATGGAGTGGGCTTGGCTACCCTCACTTCTAATCGGTTCAAGGAAATATTTTATACAAGTACTTTCCAGCAGATGTCAGGGGTCGCCTCACGAGGGAGATCACGAGTCTCCGACATGAGGACTCTTCTATGGCAAACTTCATCCGGAAGTTTGAGAGGGGATGTCATTTTGTGCCCCTTATTGCTAGAGATACCGCCCAGAAGCTGGTGAATTTTAAGGATGCTCTAAGACGCACTTTGCACTGGGATGTGATGCTTATGAAACTAGCGAGCTATGATGAGGCCACCAGTTATACATTCTAGGAGGAGTAGGCCCTCTGAGATATTGATTTTGAGATGCAGAGGAAGAGATATCAGACCCAGTCTAGCTCACAGCCAAAAAAAAGTAGTTTACAGGGCCGCCGAGGGAGCAGGGGCAGTAGAAGCCCGAGGGACAGGTTAGGAGGCCCCAACAGCAGAGACCACCACAGGAGCCAGGGCGCCTAAGTTAGAGGACTTGTAGCCTTGAAAACAATGCAACAGGTTCTACTTCGGCATGTGCATGTGGGGAACCTTAAAGTGTTTCATTTGCGAGCAGGAGGGTCACAAGGCGGCAGAATGCCCTAGGAACAAGGGCCCCTCTACCAGTAGAGCATATGTGATGCATCCCGAGGAGACTGAGGCAAAGCTAGATTCTACGTTGATTACCGGTATCCCTTATGTTTAAGATTTTAATTTATTGCTTGATTGCAAATGTTATATGTTTGTTACGATAATTAATTCATGGGATTGATAAGAGAGAAAATTATGATGCATGCCTTACCTAGTCGGATTGGAGGATCGAATTCCATGATTGGAGAATTTTAAGGGACTATTTTTGAATTTTCTTAATTGATGGGATTTAATACTTAGTTTTCGAGAATTTTAGATTTTATGGTGCTACAATTCGAAATTTTACGGGGCCAAGTTGCACATTTAAAAAATTGTAGGGCCAGAAGTGTAAGTTTCAAAAACTTTAAGGGCAAAACTGCACATATGAAAGAGATATTGGATCATATTTAGGACTTGCTAGATAAGGGTTTCATTCTCCCTAGATTTTCCCCATGAGGAGCACCAGTACTATTTGTTAAGAAGAAGGATGGCAGCATGCTGCTTTACATTGACTACAGGGAGCTGAACCATGTCACAGTCAAGAACAAGTATCCATTGCCCAAGATCGAGAATTTCTTTGATCAGCTTCAGGGAGCATCAGTATTCTTGAAGATAGTTCTCCGATCCGGATACCATCAGCTTAAAGTAAGAGAGTCTGACTTGCATAAGACAACAATCAAGATGCGTTACAGGCACTATGAGTTCTTGGTGGTGCCCTTTGGTCTGACTAACGTGCCAGTGATCTTCAGGGACCTCATGAATCGAGCGTTTCGGCCATATTTGGATCAGTTTGTCATAGTTTTCATTGACTACATCCTGATCTATTTGAAGAGTAGAGATGAGCATAGTCAAGATTTTATGACTGTACTACAGACTTTACATGACAAACGGTTGTATGCCAAATTCAGTAAGTGCGAGTTCTAGCTAGACAAATTTGCATTCTTGGGCCACATTGTATCCCGATATGGAGTAGAGGTAGATCCTAGAAACGTAGAGGCAGTATGAGATTGGCCAGTGCCTAAGAATGTGACCGAGATCCGCATTTTCTTGTGATTGGCTGGATATTACCGGAAATTCATTCAGGGATTTTCTTCAATTGTGGTGCCTATGACCGCCTTGACGAAGAAGAGTGCCTAATTTATCTGGGGAGGAGAGTGTCAGGAGAGTTTTGACAGGCTGTTGCAGAAGTTGACCACAACATCAGTTCTAGCTATGCCATCAAGGCAAGGAGAGTTTGTGGTATATATAGACGCTTCAAAGCACGGTTTTGGCACAGTGTTGATGCAGCATGAAAGAGTTATAGATTATGCATCCCGACAGTTGAAATTCCATGAGCAGAATAATCCGACTCACGACCTCGAGCTAGCTGCAGTGGTATTCACCTTGAAGATATGGAGACATTATCTCTATGGGGAGAAGTGCAGTATTTTCATTGACCACAAGAGCTTGAAGAACTTCAACACATAGAAATAGCTGAACATGAGGCACTGGAGGTGGCTAGAGCTATTGAAGGATTATGACTGCGACATTAGCTACCATCCGGGTGAGGCTAATGTAGTTGTAGATGCCCTGAGCAGGAAGACTGTAGTGATTACTCAGTTGTCAGTACAGAGTATATTGCAAGCAGAGATCCAGCGGTTTGAGCTTGCAGTTTATGCCAAGGGCAGTGCCTCTAGTCTTTCTTCCCTGACAGTGTAGTCGACACTAAGAGACATGATTCGGGCATGGTAGACTTCCAACGAGCAGTTACAGAAGTGGACACAGGGGGATGAGGCTAAGGGCTGGAGATTGTATACAGTCATGAATGGCATAATCAGATATAGGGACCGACTATGTGTTCCTAACAATAATTCCTTGAGAGCAGATATCATGAGCAAGGCCCACAACACCCCGTACTCCATTCATCCAGGGATTACAAATATGTATAAGGATCTCCAGTCCCTTTATTGGAGGCTGGGCATGAAGAGGGATATTCTATGTTTCGTCTCCGAATGTTTGACGTGTCAGCAGGTCAAGGCAGAGCATCAGAGACCTGCAGGGAAGCTGAGACCAGTCCCTATTCCCGAGTGGAAATGGAAGAATATTACTATGGACTTTGTGACAGGGCTTACGAGGACGACTGGAGTATATAATGCCTTTTGGGTGATCGTTGATCGGATCACCAAGTCCACTTACTTTCTACCGATGAAGAATACATTAACCATGACTCAGTACGCAGAGCTGTATATCAGAGAGATAGACGGCATGGGATTCCAATGTCCATCGTGCCAGACAGGGATCCAAGATTTACGTCTTCTTTTGGGAAGAGTCTGCATTAGGCATTGGGTACTAAGCTGCTATTCAGTACTGCCTTCCATCCTCAGACCGACGGACAGTCAGAGAGGGTGATTCAAATATTGGAGGATCTGCTCAGAGTGTGTGTGTTCGACTTCAAGGGTAGTTGGGAGCCGAAGTTACCTCTTGTGGAGTTCACGTACAACAACAATTATCAGGCATCGATCGGTATGGCTCCATATGAGGCGTTATATGGGAGGAAGTGCAGGTCTCCCATGTATTGGGATGAGGTAGGAGAAAGGGAAGAGATATGGCTGGATATTGTCAGTCACACTATAGAATTAGTGGTCAAGATCTGAGACAGGATAAAAACCGCTTAGAGCCGGTAGAAGAAATACGTAGATCATCGACACAAAGATCTTGAGTTTGTCGTAGGAGATCATGTGTTCGTGAAGGTCGCATCGATGAAGGGTGTGATGAGATTTAGGAGGAAGGCCAAGCTTAGCCCTAGATTCATCGGACTGTTTGTGATCCTAGAGAGAGTTGGGACACTTTCATACAGAGTTTCATTACCACCGAATCTGGCGGGAGTTCATAATGTGTTCCATGTCTCTATGCTGCAGAAGTACATGTCGAATCCTTCGCATGTTCTAAACTATGAGCCACTTTAGTTGACACCGAACCTATCTTTCTAGGAGAGACCCACACAAATATTGGATAGACAGGAGAGGTGGCTCCAGAACAAGGTGATCCACATGGTCAAAGTTAAGTGGCTGAATCATTCTGAGGAGGAGGCTACTTGGGATACGGAGGCCGAGATGAGGAGTCGCTACCTGGAGTTATTCGGTACGTTTTAATTTTGAGGAAGAAATTCAATTTGGAGGGGGGGATTGTAAAGTCTAGGAAATTTGAACTACGTTACCTGAATGCATGCAATCTAGTGTTTTATTTAAAATATGTGTTAAAGGATTTTTAATCATTTAATGCATGATTAGAACTTATTTCATGATTAATTTACAGTTTCATGCATTAGGGTTTATTTTAAAGTTTCGCGCTCGAACGAGTAACAGAGACCTGAAATAATCAGGAAATTTTTTTGTACTAAATAATTATTTTTAGTTGTTTAATATGAGGTGGTTTTAATGGATATTTCAAAAATCGGGCTTTGGTGGATATTTTAACTCGCCGGGTAAGAGTTTTAACAGTTACGCAAAATTTAGCGAATCAGAGGACCTTTTGAGGGCTCGGGCAATATTTCCAAAAAAGAACCTAAACAAAATATTTTTGAGAGTGTTTTTGGGCTTGACGGGTTTATTTCATTGCATAATGAGCCTAAAATCCTTTGTAATTATTTAATTTAATTAGGGTCCATTATACACTAACCTTTTTAGTTAAAAACCTGTCAACTAAACCCTAGCCCTACACTCCTCACTCACGGCCGCCCCTCCCCTCAGCTGCAGCAGCATTTTCGAGAGTTCCATCTTCAGCCACCTCGGTTTTCTCTCATGTTTTTAAGAAAACTCCTTCCCCGTCACTCTGGTATTCGTCCAACGCATAGATATCCATTTTTTCGAGCGTTTAAAAGCAATGGCACGCCATGTATCCCTTTTCTCATCATTCACATTGTATATAAGCTGATATATGTGTGTCGTGTATGAAGAATGCATGAAATTTTCATGTTAAACATTTATTATGATCGGTTGTCATGATTTTGCACATCTTCGTATGTAACTCACGTGTTTTTGTGATCCTTGTGCAAGGGTACTGCTGAGGGGTTGCTAAGGGGCTGCTCACTTTGAGGTTTATGATGTCAAAGTGGTGGAGTTGGCTATGCGTCGAAAACGTTGAGGGCTGATCGGTACTTAGTGTAGGTTGGCTAGGTTTTGGAAAGATCGAAGGATTTGGGTTGTGCCGTTGTGCATGCATCAATCTCAGCCAAGAATCTGACCCTCTTAGGTTTGTGACAAGGCTAGGAGAGGGTTGTGAGTGACTGGTCATGGTCCATAGGCTGTTCGAAGGGTGTGGCTCTAGGGTGGTTCTTGATTGGTTCGATGTAGCGTATTGAGAGTCGCGCACGTCCACGAGTTTGGAGGGATAAGGGCGTGGTCAAGTCGGTCCATGAGAGGGGTCCTTGTCTTGATCTTAGTCCTAGGGTATCGTTTTGAGGGCTAGACACGTCGGCAGGTAGGCTAGGATCGAGAATTTCAAGATTTGGTGTTTTAGGGTTTCGAGTACATATGTGTAGAAAAATTCCAGAGACTTTTGGGTACTTTTAGAGGGTCATAAAAGGTCTGAATTAAGTGGTTTAGAGGTTGGTCATGTAGGTTTAAGTCACGGTTTATGTTGGGAAAAAGTTGGTTAAGTTTGTGGTTGATTCGGGTTAAAACCGAGACGACAGTCAAAGTTTAAAAAAGAATCGATTAAGTTTTGATATGTTATAGGATGTTGTAAGGAATTTGATAAGCTTCGGGTCGAAATTTATAGGTCTGTGGGTAAAACGGTCATCTTGGGTTTCTAGGGGCAAAATGGTCATTTTCACGCGGGTCGAGTTTTTTAGTTCTAGCAGCGCCTTTTGCACAATATGACTTGTTATATTTAAATTTTTATGTATCACGAATATAATTTTTATGGACTTATGAAAATATGTTGGATGCTTGATTTTAAGAAAAATTTACGTATATGCATGATTTTATTAAGTGATAAATATGATGACACGTTTTGAAGGAAGAGAGTTCGTTGTGACTAATACGATTATATGAGATATTATGAGCTGAGGCCAAGGCTCAGTGGAAGGCTATTGTTTTCGTTGATGTCCCCGCCGCGGGGTACCATGGTAATATTATATGGATCCATCGAATAGAGCTAATATGAAAGTCACAATTAATGAACTGAATTAAATTAATAAGAAATTTATATGTATGTGATGGTATGATGAGACATGTTTGACATGTTCCTTTATTATACGACATGTTTACGCTTGTGCTTTTAAGTTCATGAAATGTATATTGATTACAATACTTTTCACTGTTGCATGTTATGTAAATGTATTCGATATAACGTTACAAGTGTGTTGAGTTTTTAGACTCACCAGGTTTGAATGATGCAGGTAAGCATGTTGATTAGGAGGCTGAAGGTGGCAAAGTCTGAGTTGGTGGGGATGGAAGTACATACATGAACCCGATGACCTCATTTTCCGCACATCATGTTTTTGAGTTAGGAGTAGACATGATCATTTTTATACGCTTTGTTTTGTCATGTGGATGATTACCAGAATTTTTACTTGTTTTATGTATACTACATCTAGGATGGACGATTTGACGATAATTTTTAAACTTCAGTATTTTATCAAAGGCGTATTTTTCAAACAGTATTGCGTGCATGCGTAATTTTAAGAATTTCGAAAAATTGAGCTTTAAAAAAATATATAGCATTTTAAGTAGTAGATGTTTCACAATTCCTCTCTACTTAAATGAAATGACGTCCTCGAAATATGACTTTGTGAATAACTCCAGGTGGCGACTACTCATGTCTATCTAAGTTTCCCAAGTAGCTTACTCATCCGAATGATTTAGCTACTTGACTTTGACTATTTGTATTACCTTATTTCGGAATCTTATTCTTATCTATCCAGAATTTGTTTAAGCCTTTCCTCGTATGACATATTTGAAGTTCACGACAGAGGCTCATAATTCAGTACATGTGAAAGATTCGACATGTATTTTCGGAGCATCGAGATATGGAACACATATGCACTCTAGCTAGCGTCGATGGCGATGCATCTCTATGAGATAATATCCCAATCTTCTCTAGAATCTCGAACGGTCTTATGAACCTCGGACTGAATTTTCCTTTCTTGCCAAATATCAAAACACCCTTGATAGGTGCTACTTTCAAAAATACGTGGTCACCTACAACAAACCCTATCTGCCTTCAACTCTTATCAGTATAGCTTTTCTGGCTTCTTTGAGCGGTCTTCATCATATCAAGGATTTTGACTACTAGCTCCGCTGTGTGTTTGATCAAGTCCGAACCAAATGCTCTTCCTTCACCAACCTCGTCCCAATATATAGGTGATGTACACTTCTTTCC
Source organism: Primulina eburnea (assembly GCF_022965805.1). Classification (NCBI taxonomy): domain Eukaryota; kingdom Viridiplantae; phylum Streptophyta; class Magnoliopsida; order Lamiales; family Gesneriaceae; genus Primulina; species Primulina eburnea. Next base: position 20,802,414 of record NC_133108.1, on the reverse strand, counting down.
ATAAAGTGCCTTCTAAGGAGTCATTTGTTTAGACTATTGGTAGCTATTGTTGTAGGTGAACTTCACTAGGGGTAACTTCGGTTCCCAACTTCCTTGGAAATCAATCACTCAAGCTCGAAGTAGATCCTCCAAAATTTGAATCACCCTTTCAGGCTGACTATCAGTTTGAGGATGAAACGTGTACTGAACAACAATTTCGTTCCGATCGCTGAATGCAGACTCTTCCAAAAGACGATGTGAACCGGAATTCCGTGCAGTCGGACTATCTCTCAAATGTATAGCTATGCATACTATGTCATGGTGAATGTCGTCTTAATAGGTAGAAAATGCGTTGATTTCGTAAGACAATCAACTATCACCCAAATGGCATTGAATCCTCTAATAGTCCTTGGCAATCCCATTACAAAGTCCATCGTGATATTTTCTTATTTCCATTCGGGTATAGGAAGTGTCTTACGCTTCCTCGCTGATCTCTGATGCTCTGCCTTAACTTGCTGGCATGTCAAACCCCCAGACAAAAAACGCGAGATGTCTCATTACATGTCCGGCCACCAATATAATTGCTGCAAATCCTTGTACATCTTCGTACTTCTATGATGAATGACGTACAAAGTATTATGAGCTTATTTCATAATAACCTCTCTCAGTAAATCGCCACTAAGAACCCATAGTTGATCTCAATATCGAACTATGCCCTCAAATCCAATCGATTCGAAAACTTAAAGAATTTATATAGTTCGTCTCCCAAAATTCTTGAAAATTACCACACTTCATCCATATTAAATCTCAAAAATACAAAATTTAGCCAAAATAAGTTTTTGAAATTGCATTTCAGCCACTTAAAGTTTCGAAATTCTTTAATTTTGGTCCATAAAATTTTTGAAAATTGCGTCTTTTCCTCACTAAATTACAACTAACTGGATAAAAATTGGAGAATTATGGAAGCCGAATAAAGGAAGTAATTTTCAAGATGTAATTGAAGAAGCATGCATTGTAAGTCTTACTTCCTAAGTCTCTAAAGTACGTTCAAAGAAATCTCCTTTTTTCATTGAATTTGATGTTTAGCCTCATTTGAGTTATTTTGTTAGTAGGATATGTTGAGAATTCGTTGAATTAAATTTTTTTGTAAGATTATTTTTTGAAGATATTTTTTCTGTGTTTTTCTGGAAGTTTTTGGAATTTGGATCGTGATTCAGGAACACATTATAAGGATGAGATGAGATGAAATGCTGATGTTGTAAATTTGGAGTTTATCATTTAATTGCATGAAGGCGTGTATGCTGGAAGTGCGGCAAAGCTGATTATTGATGTATTGCTAAAATGGTTTTGTTAGAGTAGGTGACCGACAAGCCAAATTGTGGCTAGGACTTTTATTGACTCTAATGTAAAACAATATTTATTTAAATAATATTTTACGATTTTATTTGATTATGGCATTATACTTTATCCGTATACACATGCAAGCTGCATAAATAAAGTTGTTAAATATACAATAGGTACCATGAGGTCTGCGTCGTAACATAAGATTATGAAATTCATTAGGAGGCGTGCCTTATATTCTAAACTTACTAGTCGAATCAACCGCCTAAAACAAGGATAAAGGTCGCTCGAGATCGACAATAGCGTTTGTGACGTAAACGGCATGTTTCATTGGCAAGGGTATGGAGATGTCCATTCACACATATGGGTGATCATATGATGATGCAATGAACAATCCTCCCTCGGACTGTCCAAATGGTTCTAACTTATCTAGTGGAATAGTCCATAGTTATGGTTGTACACCATTAGTCCTTTGACCGGGGACAATGTAGAGGCTATACGTATTATCATACACTTTGATCCGTTTACCGACTCCATCGAGGGTCATCAGGTAGCGAGGTTGGGTGTAGTTTTGAAATACGTAAAAGCAAATTCATTGTAGTCAGGGATTCACCGTTCGCCTACTGGTGAAGATATCCTCTGTGATCTGAAGATTTAATTGTGCAAGTAGTCTCTGGCCAGATGAAGAAATGTTCTTTAGGGAAACATGTTTTCCTAGTTGCACATACCATGCCATTATTAGTATTCAAAGATAAATCGCATCGTTATCGAATTAATATGCAACTCTCGATATACCAATGGTTGCAGATTCGATCGGGATATATGTTTTAAAGGGACCGTACTGTATGATAACCATGACTAAAGGTTCTTGCAGGAACTATCAGTGATACCTAGGGGATCATGGGACGATATACTAGACGCTCTTACCATGATCCGATGGGTGCAATCAAAAATGAGTTCTTACATTCTTGATCAAGGAGTTGATGAAAATAATGGGGTTAACTAGGATAAACCCGAATAAGAAAAATGTTATTCTGAATCACATAGAGATGTGAACTCATGGCTAGTTTTATCCCTAAACCATTGAGAGTCACACAAGTATCGGATTTTGTGTTTCCGTTGAGATAGTCAAATTTCAAAGAGTTGGAATTTGGCGATTATAGTTTGATGGAGATTAAACAAGAAGCTTATAAAGTAGTTTACGAGTTGATTCCATAAGATGGAAGAATGGAAATTAGCATGATTGCTAAATAAAGAAGGAGAGTGAAACTGCTTGTTTTTGTTAAGGAGTTCACTAAAACTCGCAGCTGCATGATATGGTAAGTGAAAAGTTTGATCTTCGAAATTTTCGGTTTTCATTATACAAACAAGACTTGTATCCTTGATACATCGGTGCTATCAGATCGTCGATCAGGGTTATAATGAGTTCGGAATCATATATTTAGTGAATTGAGAATTTACTGATTAAATGATTGTATTAGTAATAGTGACTGCTAACATGTACAAATTCCCATAAATATTTTAGAGGAGTCTTGAATTAAATTAATCAAGGAGTTAATTTATAAATAATGGCTATTAAATTTAATGTACATATACATGTATATATTTTATATGATGATATAAAATATGTGTATATGGTATTATTATATCATGTATTATTAAAAGTTAATAAATACATCATATATTAACTATATGGGAGTTTAGATATAATGAAATTAATAGAGTCCTAGTAGAAAAAGGACTCTTAATGATATTAGGAATCAATCTCTCTCTCTCTCTCTTTCTATATATATATATATATATATATATATATATATATATATATATATATATATATATATATATATATATATATT